>NC_143570.1:91505000-92105000 GCF_054136105.1 Typopeltis vanoorti
GTTCAAGGCCTCAGTTATTTCGTCTATGTTAAATTCTCTTGAAAATTGGGAACTGCCATCTGCACTTTGTCGTAGGTTTTTGAGTGTTTGTTTAACTTCCCGTGTATGTTGATGATCTCGAGGAACTCTAGACAGCGAGGTTATTCGATAGACAATTTGATCTGAAGTCACCAAAGGATCTTTACGAGTAATTGGGTTACTTCCACCTAACTTCTTTAATAAGCTTCATGCTTTTCTACTTGATTTTTTAAAGTCTGTAGTTTTTATCCATTTTTTTCTCTGTGCTCATTATCAAGCTTCTGGAGTAATTTGTCAGCTATGTCACAGTCACAAGATTCTAAGTAGACTTGGTACAGCTCTTCGCAGTCTTTATTCCAGCTAGGTATATATTCCTTTCGGAAACCCCTTGGAGTATACTTCTTCGCTGTTGATATGACTGCTCCAATAAATCTGTTGTAGTTTTCACTCACAGGAGGTATCCATCTTACTATTTTATCCAGTTCTTTTGAAAAATCCTGCCAGTTTGCTTTTCTAAAATTCCATCTTGGTCGTGGAATAGACCGTATTATTGGTATTTGTATTCCTACTTCTACCAATACTGGGCGATGTTGGCTGTGTGAAAATCTTCAAGGACTTGTCTTGTTGTGTTGTTTATCGGTTGATTTTGCAAAATCTGGGTAACAAAGCAGAGGTCTGGGTTGTATTCCCTCTTCCATGCTGCAGCCTTAAAGGTTCCTTTGTCTTTTGCATCAAATATTAAGCTAAGATTGTTTTGCTCAGTCCAGTTTATTAATGCTTCACCATTTTCATCCTTATTATTGTAATTGTAATGGTGATGGCTGTTAAAATCTCCTATGTAAATAGTAGGATGTGGAAATATGGAAATTACTTCAGATGGCCATTCTACCAGGGGAGGATTATAGATGTTAATCACTGTGAGATCTTCAATTTTGGCTATGATAGTGTGTATATTCTGATTAATATTTGCTGATATTAAGTGGGCATTCTCTATATTATTGCGTACATAAGTTGCACAGCCATGAGCTTGGTGATGTGTAGCTCCTAGTACCTCTTAGTAAACAATAGTATTAACAATAGCACATAGTATTACTAAAAATATTAAATTAATTAAAAATAAAGTTCGTTGACATCAAATTGTCAAATGATACTACAAGCAGCCAGAGATTTGTGATTAGGTCTATTAGCACAAGGCCAAAGTTCATTAACATGAAAATTTCCAATCTTTAGGCCACTGAGCTGATAAGTTACTTGTCTTAAAAAAATTTTGAAAACATGTCACTAGAGGTTAAGTTCATAAGTTAAACTATTCAGATACTACTGTCCAAGGTCGCCATTCTAGTGGGCCAAAGTTCGTCAAATGGGTTTATGTGTTAATATGAATTTATTTTTCAGTTCAACTATTATATGTTTACTTTATCATGTTGAAATGGGAGGTTACCAGGCTGAAAGGTTAGTGTCCCAAATTTATAAACGATAATAGAAAGTCTGGCGATAATAAATTAATAGTACAAGTCATTTTTCATCTTTCGCGGAATTTAAATATGCCAGTTTGCTTCTAATTTGTTCGATTTGTTTGTGGAGACACGTGCTTAGATAAAGCCAATGAAACTATATGTGCATAATTCTTTGATGCAAATCATTTACGTAAAAAACAACGGATATTTTCAGCTTTCTCAGTAATCTGAGAAAGCTGAAAATATCCGTTGTTTTTTACGTAAATGATTTGCTCTATATAACATTTGATAGTTGGACTGCATAAAGTTTGCATTTCGTTATACTTGCTCCAATGCGCCACTATAGGAAGTTGCAAAAGTCTGAAATTTCCGATTGACTCGTACTGGTTTTCAAAACAGTCAACACTGAAAAGTAGTACAAGTCAATCGGAAATTTCAGACTTTTGCAACTTCCTATCGTGGTGCATTGGAGTAAGTATAACGAAATGCAAACTTTATGCAGTCCAACTATCAAATATAAGATGTATATTTAAGCGACTCTGTGTGTCTTTCGGGTGGCGAGATTACGGCAGACAAATGCCCCATCTCTCTCTCTCTCTCTCTCTCTCGTGCCTAACCCTAATTTGTCTGAAACAATGTGAGTTCTAAGGAAGATTTTTCAAAAATACGAGTTTCCGGGAAGGGGTGGGGAGGAACCCTACTTGCTTGCGGCAAAGATCGAGAAAAATAACTGAAAAAAAAGAAGAAAAGGAAGAAAGAAAGAAACTGTTTTTCTTCTAACCATCTAGAGCTACTACAAGACTACTCTTTATTTTAAACCGAATATCCTCTGCATTTTCACATAAAGATAAAAAAAAAAGTCTGGAGTTATTAAATTCGCTGTATTTATATTTTAGATTTTCACATTTCCATTTTGTATAAACCAAAGTAAGATGGAAGGGATTTGATCGTCCTGTGTAGTACATTGATGTGACATGAAAAAGACTATGTTTGATCTCAGAACACACAGTTCTAGATTATCTAACTCTTGATTGCAGTACTAAATGTGTTATAATTTTCCAGATCTTTTGTGAGCGGGACCATAAAAAAAATCTCGTAACTTTTATATTACTATCAGACTACTACAAAGGTAAAAAGACTCATTATGGGAAGTCACTAGCGTCCAACATAATAGGAAGGTTCTATTTACCACACTTTCAAAGAGTCAATTCCATTCATCTACCATCAAAAATTCTGCTCTTCAGTGTTATATTTTTGGAGATGGCGATAACCTCTTCTTTTCCCTTTCTCCATCCGCCCTACTCTACCAATTAATCCAGTACAACCTTCTAGCTAACTTAAAATCATGATACCCTCCCCTATTCCCCAAATTCTGCTGATGTACCATCTCCTCTTAGTCCGTCCTTATACTAAAGATTCCAGAGACTGGCTCTTCTATGGACTCTTTTTAAAACCAAATATGCAGACGACAGTCCAAATGGCAGCAAAATCAATGCTTTATACAGTGGAACTATAACAGTGGCGGCCCGTACATAAGCACTGCGACACTGCAGCACCCCCAAGGAAGAAATGAAAAAAATTAAACTTTGTTTATGTTTATAAATAATAACAATGCTTACATTATATAAATGCAGTACAACGTGTTAAAGGTTACAGCTTATGTTTTGACATTGATTGAATAGTTAATAATTGGAATTGTTCGATTAACGCTTTAAATTACGAAACAAATGCACTGCGATCTAACGCTGATATTCGTTTGCCCTTGTCATTGC
Organism: Typopeltis vanoorti; assembly: GCF_054136105.1. NCBI lineage: Eukaryota > Metazoa > Arthropoda > Arachnida > Uropygi > Thelyphonidae > Typopeltis > Typopeltis vanoorti. Next base: position 91,508,248 of record NC_143570.1, read on the forward strand.
ACGTTACGTCATTCCCAACTGTAACTGCTCACGCGGCAGTGTATTTTTAGTATGCTTACGCGCCTTATTTCTGTGAGATATGAAACGTTTATTATTGGCACTATTTTTTGTAAATCTTATTTTGTTTTTGTTAAAATAACATATAATTATTTATTATATATACAAGGCTGAATTATGACGAGTGTCACTGTTGAAAATATGAAAAGAATAATATTTTTTCAATTATCGTTACACGAAACAAATGCATTGCGATCCAGTGGCACACTCAGGATTTAATTTGGGTGTGTGTGGGGGGGTCATGTTAAGTAGACGATTTGAGATTACACACTACGCATTGCATACTACTTATGACTGAGTATCTGCAGTGATCGCCAATACATGATACTCCTGATCTCCTTTGACCGGCGCAGTCCAGAGAGCTATAGGGTATTCTCACCTTATGTGACCGCTAATTCATAAGTAGTACAGAAATAGAAGACACGACACAACATAAATAAAAAAAAATTGATTTTAATTAGGAAAAGATTTTTGGAAAATTTTCTAGTGTTTTTTCCCTTTTTCTTTTGGGGAGTGTCAGGGCTCCTTGGCCCTCCTCCCTGGGTGCGCCACTGCTGCGATCTAACACCGATATTCGTTTGCTGTCGTTGCACGTTACGTCATTAGATATACTGCCGCTTGGGCAGTGTATCTTATGCCTGCGCTCGTTATTTCTGTGAGATATGAAACGTTTATTATTGGCGTGTGTTCGTGGTGAACTTTTTTTTTGTAAATCTTATTTTATTTTGTTAAAATAACATATAATTATTTATTTATTATAGATACAAGGCTGAATTATGACGAGTGTCACTGTTGAAAAATATGAAAAGAATTTTATTTTTTCAATTATCGTTACACGAAACAAATACACTGCGATCTAACGCCAATATTCTTTGCACTTGTCATTGCTATTGATACGAAACTTTTATTATTGGTTTTTGTTCGTGGTAAGGATGGAATATTTTTAATAAAGCAATTGTTAATATGTAAATTTATTTATTAATAAATTCGTTACTGATTAGGAAAAAAAAGTTTTATATATATATATATATATATTTATGCAGCATCCCCACTTAAAATTTTCACCGGCTGCCACTGAACTATAACCTCCTTATCTCTACATATATGTGTTCTCTTCTTATTGCTGTAGGTCTTGTTTCTTATTCCTCGCCAACTATCAGCCATAAACCGTATTGCTCGTAAAAGATTAACTTTTGCGCTGACCTTCTTAGAAATTGTTAAGAAGCAGTAGAATTTTTCTTGATTTCCGTTGTAATGTTATGTCCTAACTCAAAAGGCAATTCTTTAAAATAATCAGATATCATCCACACAGTTTTGCTTGTATGGTATTGAACTGCTAAACTCTGTCTTCTGTAATCTCTTTAAAGCATCCAGGCCTGGCCTTTTTTCCCAATAACTAACATCAGAAACTAGAAAACATTATTATTTACTAGTTTCTGACATTTTTGAACAACATAACACTGTTACACGATTTATTGCTTTCACTGATCCAAACAGTGTAGCGTTTATAACAAAGGGAACCATCCGATGTGACACGATGAAATAGCCCTGTTTCGTCAGTATTATTTCAGATGTCATTGGCATTAAGTTTTCGAATCAAGATTGGGTAATTTTCCCAACACTTCATGTAGTAGATGTTACTGACTGGTCCAATTAAACGGCATTATGTCCCAATTAAACGAAGGAAAATTTTGTTATATTGTCATTTTGTTTTTGTTCTTCTAGACAAGTCCTAATAAAACGGCTTCCGCGATTGGAATCTCGTTTAGCTAAAAAGTGTTTAGCTAAACCAGAAGGGAGGATTTTCGTAAGAATAATCTGTCCTCGCATGCTAGATTCGTCTGTATTGGTATTATCGTGACCCTCTCAGTCCAATAACAGTTAGAAAAAGTTTGGCAGTATTATAACTTTGAAATTAATAATTTTAATTTAATATACCATTTTTACGAAAATTCTACCAATTGTAAACCTATTATACTCATGATAATTTTAACTACTTTTAAATTTTGAATAATTTAAAATCAGTGCATTATAATAAAACAAAGATTTAATTAAGTATTGAAGTCTAAATCGCATACAATTATTATATTTTTAAATGAGAAAACGAAGCACCTAAATCTATGATATGGCCAAACTGTTCATTCATTCCTATTCCGATGTTTTAAAGCGTGATATACAGGTACGAAGTGGCATACTGTTTAAGCACTATAGTGTAATGCAATAAGATTATTATTTTTTAAAATAATAATAAAAAAAAACACGGTAATTCAATTACTGACAAGGACATGTGGGGGTGATATACAACAGCAGCGTACGTGACATCCCTTCACACAGCCTATGACTGTCATTGTATTCTGTTGCTAGGCTAACACAAATAACGAAAACCACATAAAAGGTGTAAAATACTTAACACTGTGACCTTTTGAAAGAACTGTCATTGAGAAAGAAGTTGTTTTTCTTCTTTTTTAAAGTGAAAAATTTGAATGTATGTACTAGACCTTCTACAGTGATAGTGGGTGTGAAAGCGGTATTATTAAGTTGCCAGCTGGCTGAGGGCCATTAGTGAAAACAAGTCGGGAAAAAAAAAAAAAAAAAAGATGAACACGTGCTTTCATCATCCACGTAGCTTCGGGTCTGTGATCTTAACTGACTTGACTACCTATGGTGGTTATATAAACACTGTGTTGGGAGGTTATTTTAGTGTCTTGTCTCAGCTTGTATCCAAAATACAATAATTTTGCACTTGCAGGCCAACGTTTTGCTCTATTTTCAAAGCCATAATATATAATATCTGGACAGTTTTATATTCATTTGAAACAAGAATCTGATGTTTAAACGAAAAATAGAGTATTATTTAAAGAGAAGCATCTTTATAAAAGTCTCTGAATATATGGGAAAGACAAAAAAGATTCCTCGAACAAGGCATTATTTAAAGAAACTTTCGTAATGTAGTCGGAATGACGCATCACTCAGTTGGAAAAATAGTGGCTTAAAATTTCTGGAGTTCAGCTTTCCGGTGATCTGAGCCCGAAGGTTAAAATAATTTTGGAAGTTCCAAGGAAGACCGTGTTGATTCGTAGGTATTTAACCATAGCTTTGCTTATGCGGAGTCGTGAGGTGGCTTGAAAACAATTTTATTTCCAGTCACATAAAAATGTTCAGCGGGATATTTAAAGCCATCTCGACAACAATATCCATGAGCACACCTCGACAGTGAGGAGAGTGAACGCGTAGTGGATGCAATACCACATTCTGTCCCCTTCCCTAATTCCTCTATTAAAAGGCTTTTGAGGTAGTTAGGGAAGTGGATGAAATCTCAATCGCTTTTAGAATATAATTTCAACTGTTAGACGGAAGTGACCTGAAATATTGTTTAAATACATGGCAGCTTTGCAGATGTATCATCCAATCCAATGCATATCATGTGAATATTTCGAACACTGTGAACAGTCTCTTGCAGTAGAGCCACAACAAAGAATGAAAGATCTGTCATCTCATGTCATCCAAACATAATATGTCCTTTGCGAAAGAGTATAAAGCGGAATTCTGACCAGAGCACCATTTTCAGCCAAATGTCGCTGATGCAATACTGGCATTCTGATTAAATAAGTGATGTTCAAATAGGATAACAGTTGTCGATCCTCATAATGCTCTGCGCACTGCAATGTCTTTAAGGAAGATAACTTTTAGATATGAGCTTCTGTACTTATGTATTTTGAATTATGATAAGAAACAACAATTCAAAATGGTTGCCAGGACAGTGAAATCCAAAGTACAAACGATCGTTCCGTGAAATACGTTTTTTACACAATATCCCATCTCAGACTTTTTGAGAATTTTTTTTTATTAAGACATTTTTCTTTATGCCTATAATAAAGACATTCACAGATAACAGTTTTATATATCAGTAGAGTTTTGCATCCTCAAATGAGTACGGTGTGAGTCCGCGAGCGTAGTCCTTACAAGAAAAAATAAAATAACGAATTGGACTTCTAAACCGCTGGGACGTACAGCGGTCTGTAAACCAATCGGATTTTTAAGTTAATGATATCATGAGCCAATCTGCTTGACAAATTCCATCAGAAAATAATGCCGCACACAAAACCGAGTATTATTTCTTTTTTTTCGTAGGGCCTGTTAGTAAAGGGACATGTAAGAACTTATACTCGTCTGTCACTTTCAGGAATCACTTCTACGTCAACATTAGACGAAGATAAATATTGATTTTAATGATAAAACTGAAATTATAATTATATATTTATAACCAAGAGCTTTTGCAGGTCGGTGAGGTAGCGATACTCTTAGGTAGGAAAATCTGGATTTGAATCCAGTCTAGGACGCAAATAACTTTATCAGTCCGATTTCAACTGAATGCCAGTTAGCTGGTATTATATGGAATGGTGGCAGGGCATTTCTTCCAGAAAACTCTCGTTTTGCATCACAAATCGCATAATTTCGAGGTCAAAAAGAAAGCTTTTACATGTCTCAGTCATTAGTAATATCTAGTAATTAAATTAAATTAAACAGACTACCAGAAAAAAATATAATTACAGGCATCGATAATTCTGTTACACATTATATAATATAATAATATATGGAACACACACACACACACACACACGGTCATATGATTATTAACATATTATTCTTTCTACTTACCTTATTAAATTCGAAATTTTCAATCTTTTTTCTTGTATTCAAGAACTTCAATATTTAGAGATTTTGAAGAGAATTCCCGTATTTACTTTAATGTTTTATTATTTAAAATGCGGTTGGATACCCTGAATTCATCTGCATATGTGAATAAAATCCAAGCCAAATCCCTGTGTGCAGGGCAGGGTCCAAGGCCGCAACTGATCTTCTGCAGTCAAATTTACATTCGTTATTCTTGAGGGTTAAAAAGTTCTTATAGTTCTTATAAGAACTGGGCGATGGACTGAGTCCTTGACTCTTTATCCCGTCATCTGAATGAAGTAAATCTGTGTGGATGGAGTGTTATTGAGCTAAAAAGCTGCAGTCATGGCTGGGTAACGGCAATAGCCGAGCCTCAGTTAAAACTTCATTGGCTACAGCATTGCCATTTGTTACCCTGGAAATCCTAAAAAGGACTTTTTCTCCTTCTTTCCGGGTTAAAAAGTACGTTGAGATAGATATGTTTGATCGACCGATTTGGAGCCACCTATGATAAATATTGGAATAACAATTTTATTCTAAAAATAGCATTTCAAAAATTGTTATGCAGAACTAAAGGTAATAGAAAATTTCTTTTTTTCCCCCAATTATTTACTTTATTATTTTATTTTTTCATTTTATTTTGTTAAATTAATAAACAAATATTATTTCGAAATGAATTAATATTTATATTTATTTCGGCACGTAGAGAACAAATATTTATATAAGTTAAGCGATATTACATCCCATATTGTTTCATAGCCGAATAAGAAACTCAAAGAGTTTCATGCCAAATATAGAAACTATATAAAGTTCGGCGAGTCCAAGCGTAAGTAAATACCTGGATAATGCAACACATAGTCCATCTGGTAGTGGACTATGTGTTGCACTACCAGATGGACTATATTGTCGATCAACAATATGGGATGTAATATCCCTTAACTTAAATAATTTCACGTCGCCGAATTGAAGCCTTTGGCTCTTCATATAATTAGTAAAATATTTATATATTTATTTTATATCAGAGAATTTAAAAGGATTATCATCATCATCATCATCATCATGAAGTGTAACAAATGCCTGAATGATCTATCGTCAGAAGGAAATCATATAACGTGTAGAAAATGATGTAGGAATCTCCACTTTACACGTGCCTGCCTCTCAGAAACAACCTGCCAAAAAAATGGAAATCCAATGCAAAATGCGAGGAATGGAAGTGCCTATATTGCAGGAAGAATAAAGAAATACAAACACCCACAACAGGATATAAATTAACAACGTGTCCCATTTTATTTTATCATAGGCAGAATGAGACGAGGAGCTGAACAGAAAAAAAAATACAGGTCAATCCTATACTTTGAATTCTTTAAATATACTGCTAGAAAATGGTTTCGAAACTACAAAAGCTTGCCTAGCTCTTTTCCCAGAACTCTTCGATAAGCAAAACGAATAAATAACAAAAAAAAAAAATAGGGAATATGAGGATTTCGATAAATATAATAATTTAGCTGTGGAAGAAATCTTTCAAACTGTAAAATATATCAAAATTAATGTTAATGTACTAACTGAAGTAATATAATCTGATGAAAGAGACATCCAAACTCCGTCAAGAACTTCTATAAAACAACAATATGAACTTTTAAATCATCAACAATATAAAGATGATCTCCCTGAAACTGCACCTACAGAAAATCTAAGAGACATAGTTTTACAGTTAGACCATGCTATTGACATGACGTCTCTTTCTCTACAGTCGAATCAGACAGTAAATCGGATTTTCCAGGAAATCAAAAGACAAGGTGTGTCGCGACCTGGTACTGTTTGAGTTCTTTTACCAGCAAGTCCACAAGAGATAATCTCATAAAAGCCAGCAGACTGAAAAAAAAAAAAAAAAAAAACTGTCAAGGTCTTGAACGCATCGCAAAATAATATTCCAATCTTCCTATCTGAGTCTTTAACCAGAATCTGTTGAACCAAGCAAGAAAAGCAAAAAACAAGGAAAAAAATACCAATTCTTGTGTATCAAAGATGCTAGGATGTTCTTTAGGAAGTCACAAACTTCAAAGTCTACACAAATCAAAAGTTCAGAAGACATAGATAGACTGCTACAGTGAAAATAAAAGATTCCCAATGACATCAAAAAGAAGACTTCAACACAACAACAACAATAAAAAATGAAAGTGGGCCATCAAACAGACGTAATAATACCAGAAAACATTGACTAATGCTGCAGGTTTATCTGAAGGATTACACCGTTGTTATTGATATATTAGTCCTAATGGAAGTATCCGTTACTAAGGATGAAACAATTGTTTTCCATTAGGACAGTGCAGGTTAGTGCAGGAGATGTACAGAAATGTGAAGACAAGAGTTTAAACCTACCTGGGAGAGACAGAAAGTTTTCCAGTGACAATTGGCTTGACCCTTGATGCAAGCCTACTGTCACTGGAAAACTTTCCAATCACAATATTAACACCTGTTTAATATTGTGATGGAGGTGGTGACAGAGGAAGTGAGAGAAGACGTGCCTTGAACTATGTTGTATGCAGATGATATCATGCTGTGTGCAGAATCAAGAGAAGAAGTGGCAGCCAAACTGGACAGTTGGAAGGAAAGCACTGGAAGAGAGAGGTAAGGTATGAGACTGAACAGAAGTAAGACCGAGTATATGTGTTGCAAAGTGGATGGCAGCCAGAAAACAGATCTGGAGCTGGAAGGAAATGTCATCAGGAAAGTTTAGACTTTAGATACACATGTTCGACAATGAAAGAGGATGGTGAGGCTGAGAAGGAAGTGGGATGCAGGATACAAGCAGGATGGAGGAACTGGAGAGAGATGGCTGGAGTGCTACGTGATAAGAGGGTGCCGATCAATCTAAAAGGCAAAATCTACAGGACAGTAGTGAGACCAGATATGACGTATGCTTTGGAAACTGTGGTCCTGAGGAAAAAAACATCAGCAGGATGGAGGTAGCGGAGATGAGAATGCTTAGGTGGATATGCGGTGTGACCAGAAAGGATCATCTGAGAAATGACTATATAAGGGGAACGGTGAAAGTTACGAACTTGGGAGCAAAGATACAGGATGCAAGGTTGAGACGGTTTGGTCATATGATGAGGAAGGAGGAAGAGTATGTGGGAAGAAAGGTCATGCAGATGGATGTGCAAGGAAGAGGAAGCGTGGACGGCCAAAGAAGAGATGGAGAGAGATGGTGGAAGAGGACTTGAGGATGAAGAACTTGGATGTGGCTACAGCCCAAGACAGTAAGTTGTGGAGAGGACCCACCACAAACAGCGACCCTACTTAAGTGGGAAAAGCTGCGGAAGAAGAAGTATGCCATCAAACTTAAACTTGATAAAATTCTTGCGCGAATTAAATTGTTTGCTTTCATGCCAAGAATTATGCTGAACTGAATACCTAATGATAATCGGTAACATATACATAAATATTGCAAATTCAAACCATAACGACACTGTACAATACCATATGCTATCCATGTATACTATAAGAAAGATGTATTAAAAATCAGAATTCGTTCAAATATAAGCCAAAATCCTTGGATAACACAAAACATAATCCTAGATATAAACAGAAAGGATATTCTATGGAAACAGTTAAAGCGATATCCAAATAACGCAGCTTGAAAAACCGAATGTAAGATAACAAGGAACCGCCTTACAACTCAGATGAGAAATACAAAAAAAAAAAAAAAAAAAAGAAAGAAACTACTACAGAGGCAAATTAACCTCTGCACAAAATGACGTGAAACAAACTTGGAATATGATCAACGAGATTCTAGATTGTGCTCCTAATGTCACCTCTTCTGAAACCATAAAACACAGCTTCATGAAAGAAGCCAAATCCTTCCAACAACGAGTAGATGACTTTAACCAATACTTTGCAGACTGAATCAAAGAAATACAGGGGAAAAAAACTCCACTCACAAAACGCGATCCTCTACTTGGACCACAAAGCAAAACAGATATTATAGTTCCCATCCATAATAGAAGCAAATTACTCTCTGTAATCCATCAAAAACCAAACAATGGCCCAGGAATCGGCGGCATCAGACCTAAATATATTAAGCAACACGGAGCTAGCCTAGGCCCTATCTTACTAAAATTAATAAATAAAATATTTAAAACTGGACAAATACCCAGTATGTTAAAGACTACCAAAATCACACTTATATACAAAAAACATGGAAAAAGAAATTTAATCAATAATTACAGACCCGCCCAATCAAATTAGCAAACTCGCAACATATACAGAGCTTTCATATCATCCCCAAGATACAGTATGGTTTTCAGAAGAATAAGAGAATAACATCTTTCTTGGAGGATTTTACGAACGTAATTAATTCTGCCTTAGATAAAAACAAAATTGTCATGGTAGTCTTTATCTACTTGATAAAGCATTTGACACACTCACACGCGAAACCTTATTAGGAAAGCTAAGATATGTTTTAGGCGGGCCTTAGGACATACCTTCAAATTAAAAAAATGCATTGGACCAATCCTTAGTAGAGAATTACCAGTAACCTGTGGAGTGCCACAAGAAGCTGTTCTCTCTACAATTCTATTCAATAACTATATGCAGGATATTAACCAGCTGCCTCTCAAAGGCAAGATCTTCCAGTACTCAGAAGATAAAGCTTTAGTATCCTCCATAATAATGGAAAGGTAGCTCAAACAAATATGCAACATGACATAAATCTGCTCACTGACTGGCTCACCAAAAACTCCATACATCCAAACTCTAATCAGACATTTAATTAATTTAGACATTAGAATTAATTTAACACAATTAATTATATTCAGAAATCCACTGAGTCAATCAGTTGATAATATACACTGGTGTCCAAAAACTAAGGACGAACATTATTTCTGAAGACTACAACGGCAAACACCGATAAATTAGCTTGTGATTATTTGTATAACTAACGACTTCGAGTAGAAAGTAAGTATAGATTCATATTTTCGAATAGCGCGCAAAATGGTAACGAGGTAGTACTCAAGTGGATAAAAGACAAAAAGCTCCACTAAGCGAATAAGCGAATTGTGTTTGAAGGAAGCTCGTTTCCTCAAGGAATAAAGTTGCAACTTGGATATCTTGTAATGTCTCAAAGACATCATCTAGACGATTTCACGCTAGAAAGAATTATTGGAAAGATTGACGAAGACTACAGAATTACTGATATTGCCAGAGAGTTTGGAATCTAACAAAGCGTTGTATCCAGGCTGTTGGCAGCGTTTCAAACCAATGGAATGTATTCCAGAAAATTTTGCTAAGAGGTCGCCTTAGCTCTACCATGGAGCATGAAGACAGATTTTTGGTTATAAGAGCAAAACGTAATCGATGCACCACCACAGGTCAGCATGCAAGTCGACTCCATTCACACACGTTTACGCGGATATCTCGACAAACTCTGGCAAGACGTCTGCGATAAGTAGTCATATACGTCCTAAGGTCTGATTCTGCGCCCTCCCTTTATCCACAGCTCATCGTAAAGCACGTTTTCAGTGGTGCGGTATCCATAAAATTGGACAAGACACCGATGGGCTAATGTACTCTTTACAAATGAGAATCATTTTAGTCTTTCCTCTGATTCTAGACGACACTTGATCTGGTGTAAAAGTAGTACTGCTTTCCATCGCGAGAATGTTCTTGAAAGGGATAGATAAGGTGGTGATGGGGGGTTATAATGTGGAAGGACATTGTGCTTAATGGACGCACCGAGCTACAAGTGATGGAAAAAGGGACTATGATTGGTGAACGATATTGCAACGAAGTTCTTCATCGTCACATTCGATTGTTCCATGCTGCTGTAGGGGAAGAATTAAGTTTTATGGATGACATTGCCATACCACATAGTACATGAGCAGTGAAGATACTTTTGGAGACCGAGGATATTAATCGAATCAAGTGACCAGCACGGTCCCCAAGATCTCTTTCCCATGGAACACATTTGGGAAACAATAGGGAGACGTACTGCTGCTCGAAATCCCTCCATATAACAAACAAAGCCATATATTTGCTCTTACGGAAGAGGAGTGGGCCAGTTGGCTTCAAGAACTCCTGAGCCATTTGGTGTCAAGCATGGTACCACGTGAGAGCTGCATATTCCATACTAGGGTGGATATATTCCATACTGAAATGTCTCTCCGCGTGGTTTTCTGTATGCACTGGACATAAATTCCTTAACTACGCCCTTAGGAAATTTGTAAATTTTGGCAAAAACGTATTGAAATTTAACATGTACGAAATTTATAACACATTTTTTGTGTAATATAATTTATTAGTATGCTGGCAATAAATTTATCAACATTGGACTATACTCATGAAACATTTTTCATATGCAGGTAAGACTGTAGTTCGTCCTTAGTTTTTGGACATCAGTGTATATATATATAAAACCACCAGATATACAAAATACACAGAACTAGAAAATCACTATCATCCCTCAGGTTGAAACAATACACTACTTTGGAATTTACCTTGATGCAGTTATAAACTGGTATAGCCAAATAAGTAATCTGTAAAACAAACCCTGGACAATTATTAGCAAGCTCTACATAGTTCCCACACGCAAAGAAACACTAGTATATAAGACACTATGCCAAAATACATTAAGATACGCTATAACAACGTACGCATTTTGTGCACACTACAGGCTAAATAGATTAATATCATTACAGTACAAAATAATAAAGCTGATCTTTTCGAAATAAAGAGACGATACCGTCTTTATACAAGCTACATAAAATAATAACAGAAAAAAATACACTTATGTCGCAGTGCAGCTATGCTGAAATATTACTTTAATGCCAACTACAGGATAGCCAGAAATGCATAATAAGTTTTCAGTTAACTAATTATATCACACATATAAAAGCCTGTGTAGTTCAGTGGAAGTGGTGCTTGCGTCCTCTGTGCTTGGTCGCTCGAAATTAGACAAGTTCAAGTCTAGTCGCCGACTGGAGGAACTTTTTCTAAGCCTTTCTTCGGCCGATTCCCGAGTTAGTCAAGCTCTGGCATGAGCGAGCAGGTTTTTCCTCCCGGAAACTCGGGTTTTTCGTCCCGTAAACTCAAGAAAATCGACCGTAGTACCCACATTATTTCAGACAGTGACATATCATGTTAGGGTTAGGTACCAAGAGATGGCAGCACTTGTCTGCCAGCCTCGTCATTGGTGGCTGCTGTAATTATTGATAGACATGGGCCAGCTATCTCTGATTGGCTACCGGTGGAGATTGAATTGGCCACTCAGTCTCCAAAAGCTAAATAGGGTCTAAAGGTCTCGCCTACTCCCTATAAGGGGAATAAAAGGCGTTAGCTGATTTTTTTTTATATATATAATAATCGCTACGGAAAGGGCACTCGAAGCTTCCACATTCCAGATATAGCCATACCGATATACATGTTATACTGTAGTACCGAACTACGAAATGCAGCACTTGTCTCCAGCAATCTTGGAATCATTGATAACCTTGGACGCAGCTTTCAGCGATTGCTAAAGGCAGAGATTGGCTGCCAATTGATCTTCAAAAGTTAGAGGGGTTTTATTTTCTTATTTTACACAAACATATTTAAGAACGTGGCACTCTTTTACCAGTAAATTTCTTCAAAATTAGTAGGCAGTGGGTATTCACTTTTTTTTTTCATCACTCGTAGATTAGTACATTCAAGTGACACGCAATCTTCCTCATTCTTATGTATGCTCTGTGAAATAACAGGAACAAAGGAGAGAAAACTGTAGCATTACTTAACTTAATTCATTCGAGAATTATTGAATTAATAGCCATTAAAACAGCGCTGCAACATTTCAATAAACATAACCCAATGGAGTTTATATTTTTTACAGATTCCTTAGCAGCCCTTCAAGCTATTAAGAACTGTTACACTAGCCATCAAGAAATACTTGGAGACATAGCAAAAACATAAACAAACTACACAAGGATTTCGAAATAATTTTTAATGGATCCCATCCCATGTGGGATTAAAGGGAAATGAAATTGCAGTTGAAGTAGCAAAAATGGCTGCAACATCAAGTGATACCACAGATTTCGTTCTTTTTAACACATAAAAAGAACGACCCTCCAGGACATGACTCACCACTGCTATTCAGCAGAAAAACCAGGAGCTACCATCAACTCCAAGTTTAATCGTTGCGCACTACCATGATCTCTCGCCTCCAGACCGGCCATACAAGACCAACCAAGTTTAGCAATGGCATAAAAGTCTTCCCCACCTGCAAAATCAGTAACATAGAGGAAGCATCGCCAATGCATTTACTAAATTGTATGAATATTTCCAAATGTGAACTTTATAACAACCCAGAAAAGGTGCTGTATTATACAGCACATGAATTTGACCTCTACAATACATGAATTTGGCCTCTATGAACCATAGGATTAAAAAAAAAAAAAAAAAGGAATTATTGCATTCAGTATAAGTTGACAAAACTTTTTTATATGAGTATAGTATGATGACTAACGTATAGTTCGGATTTAGGGAGTAAGTGGTAATGAAGTAAGTTGGTATTAGGAGGAAACAGAACAGAATATATTAGTAGGTTATTTTTAAAGCCGGAAATGTACACAGAGAGAGAGAGAGAGGATTACAAAATGTTACTGTAAATAAGACTGATAAGTAAGAAGGAGGTAACTGTCAAGAGCATCTTTAATTATAGAAATATTAGCAGGACGCAGGAAATAACACATGGGTCTAGTGATAACATTAAAAAAAATGACAAGTGTCCCAAGTGTTTGAAGATAGCGAAAAAATTGGGTGTTTCCAGCGTGGGTGGTATTAAGTACAAACCATTTTAGATGAAAGATTGGAACCTTACCTAGCACGAGAAATTTGTTTTATCAGAGATTAATAATGCCGGGAAGCGAGAAATAGATAACTTTGAAAAGGAGGAATATCACACTGCGTTTCGACAGTTAGATGGAAAGCAAAAATTTAGCAGGAATTACTGAAAATGTCATTATGAATGCTATGAATTGATATGTGATCAGCAGTTGTATGATGAATATATAGTTTCAGGTTAGGAAAGTGTTGGATGTAATAAGGAAAAAAAAAGAAAAAAGAAATTAGAATATGAAAGGAAAGTGGAAGAAAAGAACAAGCCAAACAAAATACTGATTGGTATTTGGCCATGTGACCAGTTGAATGCTTACAAAAGAATGACTTTAGAGTTAGTATGTCGGTAAAGTCGGAAAACAGGGTGGAATCATTCAATGAATATTTTGTGTATCGTGCCGGAAAAACATACTGATTTTACTTTTTTTTTTTTTTTTTTTCTCTTGTGGATTACATTCCATGACTATGATACGTTTCATGTGAATTATTATGGTGTAAGTTAATTCCCAGAGGGCTTCATTCCACATTCGAAGCATACTCCATCCGTAGACTTTGGTTAAATAGGTTTCTTTTTTACATCATTTGAAAGCAATCACCTCTCACTACCATATAAAACAACTGATTTGATCATTCATTCGATAATTTCATATTCGTGGATCAATCCGTGTGTGAATATATATACAGGTCAGTGGCAAGCAGACATACATCATTTGTGCAATCCTGGTCACATATAGGTTTATTTATTTACATGATATTTCAATTATATGTTCTCAATCATTTTTTCATGTTTTAAAACACGATCTCTAACACCAGTATGAATAACGAAAGAGAGAGAGAGAGAGAGAGAGAATAACAGACATGCAGTTATATTACAGATGTAGTTTGGAAAGGCTAAGTCAATGTTCATCGCACTAACTGTCATTGGAATTTATTACAATCTAGTTTTACGAGGTTTATTATTTTCTGTGGCAATCCTTTATTTGATGTGGAATACATATATTCTCTATCGACGAAGCATAAATATGTAGATGAATTAAATTCATAAGTATGTTGAATTATTATTCTTAAGATATCAGTGTAGTCATATAAGTACCATTTGCTCGAAAAAGTACTGTTGTATTCTCATGTCTCATTAAAATTCTAGATATTCTTGAAAGATAATAGTGAAAAACGTTTGTTAATAATACTTAGTAAGTTGATGCCCTCCAGCTACTTCAATTTCCTGAATCTCTTTTTTTCATATATTTTTACTGTTGTTCCTGTGCTGAAGTAATTAGGATATATTCCTTTTTCCAAAAAATATCTTTTGATTGTGGATAGATTGTGGAAATTGTGAATTTCTTATCCTTGATTTATTTGGGAGACTATTATCAATTTTCGGTTCATCTACTTTTTTAATTGCTGAATGTATTCTGCCACTACTGTTGTTTTAAGAAGCTGTTTTATAAAGCATTGCTTATCACCACCTTTCTAGTTATTCTTCTGCTGAAAATAAAAAAAAAATGGGGATAACTGTCGCTCGGGCATTAATTATAGAAACATTAATTAGAGGCAAGAAATGACAAACAGGCATAACGAAGACGATTTCTTGAGCTGCTAATGGAGAAGTACGTAGCACCAAATATAGTGCAGCTAACGAGAAAATCCGACTTTTTAATCAATCGATAATTATCGCAGAAAGTGGTGTGAACGAAATGTCTAAATTTCGTGACACCCATCATGTGGTTCTAACCTGGGAGGTGCAATGTCTGTTTCAGATTTGTTCTAAGATTGTACCTAAGTTTTCAGGTATTCTTTTGTTGATACTAAAACCAACTGAATCTTTTAGTGACATTCTTCTTCATCCTGTAAATTTTTTATTAATTATATTCCCACACATAGCACTGTTGTGTTATAGGTCTTAACCTACACTTTTCACGTGTAGGTCATTATAAAAAAATTAATTAAAAAATGTATTTCTGCTGCAATCGATACCATTTCTTCAAACAACTGATGCTTGCTTTTTCTAGCATCTTTTTAACTTTTCGATTTAATATTAGATTTCTTCTTGAAGAGATTTCTTGAACATAATTTCTGTTTTGATTTTTTTTTTCATCAACTGATTTCCAATTTACATTGATAGCATGTTTCTTTCTTTTACCATATTCTAAAACATGCTGCAGTTCATTTGAAGTACAACACTAAGCAACTCTTAACTTTCTAATTATTATTATTATTATTGTTTCAGATTATACAGAATTTATTATTATAAATTCTGTATAATCTTTATTGTAAATATTAAAAGAACATGTGTTGTAAATACATAATAGAGGCAAAAAAGTATTTTAAAAAATTTTAATTGAAATCCAATGTAGAAAATGTAGCACTTTGTGTTGAATTCTGAAAAACTATAAGTTGCAATGTCACCTCAAGATGTTTATTGTATGTGTAAATATTTTAGCAGATCAATAAAAATATCATCATATAAAAAATATCATTATTATTATTAACAATAAAAAAAACAGATATTAACACAGCTCTCTGCAAAGCAAAACTAGACCTAAACGAAATCACAACATATGGAATTACTTCAACATCACCTATCGAAACAACAGAGACACATATCGTATAACAAGACCTACAACAACTCTTTACATCCCCACACCCTTCAACAACTCATACGGTTCTTTTGTGAGATCACATCAGATACCACGCAACTCAACAACCTACCTAGAAAGTTAAAACACGTAGATAACTACAGAACATTAAAAAACGAACTCTGGAAAATATACCAACAAAGTTAAGAAACCATTAACACTAATATACACATCACAAATCACTAGCATCCAATGCCTACATCCCATACATAAACAGTAGCAACAACACAAATAGTGAAGGCTAAATCCCACTCTCTTCATAAAAGCTAACCCAAGCTTCGAAGTAGGTGGGATTAACTTGCCTCACTCATCTACAAGTAATCCTTATAAGCAAATGCAGAAATTTGTATGTATAATCACTCTTTCTCAAACTTTTAAAAAAATAATAAAAATAAAATAAAAAAATAAAAAAATTATACAAAAAATTCTGTATAATCTCCATTGTTAATATTAGAAGAACATGTGTTGTAAATACATAATATAAAGGCAAAAAACTATTATTAAAATTTTTTAAATGAAATCCAATGTA
Source organism: Typopeltis vanoorti (assembly GCF_054136105.1). NCBI lineage: Eukaryota > Metazoa > Arthropoda > Arachnida > Uropygi > Thelyphonidae > Typopeltis > Typopeltis vanoorti. The sequence goes on from NC_143570.1 coordinate 91,525,009, forward strand.
GGAATTGCAGCACTTAGTGCTGAACTCTGTAAAATTATAAGGTGCAATGTCACACAAGATGTTTATTGTATGTATGAATATTTTAGCAATCAATAAAATATATATATATTATTAGACACCTTCAGGGAGTCCAAAGACTCATCGAGGAGGACACCTATTCTACAACTCTCCGTCTCCACCATTCAACCTCATCCACAAACCGCCTCATCTACACCAACGCCATCTGCTGTCCGCCATCACCACTACTATCTCCAGAGACAATCACAAACATCTATGCCCACAGCAGGATTCGAACCCGCAGCCCTTTGGCTGGAAATATGCATAAATATATATTCGGAAACGTATAGATTTAGCTTGTAGAGTTCCAATTCTGGCTGTTTCCTTTTTTTAGAAAGCATTTAGATATTCAGTTTATGTACAAGTTTTGTTTTCATGCAAATATAGCAACTATATTGCTGATACCTCTATTACCAGATCTCTTCTGTGAGAAAAGTTCTACCACCAGAAGCCGATGTTGGTATTTAGGTAGAAGAGGTTATATGTTTTATACTATGAAGTTGTGGACTTCACGATATTACTCTTCACCATTCTTAGTGCTTTGTATATTGCAATATGTCTCAGAGGAGTCGAAACATAGAAAATAATGAACAGAGGACTATACATAAAGAGAAATTACCAAAATAGACGCATGTAATTACAGTTTTGTATTTCTGCGGAAATTGTATTAAGAGGTTACTCTAAATTAACATTTCTGGAGAAATAATAGCATTTATCATTCGGATAATTGATATATAGATAATCATTTTATGTACAAGCTTTATTTTCATGCAGATGTAGTGGTTACACTGCTGATACCTCTATTACCAGAATCCTTCTGTGAGAACAAGTTCTGTGTTATTTATTATTTCTGCGGAAATAATAAATAACACAGAACAATCACTATCCAACAGGATAGTGATTGCACGTATCTATTTTGATACTTCCATCTTATATACAGTTGTTGCAAAACGTGTAGTGGTAAGTGATTAAGAAGGAATAAGGAACAGTTGGAGGTTGCTGCAGTTTTTGTGTGTAACGGTGTTAGGATGATTATTTCAGAGTGCTGAGGTAGATGGAAGGAAAGAGAAAGCCAGGGTGCTTCTTTAGTAGATGTGAATGCCGGTCTCGAATGGATATCCACAATCGAATTTGGTCGACTGTGACTTAAACATACCAAAGTCATGCCCAGGGGTATAGTCGGACCAGGGCGCGGCAGGCGACGCCCTGGTACATTTTTAAAACTATCAAAAGTTTTAAATTCATTATAATAAATTATAATAAATTATAATAATGAGACTTATAATGCATTTCCAGCTTTCGGTCAAAAAATACAGCTTGCTGCTCTTGTCATTTTTGTTTCAGAAAACAAGGCAATCACTCTCTCTCTCTGCCATATAGCCGTCGCAATAATAATAATAATAATAATAATTGCTAAAAAATATTTTTTGCTAAACTAAAAAAAAAAAAAAAAAAATAAAAAATAAAAAAAAAAAAAAATAATAATAATAATAATAATAATAATGCCACATTTCGTGCTCTGGATTTTTGTTTCCAAGGTAGAGAGCCCTGCCACAATTCTTTTAGGCCTACACCCCTGGTCATTCCAATAGTTATCGGTGCGCTTGGTAAAATTTCAAAGAAGCTATCCAATTACAGTAATTAAACATCAACGAAGTGACTCCATATGATTTACAAAAAAAAAAAAAAAAAAAACAGCATTACTTGGAACAGTCCATATTTTATGACGCTACCTGACAAACTACTCTTAGATTCTTGGATAGAATCTGAATTGCTCTGTATCACCATCATTCAAATTGTTATTTGAAAGATATCTTGCTTTGGCTGTGTATCAGTTATGTGAATAAAGCAATAATAATAATAATAATAATAATAATAATAATAATAATAATAATAATAATAATAATAATAATAATAATAATAATAATAATAATAATAATAATAATAATAATAATAATAATGGTTCTTCTGTTAGTCCAGCATTATAACAGAAATGTTGTCATAAGACTACATTCGTACTCCACTTTTAATATATGTATGAATATATTAATAATGACTAGATACAACGTTCCAAAGTGGAATGTTAATTTTAAAATATATTATTTACTGGAAGTTGTAAGATAAAATAAATTAAAATTCATAGTCTGGTTTCATCTGTAGAAGTCATTTTTGTTTGAGCTTATTTCATTAATATTTATATTGTTGAAACATTAAAATAATATTTAAGAGAAATAACTGAGATGTCGCTGTTATCTTTGAAAAAAGAAAGAAACGAAACTTTTTTCTTGCGTTTGTTGTGAGCGTTATATGTGTTCGGTGGTTTCATACTTTTTTGTGTGATGGTTTTTAGTTATTTAGCCAAAAAGTTGTGTCCTTGAATACAGGAGAATTAAACTGAATGGTGGGTTGAAGTCAGTCTTATTTTGTTAAGTATTTGTAATAATATGAATATAATTATAATTGCATAGAGAAGCATTTCATGACTTTTATTAAACGCTAGTCCATTCTACTGCGTTTAAAAAAGCAGGTTTAACCATCGCTCGTTTCATCTGAATTTCATCTGAAGTTTAGTGATTGGATATAATATGAAGTTTTGATTCATATGGCATGTTAAGGTGAGTTATCTGTAAATTTTATACATGAGAGCATGCATGAAGTTTATTGAGTGAAAAATTTCTATTATTAAGTTTTATTATAACAGGATGTAACTGAGGGAGTTGTTTTTGTTTTCGATGGTACATTGTTGATTGTTTACTGAACAAAACTATCCACAAACACATATGGTTTTTTTTTTTTTTTTTTTTGTTTACTTTTACTCAGAAGAGTAAAATTAGAAAGGCAGCAGAAACGCCATGAGAACAGACCGCGGGAAAAAACTTCTGTGCAGCGGTGACAAAAATAATCGTCGATATCTTATCAAAAACAAATGTTCTCAGTATTTGATGTACTGAATTATTGTAGTGATCAAAAAATGTAATAGGTTTTAATTGTATATATGTAAATATGCTGTATAATAATAAACTTATTTGATATATATATCTTATCAAAATTATTATTAGTAATAGTATGATTTTCCCCACTCTCTTCATAAAAGCTAACCGTAGCTTCGAAGTCGGTGAGATTAGCTTGCCTCAGCATAGCTTAATCAAGTAATCCTTATAATCACAATTACCATAGTTGTTAGTAATATTGCTATTTTTCACTTAGCACTGAACACTGAACTCTTCGAATAGACTTCAACATGTTAACCGTATAACTGTAAATAGCCGGAATGATAATAAAAGTCTCTCTGTGATATGTATATATTACCAGCAAATTGTGAAAAGCAGGCATTCTATACAATGCCTAGGCGTTTTTTGGCAAAGTATGAAATGTCTGTTTTTTTAATATTATACATACTTTCCCTAGGTATTGTATAGAATGACAAATACTATTTCGGATATGTTTTCATTTTGAAGTTTTAAAATTTGCTGCCATGGGATGGTTAGGTTAGGTTAGGGTAGGTGCTGGCGGTTGTTATGAGTGTGACAGACGATGGTTTTGATCGACTTCGAACTTATTAGGTAAGGTTTTGAATTTTTAAATTTTGCCGCCATTTGAAGGTTAGGTTAGGGTAGGTTAGGTTATGTGCAAGCGGTTGTTGTGAATGTGACAGACGATGGGTTTTACCGACTTGGAACTGCTGAAGGAATTTTAAGCCAACTTTATGCCAGATCACAATTCACTTTATGTCTCAATAACTTACTGAGAGTTGGAGACGTTATTTAACACGAAATAGCTCTCCGGTCATCCGCTTCCGCTCAGTCCACGAGTAGCGGCCAAGGGTTCGTGAGGTGTACTTGCAAGACCAAGTGCCAAAATTTGAAGTGCTTTTGTATGAAAAAGGCAGTTAAGTTCAATTAAAAATGCCATTCCAAAACGTCTCCAATTATCATTAAGTCCTTGAGACATAAAGTGAATTGTGATCTGGCATAAAGTTGGTTTAAAATTCCTTCAGCAGTTCCAAGTCGATAAAACCCATTGTGTGTCACATTCACAACAACCGCCTGCACCTAACCTTCCCATGGCGGCAAAATTTAAAACTTCAAAACCTAACATAATCAGTTCCAAGTCGGTAAAAACCATCGTCTGTCACACTCATAACAATCGCCAGCACCTACCCTAACCTACCCTACCCTAACCTACCCTAACCTAACCTAACCTCCCATGGCGGCAAAATTTAAAACTTCAAAATGAAAATATATCCGAAATAATATTTGTCATTCTATGCAATACCTAGGGAAAGTATGTAAAATATTAAAAAAACATACATTTCGTACTTTGCCAAAAAACGCCTAGGCATTGTATAGAATGCCTAGGCATTCTATAGAATGCCTGCTTTTCACACTTTGCCGGTAACATATACAGTATTTATAAAACAAAATATCGTATTCAGTATTTATAAAAGAAAATAAAAATAAAAGAAAACAGCGCCTCCGTGGCGCAATTGGAAGAACGACGGTACATTGCACCCTTCGTTTGGAATATGTCTAAGTTCGATTCTCGTCGCGACGGGAGGAATCTTTATCTGGACGATTTCAATCGAAGGTGAGTTAGCCTATTTCATACGGAGGTAGCAGAGTTTTTCTCCCAGAAACTCTGGTTTTTCATTCCGCATACAGGAATGAAAAACCCGAGGCTGATTATTATTATTATTAAATTGCCTCAATGATAACAAATGCAAACATTCCAGTCGGGGGTGGGGAGTTTTCTGCCATCTTATAACCAGTAGTATTGATTATTTTAATCAATAGCACGGGTACAATCAATACATTTCCCAACATAATAGGATAGGAAATTTATGGAAAGTTTTGTTAAAATTTTCCGCTGAGCTCAATGTGTTGTATCATTTTTAAACTTTTGAAAATCTCTCGGTTTCACTCTATCCAGCGTTATTCATCACAGTTATAGCTTTACTTCCTCTTCTGCCTTAGATTTCCTGATGTTCACTGCTATCCGTCATCTACCATTCCGTGGTTTTCCGACTGGTCGTCTAGTACGGTATTTGGTTTCCTTCTTCCGATTAGTCTATATTATTGCATTCTGTTAACAAACTTGCTTTTGCCTGTTCGTTATTCATTCATATACTGGTTATTGTAAGGCATACGTTTGTATGATTCTTTATTATTGATGTTATCAAATTTTGTTTCCTTCCACAGTTTTTCTTAGACTTTTCTTTTTTGTAGTAGTGGTCAACTACTTGATCTTAATTGTTTCAGCTCTTGTTTCAGATGTAATTTAAAACTGGTCATCATACTCGTATTTTTAAATACTTGTCTTAGTTGAAATTTTTTAATTTTTATTTTTCATATTGTTTTGTTTAAACCTCAAGAAATCTTGTTTTCCTTAAGCGACTGTTTTTTTACTTCATTTTCTTTAGTTTCTATACTCCTCCCCCTTCTGAGTTATTCTGAATTCCTAAATTTAAATTTCATCGCTTATTCTATTAGTTTTTCCAGTTTATTTCTAACTTACATCTGATTGGTTCCCTACCAAGCATGAATATTTCATCATCATCATCATCATGCGTAACAAGGATTTAGGCCTTAGAAGTTATCGTTGAATCGTTTAAGAGGACGTCCTGGTTTTCTTTTTCCTAATGGCTTGTACTTTAAGCTTCTTTTGGTAATCTTTCTGTTTCCATCCTTTGAACGTGTTCCATCCATTTATGTTTATATTTTTTAATTTTTCTATTTACTGGTTCTTGGTTTAATTCTTTCATAATTTCTTCGTTTCTTTTGTGATCAACTAGGGTATACTTTGCAGTTTTTCTCATAAACTTCATTTCTGCTGTTGTTAATCTTTGTTTGTCTTTTTGTTTTATTGTCCAGATTTCGCTTCCATACATTAAGACTGGTAGGGCTAATATATTGTATACTTTTAGTCTGGTTTGTTTTTGAACTAGGTTTGGTTTAAATATAGAGTTAATTACACCAGTTATTTTTAAATATTTTGCAATTTTTACGTTTATATCTTTTTCATTTTCATATGTGATCATACATCCTAGGTAGTTAAATGAATTCACCTGTTCTAAGATCTTGTCATCTATTACTATCTAGTTTTTGCTGGATCTTGTCCGTTTTTGATTTTTCTTTTGATATTATCATACCATAATCTTTGGATATCTCATTTAGATCTAAAATAGCTTTCTGTAAGTTATCTTCTGAATTTGTAATTATTATTTGGTCGTCGGCAAAAAGGAGAGTGTTTAAGAAAGTTTAATTCCTTGATGTAAATTTTTATTCCATTTTATTATTATTTCATTTAAGTAGATATTAAAAAGAGTTGCTGAGAGGGGACATCCCTCTCATGAATATTTTAGTTGTTGTTTTTTTCTCTTGAAAAAAAAAAAAGTATAGGTTCGAATCCAGGCAGTTAAAAACATTGATGTTTTTAATTGTCTTTAGGTTGAAAATGAATTTCATCTTCTGTTATGAGACCACTGCCCGCATATTGGACACCTTAAGTGGCTCGAAAAGATTCCATGTTTGGTCTTCTCTAGAGCAAAGCTTCCGGATTATGAAAAAAAATGATAAATACAAAAAGTATAAAATTAAACTCGAAAAAATAACCTTAGCTTATTCGCGGTAACAAATGTACTCTAATGTACTATAGGTTTATAACCTTTCATGGATGGGAATTATATAAAAAATATGTTTTTAGCAGAATTGTTTGACGAAGCCCCTCACTGGGGAAGGGTGGGTCTATTTCTCCTATTCTGACCGAGTTCATCTTGGGAGAGAATATATATTTGTATGCATCTGATTGAATGAAGGACATCAGAAGATCTGTTGCAAATGGAATACAGTACTTTATAATAATGAAGGGGATACAAATCATTTGATGTTTATCTGCCAGTAAGCGAAACTCTAAGAACTAGGACTAAGATCTATGAGTTTCATACCGAAAAACTATCAGCAAATCCAAGTGTAAGTAACCACTTGGTAGTACAACACCAATGCAACTCGTATCAAAGGTGGAGCAAGATCCCTCAGTATCCTTGATATTTCTCATAATGTAAAAACACAGCCCGTAGGGGATGTAATACTGTAATTACATTATGAGGAGAGGTCACTACCCAGACCGGTTTCAACCTTTTTTGAGGTCTCATCAGGTCGTATCCCCTTCATTATTATTAAGGTTGCCAGAAAAATAGCCTTTTGGCTTTTATTCTACGGTACTTTATTTTGTAAATGACTTTTGTGTCTGCTACCATTACCACGTCATCTGATAGCAGCTTATATTCACTGTATTATTATCAGTTTTTATTCCATTTAACTTATAGTTTAGTTATGTTATTGTTTCGTCCATTGAAATATCCAATATTGGCGGATTTAAACGAATCACACTGCCGAATTCCTTTCTTCTTTTCACTTTCTTTTGTTTCCTACTTGTAGAAGGAATTGTATTCAACTGTATTCAGGCTCTTATCTCTCTCATTGTTGAGGCCTTCCATCCCTACTTGGGGAAGGCTGGGGCTCCTTCTCCTATGGTGACCTCATCCATCTTGGTCGTGAATGAAGGACTCTAGAAGCATCCATGACCAAGACGAACTACTAACACACAGTCTTTTGGCTTTGGAGCAGATACACTAACCACTTGGCCAGCCAGACCAGTAACTGCCGAAAAAATATTCTTTACTATTGTTTTTATTTTACTTTTCATTATTAATTTAAAATGTCTTGTAACTTTATACTATCGAATATTTTATGTAGATCTATAAAACACCTGAAACTAAATTTTTATATTCTATTGATTTTTCTGTTAGTTGTTTCGCTGCAAATAGTCAGATGTAAAACCTTGTTCTTCATTTAATATTACATTCATTTAATTACTGAAAAAGAGAGCCAAAAGGCTTCACTTGGGCGATGCAAAATTATTCAAATTAAGTGAAATCGAATCCAACATTATTTCAAAGCCGAATAGAGAAACTACAAGAGTTTCATGCCAAATATAGAAACCAGGGTCAAATATTCCGAGTGTGCTCATCCACGATATATCGGTATCGCCGATATTATATTTTTGCATTTATTTATGTTAAAGACTCCCCCGATTGTTTGCAGACTTCTCATGATTTCTAAAATTGAACACAATATACTGTACTAATTCTTCATTCCTCTTCACGAGGATAATAAAGCATGAAAAAGGCGCTTTTCGCTGAGTAAACATTGCGACACATTCGCGTTAATAGCCCGGGTGTGCTTTCAAAATGCATACACCTTTGAGCCATTCGATAAGATGTAAAGAGGGCGCAGCGTGTCTAAATCTTAGCGGTGTATTATTTTTAAACCGCTGAGAAGGCGTGACTAGGTGAGCTTAAATTTTGAGCTCACTCAGCACCTAGCTGCTGTGATTGGTTATTGTGTCAACCAATCCAATTGAATGTTGTCATGAGTTGAGAGATTACTATATCCGATGGCTTTATTACAAACAGCCGTTACACATGTTTTCTGGAACTGAAAATTTGAAAGTGGATGTTAGGAGAAAAATGCTAATTGTTTTTTTCTTTTGCTTGTGCAGTATAGCATCTGTTGAGGTTGCAAAGCTTTTTAGGATTCCAGAAAGTGTGGATAATTCCGATAATGATCAGATGTTATGTATACTGAGTCTCAGTAAACAAAATAAAATTCTTGGAAAACAGAGCGAAATATACACAAACCAGAGAAATACACATAACATGTGCAACAAATTTTAGGAGATGATTTGCTGCTCCATCAAACCATATTTATTCCTGTAATACTCTCTCTCTCTCTCTCTCTCTCTCTCTCTCTCATAAGATTTTTTTTTAATTATGCCATCATAAATTCACTTATTCATGTTTAGAATTTATAGGTTCGTGCTACTCTCTCTACCCATCAACTTATAGGACACACATATCACAAATGATAATTATTAATTATTTTTTACCATGAATGTAAGTGTTTCTACTCACACTTATTCTCTCCTATTCTCACATGTCTTATGAATGATGGTTCACATATTTTCATCTTTGAGTATTTCAAATATACCAAATATAGCATTCTCCTTCATTGTTGTTGTTTTCTAATCAATCCTAAAACAGATTGTTCCCCCACTCTATGCAGAAGTATTCAAAGTTATCCTGCAATTAATTGCATTGGACCAAGTAAGATGAGTGCTGATCCGCTATACCCTCTCAAAACTTTCATGCATCATTTAAATTAAGGGGATATTAAATCCCACATTGTTTTAAAACCGAATAAGAAACTCAAAGATTGGAATCAGAGAGTTTCATGCCGAATATACTAAACTATAAAAGTATCGGCGAATACTAGCGTTAGCTGAATGCGAGTAGTCCTAAAACGTAGTACAAACACGGGCAACTCGTTGCAAAGGTGGGGAAAGTTCTGATCACTATTCTTTGGTATTTACCCTAATGTAAAAACACATTTCCTAGGAAATGTATGCTATTACATTATGGTAGGGAGGTCACTATCCAGACCGGTTTCAGCCTTTATTGAGGCTTCATCAATGAGTAGCTAGAGCAAATTATTAATACCAAAGGGTATAGCGAAAAGAACCTATATACTATATGAGTTGTATATAACTTATATACTATGTATATAACTTATATAATGTATATAACTTATATGTATATAACTTATATACTATATCACTCTGCTATATGAGTTGTCCAAAAAGGTGCACCCATTAAGTTACTTAAATATAAAGAGCCAACAGACTTCATTTCGGCGATATAAACATTAATTAAATTAAGGGGATATTAAATCCCACATTGTTTTAAAACCGAATAAGAAACTCAAGATTGGAATCAGAGAGTTTCATGACGAATGTAGTATAAAAAAACTATAAAAGTATCCGCGAATACTGACGTGAGCTGAATGCAAGTAGTCCTAGAACGTAGTTTCATGCATCGATAAAATGCAATCACGCAGTCGTGGGCATCCACAGGAGGGGACAGGGCACTTCCCGCCGGGATCGATTAAAAAATTCCACACATTATAATCGTAAAATTGTAAAATTTTAATTATAATCGTAAAATTATAATCGTAAAATTATGGATCGGTTTGTTTCCTCTCAAGACGGGTAGCCATAGAACATGTGTTTTATTGCAGCAATAAAACGTGTTCCTGTTTTTGGTTCATCTTTTTCTGATTTGTGAACAGTGACCGGTTAGTGTCTAGTGAGTTACAGAGTGAAGTGCGGATTGTAAATTTATAGTGAAACAAATTTAAACAAAAAAAAATACATTTTTAAAGGTAAGTGTATGTAATTTAATATTATTTTACTTGTTAGTTTTATGATTTTTTTGCTTTTAAACTGAAATAATTTAATTTAGGAATTAATTAATTAGTTGAATTTTAATTAAATATGCCAGTCAATTTTTTAATATATGAAATTATGCTAAAAAATATTAATTCTGAATACCTTCCCCCCCCCCCAAGAATTAAAGATCATTAAAATCGATGCAAAATGAAAATAATGTATTTATACTTTACATCGACAAATAATTACATAAAAAAAGCTAAACGGCGTTTATTGATGCAATTATTTAATTAAATCAATAATTATAAAAATTTATTGATGTAATTATTTGTCTCCAAGCTCCCCCCCCCCCGGAAAATTTTCTGTGTATGCGTACCCATGCATACAGTCAAATTGACGTGAAAATTGTAGCACCTTGCATAACCCACATGACAGCACACCCAACCGAAATGGTCACTCGACACCACTGATAGAAACTAAGAAACTATAAAGTTTCAGCGGATCCAAGTGTAAGCAACCTTTCATGACAGGGCAACTCATAGGAAAGGTGGGTAAGCTCCGATCACTATCCTTAGCATTACCCATAATGTAAAACACATATCCTAGGAGATGTTGATGTTATACATTATGGGGGAGGGGATCACTACCCAGACCGGTTTCGACCTTGAAAGGTTTGCTTATGCTTGGATCGCCGAAACTTTATAGTTTCTATATTCGGCACGAAACTCTTGTAGTTTCTCTATTCAGCTTTGAAATAATGTTGGATTCAATATCCACTTAATTTGAATAATTTTGCATCGCCGAAGTGAAGCCTTTTGGCTCTCTTTTTCAGTAATTCTTGGTGCCTTTTGTGATGTGACACCTTTTTTAGCAACTCGTATGGTAAAGTATAACTTCTGCATCACTTCAATCTGAGTATTCTTGGTCTCGCTCCCACTAATGAGACCTCAATGAGGGTTGAAACTGGTTCGGGTCTGGCTCCGAGATGCTCTGCTTGTCACCGCTGAGATTATGGATCTGCAGGGTGGTGGGGTAAGCCTGCCACTGGGTAGAGCCAATGCTGAGAAGTTCTTCTCGGTGACGGGGTGAGCCTGTCACTGAGTCGAAGAACGCTGAGGTGGACGATCTTTCGGGATCGTCTTATTTTTAGATCCCGCTTCACCTATACAAAGGTAGAAACAGGTTGGAAGCTTGGGTGATGAATGGCAATGCTGTAGCCATGAAGTTTTAACCGAGGCTTGGCTGTTGCTGTCACCCAGGTCCTGGATGGGGGGGGGTAATGAAAATCAATGCTGTAGCCTGTGAAGTTAATTGAGACATGGCTGTTGCTGTTACCCCTCGAAATATGAGCAAATGAGCAGCTCTGCTCGGTGGTGGGGTGAGCCTGCCACAGTGTGGAGCCAACCGGTTCTCAGAGTTCCTCTCAGTGGCAGGGTGAGCCTGTTACTGAGGGGAACAACACTGAGTTTCTGAATTTTTGATCCTGCAGGTCGCTCATTATTGGGTGATACGGGGGATCTCACGAGTTTTTGGAGAGGTATTCCCGCACTTAAACAGGGAAACCGGTCTGGCAAGAGACTGGAATCCTGTATCAATTATGGAATGAAAATTAACATCAGAAAAACAAAGGTAATGAAAATAGCAAGGAAAGAGGCAAATATGGATATCAGAATAAGTGGGGGGAAATTGAATCAAGTAAAGACATTTAAATATCTAGGAAGTGTTATTAGCAGTGATGGAAGATGGAAAAGTGACATAAAAGCAAGAATAGCGATGGGAAGAGATGCCTTTAATAGAAAATGGAATTGATTCAGAAGTAAAATGGACAGAAACCTAAAAAAAAAAAAATAATAAAATGTTATGTGTGGAGTGTTGCCCTCTATGCAGCTGAAACTTGGACATTGAAGAAAGAAGAAGTTAAGATTTTGGAAAGCTTTGAGATGTGGATTTGGAGAAGGATGGAAAAAATTAAATGGACAGATAAAATAACTAATGAAGAGATCTTAAAAGAAAGAAGTGTTAAAGAGGATAAAAAGAAGAAAGGGAAACTGGATCGGACATATTCTGAGAGGGAATGGAATCATCAGAGATGCCATCGAAGAAAAAATAGACGGAAAAAGACCCAGAGGAAGGGTAAGGAAAAACAATGCTAGATGACATGCTGAATGGAGACAGGTACACAACCTTGAGAGAAGGCTCAGAACAGAAGAGAGTGGAAGAAAAGTTTTTGCTACTAAAGAGAAGAACCTGCTCAATTGCAGAATACTCAAGAAGAAGACATGATCTTCCACAATATTCATCATCATATATAATTTAGTCTTGATTCTAATTCTTCTTTGATAATTCTTGTACATATTTTAGTGTAGTGCAGAATATATTTATTCCTCGATAGTTTTCGGGTGCAGATTTTGTTCTCTTTATAAATATTGGTATTGCAATATTCATTCTCCATTCATTGGGAATCTGTCTTTTATCAAATATATGTTTAATTAAATTTCTCATGTTTTAAATTATTTCTTTACCTCCATATTGTAGTTGAATTATAAATTCCACCAGTTCCAGATGTTTTCCAATTTCCCAATTTTAAGATGACTCATTCTATTAAATTATTTTTTATTTATTTCAGTTTCGTTTGTGTTTTCTGGCTGTGGTATTTCAGAAGTTTTATTTCTTCGTCGTCTTCATGTTATTTGGTAAAATAGTTTTCCATTGTTCTATTTCTATAATTTGGCATGTTTATATATATTCACACATTTTTTTTCTTTAATTGCGAATCATTCTCAATACTTGTTTCTGGGCTCCGTAAAAGTCACATTCTAGTTGTTCAGAATAACCTTCCCAGTATGTTTACCTTATGAGTTTTATTTTTTCATTTTTTATTATTTTATGTTCTTCATATTTGACTACATTAGTTTTGTCTTATAAATGTTTACTAAATGCAGCATTTTTGTCTGATGGTGCTTTTATTTCTTCAGTATACTCAGGAATTCGTCTTGTTTTGTATTTTCCGGTTTGTTTCTGTCCCAGGGCTTTATATTCTGCTTGTTTAATGTTAATTTTCCCAATGAAAACCTATATCTTCGTCATTACTGATACATTTTTTTTTTTTTTTGAAATTGCTCTTTTCTATTTTGATAAAGTATTATTGTACATACTCTTTTTTTTTTAAACCTTAAATTTGTTTTCTTGTATTTTTTATTTTGTCTTTTTTTTTAGTTTATGTTTTGTTGGAATCTAAAATTTCCTGTCAATAGTCTATGATCACTTACTACAATGTCTGCAGATGTTAGAACTCTTATATCCAATATTGCATTTGATTTTACTATTCTATTTCTTATTATATAGTGGTAGACATTTGTCCTCTGTTAATTCTCCACATTATTTTGTGTTGACTCTCGTGATTAAAGAAAGTATTATTTATTCTAAATTCGTTATCTGTACAAAACTGAAGCAATCTTATTCTATTTGAGTATTGAGTTGTTTTATTGAATCGTTGACATGTGCCTGTGCCTTTTTACTGTTTCCAATCCTTGCATTTAAGTCTCCTGCCAGTATATTAATTCAGCTGATGATTTTTTTTGTTTGCATTTTTCTGTAACATTTCATAGAATTCTTCTATTTCTGTTTTAGATTTTCCTTCTTCAGCAACTATAGGCACTGATTATATTTTAGAGTTTGTTTTACAATTTTTATTCTTAGTATTCTTTCAGTATTCCTACAAATTTCTCAGTATTCCTACAAAAAATGTGATAGTTATTTAATTTATAAACTTCCCCCACTGAATGCGTGTTGCTGGCAGTAGCGAAATGTTTGTGACGCATAGGAGAAGGGAGTGCATTTGGCCTTGCAGATTATAAACAAGATCTGAATTCTTAGAAATAATCATGTGTAAGTTGTAAAAATTGCCTTTTACGAAAGAAAAGAAGAAACGAAAGTGTGAAGAGAGAGAGAGAGAGAGAGAGCAGGTGTGGTCTTGTGAAACATGAGCGGAGGGGACATCGAGAGAAGACTTTGTAATCATGATGTATGCGATCAAATTGCATCATCTGTGCTGCACCTATTTGAGGGAATCCCACACCAATAGTAGAAGTAGTTCCGAGTTAGCGTGTTCCTGGAACGTCGTGATGCGGAATATTTTAAAAGTAAACCGGTAGTCGTTGTTGTATAGATCGTGATTATATTCTCAAATAGAAGTGCAGAAAATATATGTAATAGGAAAAATCGTAAATATAAAATTATGAAAACAAACTTATGATCACAGTCATATGACAAACATAAACAGCAGACCATAATATTTTGTTAACGTTTTCACCCTATTTGGTTAGCATACACCTTAACTCTGACTTTATTTTAATACAGGATGTTCATGTTGGTTTCATCACTATTAACGGCAACTGCTGCAACAGAAACTGTCAGATCAGATGAATCAAACTCTCCATCTCTTTCTGCTCTTCATATTTTTCTTCATGAAGCTATTACACTTCAATTTTTTTTTCCTAAATCGTATCTGGTTTCTCCACCTGTTGGATTATCTACTCAGTGTTCATTTCATACATTCTTCTTGGTACTGTATCTAAAGACATTAAGTTTTCTTGTCCATATTACTTCGAATAGAAATTTACAAACATTTTTACGACACTTTCCTTACCCCAATACACTTCTAATGTCCGCAATTTTTCTTGTACTAGTTATAATTTTATATTTCTTGTTTCTCCCTTTCCAATACTTTGTTCAATCATAAGTAATTTTTAAGTCATTATACGTTGAGAAATATCTAACTCTGTATCCACTTCTATTGCATGTTGTTTCACCATTCGTTCCTATATTTGTGGAAAGTAGAATTTTCCATGCTCTGGCATTGAAATCTCCCATAATTAAAAGTTACTGATTCTGGTTTACTTTATCTATCATGCTGTTAATAATAATGATTACAAATAAGTCGAGGCTTCCTGGCTATTAGCGGTGTCTAGGGCTCAGACAACGGATATAGCCAGGAAGCCACGCCTAATTTGTAATCATTGTTCTAGAATTATCTGGATCCAGCATATAATGTGTCATATTTTTCTTAATTGATTTCTGAATAAGAATTATTACTCCTGCGTTTGCTCTTTTTTCATTTTTAACTGCACTATAGACATAACTGTAATGGCATGGCGAGAAATGGTGACATGCCTAAGAATCCGTCCGCAGTTGCTTTATTTCTCTCTTGAAATAAACTAATATATAACTTTGCTGAAAAAATATATACAAAAATTTCTTCCACATTCACTTCACCAATATCAGAACATGCAGACATCCTAAGCTGATCGGATTTGATCGAACCTCACATATCTGCTACAACAACAACTACAGCCTACCTTAACTGTCCAAAACTACACATATGATTCCTTCCACCATAAGAATGGTACTTGTGCTTTTGTGCGCGATATTTCTTGCCAAACCTTGAATCTCCTCTTTGTGATATTTTGTGTGAAGATTTTTTTTGTCTCATTATGTATCATTCATGTTCCGTTTCTATCGCTCCCCGAGTCTGAAAATCATTCTGATTTTCAGACTCGGGGAGAATGATTTTCAGTTTCAGTGACCAAGCTGAAAGAGAAGCAGAGGTATATACATTTTTCCCAACCAGAATTCCTGACAATCCTCTCTACTCACTCAACACTCCGAATCTTTTTTTTGACTAGTTCTCCTTCTAGGTATGCAAACTGTTGAAGTCCCGTTCCTGGTTGCAATTCATATCAAAATATCACACAGTTTCATCTGTAGTGCAATGTCCTCCTCCACTCAGCTATTCACAATGTAGTATCATTTGCCACTACAGTAACTCCATTTGGAATGATCTCCGAGATATACTCTTCCTTTCCGTTATCAGACCACTATTTTTGTTATCTAGACATTTTTTATGATCTTGGAATTATAAAAATTATCTGTTTTGGAATGAGGATCTTCATTCCTCACTCTGTTCAAAATTCTTGTCCCTTTATCCTAATGTGGTTTGCCAAAACGACCAAGAAATGAATATAGCGTATCGTAAATGACTTCAGCGTTTCATTCACAATCTACACTCTTAAAAACTTGGATTTTCTCCTCTCCTACAAAACAGACTAAGCGTAGAACAACCGCAGTTAACAGAGATATAATATACTGCCTCTTAAAGTCGTACATGTTTCTGCCTAATTTCATTTGACAAGTATAATATACCGATTTCACAGGCGTCGTTGGTTTCAGCCTAATTACAAATCAACCAACCGTTATGAAGTAAAGTTACGAACTAATCCACATCCAATCTCGACGATGCAGAATACGTTCTATAGAGATACACAGCATAATGTGTGATGGCAGTTCATTATTAATTGGTGCTCTAGAGACTGCTATTGTCTTGTAAATTTATTTGATTGGCAACACATGTTATGCTACAAATCATGTCAAATAAATCTTAACTAGTTTAAAGACTTTTTTTGCTTTATTGCTTATATTAATTATTACTTGTTTGATGCAGTGATCTAATTAAGTGCAGCGATTTGATGCGATTGCATGTTTTAATAAAATCCAAAGTTTTTACTAATCCTGATTGTCCAATTTTACTAATCCTGATGAGTGAACAAGACTGTATATTTACAGTCTTGTTCACTCATCCACACTATTGCAGTTTAAATCAGAAGTAAGCGACAGTGAATAATTCTGTCTAGTAATTTCTTGCTGTTGTGCGGTGTTGTTCCTTAGTTCTGCCTTTATAAATTATTTAGTGATACCTCCATGTCGTTTAACCTATAAACCAAATGGACCTGTCATGAGATAAGAACACAATGAGATAAAAAACCAATGCAGTTTTTCATTGTGTATTTAATGCTGCAGAATCCTATACTAAGATGCATATTGACAAGATGCAATCTTGGCACATATTCTCCATAGTATCAAATTTATATTCTGCTTGAATCGGAAAGGTTCTTTATATCCTTCGTCGAGTATACAATAATCTGAGTGTGGATTACCGAGGATTTAAAAAGTTTCTGCTTCGAATTATGAAATGTACCAGAAATTAGTCTTTCGTCAGTAGTTCTTAAAATGATTCTTGACGTCACACCTCTTTTTGCTTATCCGTTGACTGAGGTGGACTATTCCATTCATAGCAATGGTTTCGTGTATCTCCAGCAGTTCAACCACTACAGAAAGAAAATTCTGGTATAATTAACAACCACATTAATTACTGCAGCTGCATCTAATGCAAGTTTTTATTAGAAAAGAATACTAAGAGAAATGGCAAGAAAATAGTGCATAGGATTGAGTAATGATAACAGTGATAATCTCGTGAAGAATAGCATATACTCAAGTCTTGAACATCACAAAATGATTTAATTACCACCATCATATCATCTTGTGCGCATTATGAAATACGTCGACGATTCAGTCTGCACAATTCTCGAATCCAGGGAGCTTACTTCTTGGTACTTAATCACGGTTTGAATTTCTGTTAAACGTCAGACATAAGATGCATCATACTTAATAGCAGTGCTGTTGTTAAACACCACAATGTCCACAAGTATTTTCATTCCATACGACTGTGACTTTTTATTTGGTATTTCCGTTACGATCTAGTCACGATCATATTCGTAAAATTAGTATTCATTGGAATAACTAGAAAACTCTATAATACAACTTAAATTCGCTGTATATTATTAATTTTATTTTTATTTTTATTTAATTTATTTATTTTTATTTTATTTTTTACAAGAAACAAAAGCGGAATGCATGTTGCGTACATTGAAGGTGATGTTTTCGCCTCGCTCGAGGATGACATTAAACTGTGCTTTATCAGATCATGTTTTCTAAAACTGATAAGTTTCTTGTTAACTTATTCGTCCTTCAAGATTATTTATTAATCGATGAGCGGTACTTTATTAAATTTACCACATAACAGTTGCATAGTAAAGCAGAAAATTACGCGTGATCGTTGTGGAAACACATCATCAGTTAGGGACGCTCGGTTAGCCTAGTGGCTTTACGCTTCGCAACCATATGCCTGAAGAAGGAGTGTCCTGGGTTCGATTCCCGCCGGTGATGCGAGGAGCTGAAGGATCTTCCTCAGTCATAGCCAAGTTAGCCGGACGTGGACAGCAGGGTTTTTTCCCCCAGTTTACCTGGGGTTTTTCATCCCGCAAGCAGGCAAACCGGCCCCGTGAACACACATGGATCTACAGCCATAAATACTTAACCCCCAATGAGGGGACTCAACTTGCCCCAATTGGGACCGGGGAGAAAAGGGAGGAAACTCCATATGAATAAATAAATCATCCATTCGGAATATTTCTGTCCATCTGCTATCTTCAGAAACGTTTTCATGTACAAATTTTTTACACCTCATTTTCGTTTTCTTTTTTCTCCTCAACTTTTCATATTATTTGTGAGACCAAATGTAGGGAGGCTTTACTAAAATATGAGATAAAGGGATAGGAAGATGTATATATATACAACTTTGGTATCTCTCCCGGGTCTGGCTCCCACTGAAGAGACCTCAATGAATCGAAACCGGTGTGGGTAGTGGCCCTTCCCATTATGCATTGCATTATACACGCCTGAAATGGGGGGGGGGGTGAGTGTTTTGCATTATGGGATACATACTAAGACAAGTGATATGAAGTCATTAGCCTCTATATACAAGTAGCTCAGACGTGAATGTATTTCACGCGGAAAACTTTGTTTGCTTACTTGGGAAAAGGATTAAAACCAAGTATAAAATTTCTTGGTATATATATATATATATATATATACATATATGTGTGTGTGTGTGTGTGTGTGTGTGTGTGTGTGTGTCCCTGTGAAGCCATGTAATGTTTTCAGTAAACACAAATGATGAAGGCCGTCAACATGAGATAAACTGGACAACAACCTCAAACCTTCATATATGCGATGACGAGGTAGAACGCCGCATAGTCGAGTCTAAGGAAATTGTTATGGACCCTCATCATATAAATAATAGCCTTAGTTATAATCTACCGGACTCTTTCAGCTCTGCTATCCGATATTGGCACACTCGTGAAGTCAAACGCATGCAGATGCCCAATAATAGAATTTCAACACGGACTGTAGCTACAGTTCAAAGCTAACTGAATTTTATAATAGTCGTTTTTATTGTGATACGATGTTTCTTATAGTGTTTTTTTATTTGCTTTCTATGTTCCCACGCCTGAAGAAGTCTGACAATCCGATGAAACATGTTGCGTTTTGAATAAATTTAATTGTTTTTTCTAGTTCTCGGATCAAAGTCAGTGTATATTATATATATATATATGACGATCTGTAATATTAACTCGGAATTGGGATATGTTCATATTTATATATATATATATATTTTTTTTTTCTTTTTTTTTTTCAGAATTCATTTTTACTCGGTTGGAATATTATGAAAAACCTTTAATGACTAATACCAAGAGATAAAAAGATGACAAGATATATTTAAAAAGATACTACTAGTTTACTAATTTCGTTGAATAGATCAACATCCTCAGGTATCACAATCAAAGAAGTATATAAAAAATTACAGAGACTTAAAATTGTAATAACAGAACAAGTATAAAAAGACAGTAGCGTGTTTTCTACACACATATATATATATATATATATATATATATGTAGAAAGCTTTTTAACTTGCGTATACTATGCCTTATATAGGTTAAAGACACCAAGAAATTTTATTTATGGCAAGCAGTTGCTGCAGTTAATTTTTAAAGGCTTCAAAATGGATGGATTGGTGGAGATTTATGAACTTAAGTAAAGTAACCTGGGAATTTATGCACCAAAATTATTTTTTTAATGTGGCCTTAATTGAAAAAAAAAAGTTGAAGGGCGGTAGAGTGGCGTCTGGTTGGTGCGTGGTTAGGCTGTCCGCTTTTTATGCAGAAAGCTGCTGGTTCATATCCCGTATCGGTGTATATTTTATCGATTATTTTTTTTTAAAGAAATTATTCATCTATGTAGGTTCTCTTATCCAACTAGCTAGCTAACTCTATTTTTAGTGAACAAAAAAGGGAAAAAAAAAGCTAAATAAAGAGTGATTGTGAAAGGAAATGCAAACTACCAGAATATTATACACATTTTATAGCTGAAAACTCCGAAATCTATAAAAAAAAAAAAAAATATTCATTATAAAATAGACAGTATTGAGTAATTATAATTAAACGATATATACTTTTTCTTTCTTTATTACATATTTATTAGACACGTGCATTAAGAGTGGTGAGAGCTATAAGGGGCTCGCGGGGCTCGTGCGAGCCCTTTGTTAAATTTTTCTCAAATTTGCGAGCCCCTTGTCGTTCTTGTTTACTTTTTTATTTTTTCAAAAAAAAAAATTTTTTTTTTTTGAAACATATTAAGCGACAAACTCATGCGGTAACCTAACAAAAATTAGTCTATTCGGCAATGTATAGATTATTTGGAATTATTGTTTCAACTCCTCTACAACGAATGCGCCCAAGTTTGAAAATAAAATAAGCGCATGCGCTTTCTTTACCCTTCTCCCTTTTGGTAGCTAATCGTATGGTAAAACCAGTAGCCAATCAAATGTTTTATAAAAGATAAAACATTTGATTGGCTACTGGTATAGTTAAAAAAAAATTTGAAAGTTAAAAAATGTTTTTCTTATGTAAGATAAATGAACACAGTTGATTGTGTGCAAATATTTCATGTTTAGATCATGAAATATTTGTTTAAAAATGATAGCCTTTAGAGGTTGATTGCCCTCTTACACTTTTTGATTGGAATTTGTACACAAGCTGTATTAATAAAAGCTCGACGATGCGAGCCATTTGTTAAAATTTCCATAGCTCACCACTGCATGCATATTGGTAATATATAATCGCCTGCCCCGCCTAAATGACCGAGTTGATATCTTCTCCGCTGTCCAAGTAAGGGGCTTCGGATTCCATTCTCACTATGTTGTATATTTTTAAGAATATGTTTTGGTGTAGACGAATTTCTTTACCCGCTGTTTATTGGAGGACCGAAGTGGCTTGTTTGGTACGAAAGTACCATCTTTGGTCTCCAGAGCAGGATTTCCGGATTATTCAACCTCCCTTCCCCCTTATCTCCAGCAACTAGAGATTATCAACCTTTGGCTGGTACGACTGGAAAAAAAAAAAAAAAAAGCACATGCAGACTTATTTGTTACAGATAAAATGAAATCGAGTTTTGTTCATAAAGGAACTTCTAGATTCCTTATTTTATTATTGCAGTATGTAGCAATCTGTCCATAGAGTTTAAAAAAAATACTGCAACTTGTTATGTCTTGTCTTGTTTCAGCATCGAATTTTGATTTACTGATTTTACTGAGTAAAAAATAATATAAATATCAACATAATTAGATTAAAAAATTATGTTCAGAATAGTATAGCTGTTCCTTATTTCATGTAAACCTTGCAGTTGACATTATTGCACGTTACAAAATAAAATTATTAGCTTAGCAGCCAATTCGATCATCATTTAGTATATATTTTTCACTTCATCTAGAACAGTTGCTCTGTTTTCTCATGTTTTTATGATGAAATATCACTTTCCTTCCTAACTCTAGATAAAAATATTTCTTCATATCTCATTCTCTCTCTCTTTCTATCTGTCTGTCTGTCTTGTTCCGTTAATTACGAAAAACTAGAAAAGCGACCTAAATTTCTATAACGGAAAATTTTATCTGTAAATTTAAGTGTTATTTAGAACAGCTTCAGACAGTGACATAACTTGGTACAAGCAAACGAACCAATGCCTCTCGGTTCCAGAGCTGAACTGATGTAAAACTAATTGGATTCTCAGGATCTCGGCTTCTTCGCTAACCCCATTATTATTTTACAATTAGACAAATCAACTTTTGTTATTTGTTTAATTTCTTTTGTATTGATATCGCTCACAGGAATTTTATGGGCCTTTTCTAAGAAGGGCCAAGTTGAACTTAGGCTACGATCATATAATTATATATATATTTTTATGTCACTCTGGTTCAGGAAAGTTTGTAAACCAATAGTACATTAGTATCGTGGATGAGATTTCTGTTTTAATTAATTTTGCATATTTTTGTATTTTTATTTATTTTTTACTTAATCTGGAAAGCCTACTCTATACCTTCAACCTTTTGAGGCCACTTCAGGCTTCCTAGAAGCTGGGTAAGGTTCGCACACCGGGTGATGAAATTCATCTCCACCTAAAAACAATTACAAACATCCATATCCATAACGGAATCGTGTTTATGAAAGTCGGATACTTTACCACCGAGTGTTAGACCTGATAATATAAAGGAAAGCCAGCTAAATATTGTACACTATTTTTCAGTTGATATAAAAAAAAAAGTAAAAATACTTTCCTTTTGCACATTAAATTGTGCAAGTCAATCTGTTAATTCGCTAAGTTCAATCTCTCCTCTCTTTAAACTACTGTTAATTACCGTTTTTTCGGACGATAAGACGCACCCCAAATTTATGAGACGATTTTTAGAAAAAAATATTTTATTATATAAAGATATTTACAATTTTTTACTTAATTTTTATTTATTGTTACAATCATTTGTATTAGCAATATTCAGTTCATCTTCACTCTCGGTACTATCACTGGTCTCGTTAATGTCAGCGTTCGTATTATCGTCTGAACTATTGTTGTCACTCCCTTCAAAAACTGCGTCATCTTCGGTGCCATCCATCGCATTACTTATCCCGCATTTCTTAATGACTTTATAATCGTCTCTCTTTCACAGCTTCCTATGAATTTTTCACCCAGGTACATACTTCTGAAATTGTTGGCCGTTTCATACGTCCTGCTGTAACATCGTGATTTGGCTTTGCCATCCATTTGTTCCACTCTTCCGCATAAAATTTTTGAATGGTTTATTAATAGATCCATCCAAGGGTTGCAATTGACTTCTAAGGCCTTCAAGAATGACAGCTAATTCTATATTCATTTCTTTTAGAAGCTTCTTGGTTGATTCTGTTTTATATGCTCTGAATGGATCCCACACTAACATCGCAGGCGTTTTAAACAACGCACCTGGACGTTTTGCCCATATCTTTTGTATCCATAATTTCATTCCTGTTTCGTTCATCCAGCCTTTATCTTGAACGTGGATAATAATGCCACGAGGGATTTCATCTCTCTGTAATGTTTTTCTCTTGAAGATTAACATCCGTCCGCGCAATAAACTAAAACTACAGTGTAGTGAGTTTTTTTTTTTCGTGACCTGTTGTTTTGATCACTATTGATTTGGTGCCTTTTGAATTTACTGTCCGATTTGAAGGAACATCAAAAGTTAGAGACACTTCATCCATGTTCGCAATTTGATTAAGCTCAAATTTAAATTTCCTTCTCGCTGATATGACAAATCTATGGAATTCTATAATTTTAGCTTCATAGTCAGCCGCCATTTTTTGGGCTAGAGTGGTTTTTTGTACGCATGCATAACCGTGTCTTTTCATAAATCTAAGCGTCAAGACGGTGATCCTGTAAAATCTAAAATTCCATTAGCAGTTGCCCATCGTTTCGCTTCAAAAATTATCATTTTCGTAGAAACAGATATTCCCATGTTTCGATGATTTGTTACCCAATTTTTCATCTGTACTTCTAATTCTGGCCATTTTTCTAGATGCGAACGGAATGTTTTCTTGTGCTTATATAGCAGTTTTAATTGTTCCTCTTGTTTTCTCCACTCGCGAACCATTTTTTCTGTTGGTGGTGGACCAAAATGTCTTTCTGCTGCTGTTTCCATATTATTTTGCATAATTTATCACATTTAATTTATAACTTACGTTATATGAAATTATTTTTTGTTTTACACTCATTTTTTCTAATTTTAAGATAAAAATTTTAACGACTTATAAAAAATAATTCAAATGAAGCGCATAATGTTTACACACTAATGACTATTGACGCTCTAAATCGGTGATTTACCCACATGCAGCGAGATAACTAATGTTATCTCGTTTCACCTTCAGTGGCGTACTTACTGATTTTATTAACATATTACGCAGTAATTGAACTTCACTAACAGCTTCGGTACAGTGTAAATATTCGTATTTTAATGTTACCTTCGGACCATAAGACGCACCCCAATTTTAAGTCGATTTTTCTATGTAAAAAGGTGCGTCTTATGGCCGGAAAAATACGGTAATTAGTACTACATTATTGTTTAATGGATCCCACAGTGAGGAGGGACGGAAAACATAAGCAAAAATGGCGGATAGGATTTTCCCCTTTCTTTTTGGATTTGGGCTTTAAATTCGAAGCTGCGTTACTAGTTTTCTGTAAGCGAAATACACTTTCACTGTTCATCGGATACGTTTATAGAGTAGTTTAAAATATAAGAAAGAAATTTATTAAATAATTTTATATAAATCAAGTGGATACTAAATCCAGCATTATTTCAAAACCGAATGTAGAAACTATGAAAGTTTCGTAAGAAAGTTCACCAGAGAGCTTACGGGAATACACTCGCTGGCATTTACGAGTTTCTCTAGCGCGGATCATATAGAAGACATGAGCGCTTGCCCAAGCATCAATTCGCCTTTTATTGGTCCATTCGAAAAGGTTTTACTGGCCTGACAGCTGTTTCGAACTGGTTGACTCTCTTCGGAGACCAGGCCTTAGGAGACCAAAAACTGTCTTTCAAACTTAAAGTGTCGGAGAGGTGTATTTTAATAATAATAAATTATTAAATAATTGATAAAAATTACGTTAACATTATAGACAAACAGGAAACTGATGTTTGACTAGTAAATCCTAAAAAAATAATTTTGAAAATTAATCGATTGCGTTTGGACCTCGGGTACATCGCACAAGTTTTCCACTGAATTACTTAAAAGATACGTTCCCTAAACGTATTAGTTCGCTAATTTAGGATTCTACTATTACGTAAAAAGATATGTTCTCTGAAGAACCTTTTTTTGCCTTTTATTAGTTCGTTAATTTAGGTTTCCACGCATAGTTCTAAAGAAAGAATCGCTAAAAAGATTTATTTGCAATGGATTGATAGCTCATGTACGGGAACGCTGTGTAATTTACAGGCTAGAGCTCTCTCTCTCTCTGTGTGCAGGGCTGCTCCTTGGAATTTTGTCGCCCCGTGCAGTAGCATATTTTGCCAGTAGAATGGTAGCCACTTCTGACCAGATCAAGAGCAAGATAAGATAAGGAATCGTGACATGATTGGCTGTTCATTGATGACGTCATTGTGTGTGACGTCATGAGTTTGCAATGTTTGGAATTTCCCTGGGGGCATATGTGTCAGTGACGTCGTTTCTTGTGTTTTGATTCGCGTATGGAATTATGGGTGATGTTAGAGATAAGGATTCATGTTGTGATTGGTGCAGGTACTTCAGACCAGATTAAGATAAGATAAGGAATCGTGACGTGAATGTTTGTAGTTATCAGATGAAGATAATTGACGTCATTTGTTAGTTGTAAATATTATTGTTTTTTGTAAATAAGTGACGTTATTGTTTTGAATGAAAAAGGCATTATTTTCGTGTCGTGATTAGTGCGATACTATGAACAAAATAGGGGTAGAGTGAATGAGGGAAGCGACGTCAGTGTCTTTGATGTGTATTGTTATGAGTTGTAGATAAGTAAATGGTTTGCGTATGGCATTATGGGTGATGGATAGTGATAAGATAAATTTTAGAATAATAAATTTAGTTGAATCCTTTATCCAAGTGTGAGCAAAGAAAGTTTACACCTGAAAGCATCTTCAAGACTGGCGTAAGGTAGTACAACACCGGGAAACTCGTTACAAAGGTGGAGCAAGCTAACATCACTCCTTTCTCAGTATCTCCCATAATGCAAAACACATCTCCTTGCGGATATGTATAATGTTATGCATTAAGGGATGGCTCACTACCCAGATTAATTTCTGAATAGGTGGCACACCGTTTGTCAACTCCTATAGGTAGAGATGACCTTGCTAATGCTTCTGCCTGGTATCTCCACTTGGGCCTGGCTCCCACTGAAGAGATCTCAATAAAGGTCGAAACTAGTCTGGGTAGTGGCCCTTCCCTTAATGCATAATATTATACATATCTGCAAGGAGATGTGTTTTGCATTATGGGAGATACTTAGATAGGAGTGATGTTAGCTTGCTCCACCTTTGAAACGAGTTTCCCGGTGTTGTACTACCTTCACCCAGTCCTGAAGATACTTTCAGGCACAAACTTTGTTTGCTCACACTTGGATAAAGGATTGAACTAAATTTATTATAGTCTAACCAAGTGAAAAATAAACTTTCAAAATTTTGGAATTTCGCTGGCGCCATCAGCTGTCAGGGACATCAGATGTTGTGTTTGGTTCGCTTATAGCAAAGTGTGTGATGTTTAGAGATAAGGAATCGTGACGTTTTGTGTTTGGAAATTTCTGGGGAACATATGAC
This sequence comes from Typopeltis vanoorti, assembly GCF_054136105.1. Lineage (NCBI taxonomy): Eukaryota > Metazoa > Arthropoda > Arachnida > Uropygi > Thelyphonidae > Typopeltis > Typopeltis vanoorti. The sequence continues at coordinate 91,551,735 of NC_143570.1, forward strand.
TCTCTGTGATATCACATGGTGTTTTGGTTTGCCTAGCAATTGTGGGCATTGTTTTTGAGATAAGATATCTTGGAATTTTCCCAGGGTGACACACATTCGTCATGTTTTGTCTTTGGTTGTCTATAGATGGCTGTACTAATTTTCCAATACATTTTGGGGTATTTCTTTCCTGTTAAAGGGTGGGAATTCTTAGAGTAGATTCATGATGGTGGCAGTGTTTAGGCTTTTCTGAATAATTTAATTATATGCTGGTGTCCCTCAAACATACACTTTTTTTGCTCTGAGGTTATCACTAAAAGATTATTGGCAAATGACAACCTCTTTTTCGAATTAACGTTATCTTGTTTACAAATGTTTGGGTAATGGTGTTTTTTTAGTTTACATGAAAAGAAAAAAACTAAACTGTATTTTAAAAAATAAATTAAAAATAAATGGAGACTTAAAAGCTTACAATATCTTTTTATATATAGTCTAGAAATTCTAATGATAATTTAAATTTACTTACAGTCTTTCCCGAATGATTCTTCTTAATGCAAGTAGATATTCCAAAATAGTTGAATTTTTATCCACACCACAACACACAAAAACACAATCTTGAAAGAACGAAATTTCTGTAATAACCTGAAAAACTATTTGACTTTTGTTCATTATATTTTCTGTCCGTTTGGTACATTGTTAATTCCTTAGCATTGGGTCATACTATGTTTTTATTCCCAAGGTGGTGAGTGTAACCTAAAACTGTCTTTTGCAGACTAATATATCCACCAGCGATTGGTAAATGCTCACACAGAACAATATTTCTGTAAATAACCAGAAAATATAATTGACTACATCGTTTAGATTTCCACCGGTTTGGTTCCGTTGGAGATGACTCATTAATTTCCATCTTAGTTTTCGACCTATATCATACTATGGAACTGTTTGTATTAATCACATCCATTGTTCAAAAGGTATCATTTCCCTACGGTTGGATGTTTCTCAAATACTTACATATCACTAAGGGATTAGCATTCACATGATTGTGATGTCACATATCCTAAAATTATTCATTCCTGATTAAGGATTTTATACACTTATTGTTTTCAAATAGATGGCTTGTTTGTTTATATTTTGTGTAGCTAGGTAACTGGAATTTATTTCAAATGAATATTAGCTATGTAATATATATTCTTTGCTAATTTCTATGTTACATTTTATTTGACTGTAATATTATTAACAAATTGTGTTTACTGAATCTAACATACAGATTAAATAAAGTGAAAAAGACACTATTTTTTTCTTATTCTTCTGATTTCACATTTGAGCTGATGTTCATAGTGTATGATTTCCCACTGGTGCTTACATATAATTCATGTGCATTTTCTCAATGTGACATTTTTTCTCCATGAAAAAAAACGCATTTTTTCCCCTCAAAAGTTATCAGTATCAGTTGGAGGTGACATTACTAAAAGATATCTGCAAGTGATGAGCTTGCTCATCTCCACTAGGCTTAGCAGACATTTTCTGGAGGAGAGAGATATGAAGGGTTAGAGTATGGGGTGGGGAAGCATTGTAGTGAAACGTTTCTTTGTTTTTTTTGCTCTGCTTTTATCAATATCAGTTGGAGGTTTTTTCCCCTCCAAAGTTATCAGTATCAGTTGGAGGTGACATCACAAAAAGAGGTCCACAAATTATGAGCTCGCTCATCTCCACTAGCCTGAGCAGACATCTTCTAAAGGAGAGGGGGAGAATAGGGGGATGATGGGGTTAGGGGGAGTGAGGAAGTATTGCAGGGGGAAGAGCTCTGTTGCCCTCTTGATGACCTTTTCACCTTCCACCACCTAATGCTATTTTTTTCCCATCCCAACAATTTTGGACATATGAGTGAGAGAACTAGTCACATGCACTAAAATCAAAAACACTTTTTGAGGATAAAATACTTAACATAATAAGGACAAATAATATAGAATACCTTTCAAGCCACAGAGATAAGATCTGCCCTATGATGTCTCAAAGTAAGATAATCTCACATCAACATCATATCCAACAGCATGTAGAAACATCTCCATGAATCATCTGCATGAAAGTTTCATTTTGGAAGGAACGGTCAGGGTTAAGGGTCAGGTAAACAGTACTATAAGGAAAAACAAACGAGTCAAGTGTCTTTGCAGTTGCAGCAATTCGTTCATCCAGTGCAGGTATTATATTGTGTTGTGGTGTTTTGTATCCAGGAAAGTAAAGTAAAATAATGGATGAGCCACAAAAGTCATTGAAATTTTCTTTCTTCAGGAAAATAGCATGAGACAAAACTGTTCACATAGCTCTAAAAGGTTGGAAATCAATTATTATTTTAGAAGACACATACATTGTGACGTATTTATCCAGGACCACTTGGGAAAAGTTATGCAGGAAGTGGTCTGATATCCTTGGCTACTTGCAAAGAAGAGTTGACTATGAAATGGACCTCATGAGTTTTATATTCTGAAATGCCAAGATGGGGAACTAATACTTGATGATAGAGGAGCTGATGAAAGTAAAGTTTTTTCTATTAGTTGTGAAGAAGCTGGGAGATTTTCACCAAAAATGTACGACATTGATAATAATTTACTATTTTTGGAAATTCAATTACCAGCTATTCATATCATGGGGAAAATGATTGCTAATCATTTAAATTGATCGATTTAAATGAATATTTAGGGAGGCATGGTGTCATTTCCAGACTGACACAATATCAAATGTATGAAGGAGTGCTTACCATGGTATCTGATTTAAAAACTCTGTTGCATGACCAGCTATTTTGATGTGATCTAACCAAGAAACAGTGAGTAACAAAAATTTTATTCATTGAACTCTTTGGAAAATGTTAAGAGTGTAAACTAAATATTGTGAAATATTTTTAGGTAATTACATTTTCGATTTTTTTCTCAGTGAATATACTTGTAAATAGTATTTCAGCAAAATAAAATATGCATTTGTAAACTTAAATGAACAAAGATATGTGCTTTTGTTGTTGTGTTTTTCCACAGTGCATTTTTAATCAGTTATTCTGATTAGAATTTGATATTTAAATCCATTACTTTATACCTTAATGCATTCTGTTTAATTATTATAAAAAATCACTACTGTCAAATTAATGCTAGGAATGGGAAAAAGAGTGTTGAAAACTGATATCCATGTAATTGATTATTTTAGAAATTGTCTAATGCTACCTATTGACATTGTTTGAGTTATCCGAAAACAATTCATCACATAACTGAAAATCCGAACTGTTAGAATTTGGTTGTTTTACAGAGAGACAGCAGATAATTAATCCAAAAACGTGACTTAAACTCTTAAAGTTTGGTATAGAAAAAATATTTGTACTCTCCAGATAACACATATACAAATTTTACCTTTCCCACACAAAGTAAGATAAAAACACACTAACAGTATATCCAACAGCATGCGAAAACATGTCGTTGAGTCATCTGTGCAAAAGGTTCATTTTTGAAGGAACAGTCAGGGTAGTGCATAGTACGGGTAAACAGTACTATAAGAAAAAACCATAGAGTCGAGTGACTTTGGACTTAAGGTAATCGTTCATCCACTGCAGCTGCTGTTTTGTGTTTGGTAATGTAAAAATAATGGGTGAGCCACAAAATTCTTGGAAAGTTTCTTTGTGAAAAGTTCTCATTGTTTCGAATTTTGTAACAGAAAGTTAACATAAAATATAAGATCAGAGCTAATAATCAGTGAAATAATAATAATAATAAATAACTATTTATTTGTGGTGTCATATGAAGTAATCTAAGAAGAAGAAGAAGAATGAAGGAAAACGAATGTGAAAAATCGACAGTGGGTGAAAAATACGGATTTTCAGTTATCATTGGAATAATTGATTGTCAATTTCATTTGAATAAGACTTCAAATTTATTTCATAAAGAAATTTGTATTTCTGATGGAATTATTCTAAGATATGCATTGACAAAATCACCTTGTAGTTGGAAAGAATTACCTGAAAGAGTTAAAAAACAGAATTCTTGGTTAATAAAATATAACCATCAGCTGAAGTGGGAAATTGGTTCACTATTTCTGGACAAACTAAGAAATTGGATGATAGAATCAACATGCAAATATCATGTTGATTCTATTACTCGCCAAAGGAAGAGAAAAATCAAAAACATTAACAAGGTTAATAGGGAGGCCTGTTCTTAATTTAAATGAAATTGGATGCCCAAAACGTGAAAACATAACTTGTACTTTTAAATGCTTTTGGAAACATAATGAAAGATTCTGTGCTTTTAATAATTCTCAGAAGTATATGTATTGGATTCAAAAATATAAATATGCAACCCTTAATTTTACTACAGTAATAAATTCCCAACGATCACCAAATGAAAAATTAACTTTTAGATGAGAGTCACATTGTCAAAAACTACATGGTGGCAATTCCACAAGGATGGGAAGAACCTCTGAACAACAGTGCAAATTTAACAATAAGAAGATTAAGGAACAAAAAAATATATTGTATTTTTCATTTTATTTTCTATATGTTAGATTCAGTAAATACAATTTGTAAATAATATTTCATTTAAATAAAATGTGTAAATTTAAATGAACAATTGGGTGTCGTTGATGTGTTATACAAATTTAAGTAAGACCATAACATTTTTTTTCCTTCTGAAATTTCATGCCACAAACTAACGAGAGACTTTTTTTAATGAAAATCCACTCAGTGAAACTGTGTCAACTCTTGGAAGCAAAAGAAAATGGATATTAAATTAATAGGCAGAATTTTAGTAGAGAATATTTCACCTGAAAATGACAAAAAAAAGGTATCATAGTATGCAGATAAAAAGTGAATCAACATGCATATATCAAATAATAGTCGTCATTGGAAGAGAAAATAAAATAAACATTAATGAACTTAATAGCCAGACCTGTTCTTCATTTAAATGATACCAAATGATGAAAACAATATTTGCATGAATTTCAAAACTTTGAAAAAGCTGATGAATTTCTTGTTTGCTGTGATCATATATATTTATTTGAGGGTAAACATTTTTTTTTCTTTCTTTCTTTCGGAGCTAATTTTCATTTGAAATAAGAATAAATAATTATTTATTTGTATTGGAAAGAATATCTAATATAATAATTGTGTTAAAATATATATATAAATCCCTACTGTGAAATAAATGCTGTGCTGAGGGACAACAGTCAATCGGGACTAACGGAAATGAGTTTTACATAGTTGAGCTATCTAAAAAACCATAGTTCAACTTGTTTTGAAATGTCACATTGAGAAAATGCATGTGAATTATATGTAAGCAATAGTGGGAAATCATACACTATGAATCAGCGCAAATGTAAAATCAGAAGAATAAGAAAAAAAATAGTGTCTTTTTCACTTTATTTAATTTCTGTATGTTAGATTCAGTAAATACAATTTGTTAATAATATTACAGTCAAATAAAACGTAACATGGAAATTAACAAAGTATGTATATTACATAGCTAATATTCATTTGAAATAAATTCCAGTTACCTAGCTACACAAAATATAAACAAACAAACAAGCCATCTACTTGAAAACAATAAGTGTATAAAATCCTTAATCAGGAATGAACAATTTTAGGATATGTGTCATCACAATCATGTGAATGCTAATCCCTTAGTGATATGTAAGTATTTGAGAAACATCCAACCGTAGGGAAATGATACCTTTTGAACAATGGATGTGATTAATACAAACAGTTCCATAGTGTGATATAGGTCAAAAACTAAGACAGAAATTAATGAGTCATCTCCAACAGAACCAAACCGGTGGAAATCTAAACGATGTAGTCAATTATATTTTCTGGTTATTTACAGAAATATTGTTCTGTGTGAGCGTTTACCGATCGCTGGCAGATATATTAGTCAGCAAAAGACAGTTTGAGATTACACTCACCATCTTGGGAATAAAAACATAGTATGACACAATGCTAAGGAATTAACAATGTACCAAACGGACAGAAAATCTAATGAACAAAAGTCAAATAGTTTTTCAGGTTATTACAGAAATTTCGTTCTTTCAAGTTTATGTTTTTGTGTGTTGTGGTGTGGATAAAAATTCAACTATTTTGGAATATCTACTTGCATTAAGAAGAATCATTCGGGAAAGACTGTAAGTAAATTTAAATTATCATTAGAATTTCTAGACTACATACAGAAATTTCCAAACACAAAACGTCACGATTCCTTATCTCTAAACATTACACACAATGCTTAAGCGAACCAAACACACGTGATGTCCCTGACAGATGAGGGCCTTCAGCAAAATTGCAAATATTTAAAAATTTATCTTATCACTATCCATCTCCCATAATGCCATGTGCAAACCATTTATTTATCTGTAACTCATAACAATACACATCCAAGACACCAACATTGCTTCCCCCATTCACCCTATCCCTATTTTGTTCATAGTATCTCACCAATCACGACACGAAATTCAAAACAATAACGTCTCTTATTTACAACTAACAAATGACATCACTTATCTTCATCTGATAACAACAAACATTCACGTCATGATTCCTTATCTTATCTTGATCTGGTCAGAAGTGCCCCACCAATCACATCATGAATCCTTATCTCTAACACCACCCATAATTCCATACGCATATCAAAACACAAGAAACGACGTCGTTGACACATATGCCCCCAGGAAAATTCCAAACATTACAAACTCATGACGTCACACACAATGACGTCATCAATGAACAACCAATCACGTCACGATTCCTTATCTTATCTTGATCTTGATCTGGTCAGAAGTGGCTACCATTCTACTTTTGCCGCCCTTCTCCCTTATTTTACGTATAGTTGACCCATGCTTTTCATATAGTTTATGCTAACTTTGCTGCCCCAAAAAAACTTTCCGCCTTGTGCAAATGCACGTCTTGCACCGTCGGTAGAGTCGGCCCTGCGCGCGCGCGCGTGTGTGTGTGTGGATAGACTCGTCTATAAAATATATGATTATAGTAGCGCTGCCGATGGGCAAAGAGTTAGTATCCAGAAAACCACCTTCAGAAACTAAAAGCCACTGCTTGCCTTTAGTAAGTCGAGTATCCGTTTTCACTAGAATTCCTGCCACAGTGAGATTCAAATCCAGAGCCTGTAAGCTGGAGAGCAAGAGGCGATATGCATGTCTATAGCTTGTACGTTGCCATCCTCCTTTGGATACAGCGCACAAACATTGCACAGGTATTCTGGGTTTCGACATGGGTTTGGGGAGAACAAAAAATTTGAAAGAGTGGTGATTCTTCAGAGAATTCGAAGAACTAATAAAAAACAAAGGTACCGACTCGATGGAGATCATGTCAATTAAGCACTTCAGTGCCAAGAGAACTTTCCGAAGATTACTTGAGTTCTTTTATTTTCAAAACTTGTTTTCAAGCATCAGCAATGCATGCATGCATCCAAAAAAAAAAAAAAAAAAATCAGCTAACGCCTATGTAGCATAAGAATAAATAATTAAACAAAATCAGCTAATGTCTTATATTCGCCTATAGGGAAGAGGCGAAGCCGTTTGAGCTCTATCTATCTTTTGGAGACTGAGGGGGGGGGGTGAGTTCAATCTACACCAGTAGCCAATCAGAGAAATAGCTGGTCCGAGACCATCACGAATAATCTGCGGCATCCGGTGAAGAGAGGCAGCTTACAAGAATAATTTTATTATTTCTTTAATATAGATTTAACGATTAAAGTCTTTTTTAAGGCTCCTTCTTTAGAGACGAGAAAATAAATCGAGAATTATAAAGTCTTTTATAAAATACGAGGGCAATTCCAGATGGAGGACTCCCAATACCTATATCGATATCGCTTCCTCTTCCTTCCCTAGAAAGGCAACCCAGATTACGTCCGTTATCTCAGACACGGCGGCGTGCACAAAATGTTGCGTGAAAAATTCTAAATGGGCCATATGATTCACGTCATTACCACGTGAGATACGGCAGATTTTACGACATTTTTGCATTCTTTATATTATGAGGCATGATACACCACTACATTATGACGTAGTGCAGTGCTCTATTCCCTCCCCGATCTTATATTCTTACGAAGGGACGATCTCTATGCAAAGTAAATTATACCGAGCGACATGAAAGCGAAGCTGCTGGCTTTATGCATGCCATGTTTTATTTTAACACAAGCAGTGCTTTATTTGCTGGCGAATATCATTGTTTTTTCCTGAATAATATCGCCATAATCAGTGTATTTTCTACGCTGAATTCAGAAATCGTTTTACGGTCTTCATGGTATTTATAGTTTTTAAATCATATGCAATTTAATTTTTATCAGATGATAGGTCATTACGCAATATTTCATGGCTACCGTATAGTATTTTCCAACTGCTTACACTTTCGTTTAATGTTTGAAGCCAATAATGTGTAACTGGTACTGTTGAAATAGTGACTTACCAACTATTTATGCAAGAACACGTTCATATAGTAATTAACATGTTTAGGTCAATCAGTGAACGAGTACTTCTTACGTCTCTGATGAAATTCTATTACGTACTGTGAATGGCGAGGAATCATTTTCTGGAATCCATATCATACGAATCATTTTCTGGAATCCATATCATACGAATCATTTTATTTCATTTCTTTGTAATTACGGCCGAAGGCAACTGAGACTTCGAAGTGTGCATTATGTGTGATGAAAAACTCGAGTTTCTAGCAATAAAAAGGCTGCCACATGTTTATGAAAATGGCTAACCTTTGATTGATAAAAACCTTTATAATGACTATATAAATCAAGTGGATATTCAATCCAACATTATTCTCGTAAGTTCTCTGGTCAAATTTCGTACGAAACTTTTATAGTTTTTCTGTATTCGGCTTTGAAATAATGTTGGATTTAATATCCACTTGATTTAAATAATTTTGCATCGCTGAAATTAAGCCTTTTCGTTCTTTATTTTAGTAAACCTTTATAAAGACTCTTCGCGTCATCAGGTCCTTCTTATCTGAAGGAGAAATAGCCGTCGTTGTAGATGAATGACATGACTTACACACTTTTTTGTATATACTGTATCTGATCATGTTTAAGAAAAAATTGAAAGTTGGAAAGTCAATATTTCTATAAGCACATTTGTGCATATGGAAGGAAGCATGTTTCTTACGTCCTTGTCTCATTCCTTTTCTCCATTTAAGTCCGGAATGGTTTCAGGAAAGTAGCTCAAGTTAACAACGGTACATTCTATTGGAAAGGACCCGAGTTCGATTCTTGTCTTGATATGCTTTTTCAGTTGCAAGTGAATTAGCCGATCTCATACGGAGGTAACACGGTTTTTTCCTCCTCGAAATTCTGGTTTTTCATCCCGCATACTGGCAAATCGGTCAGGAGAACACACGTAATTTACAGACAAAAATACTATTGGTGGTGGTGGTGGTGGTGGCGGCAGTAGATGGCGCTGTGTGTTGAGGGTGGTAGTTGTAGGATTAAGTAGGGGAAGATGATGAGTTTGGATTCATCGTGCGATGAGTCTTTGGACTTCTCGGAGGTGTCTCGTATTAATAATAATTTGACAAGACAGATACAAATATATAAAAAGTGTGCAAGCAATTCATTACGGAAGTATCGACTTCTTTAGACGTTTTTGTTACATTTGTTGCGGGCTACACTATCCCCAGCTTACGAAAGCGGTTTCTCTTCTCCTATCGAAAAAGCACGTGAACTAGATTTAGATGCAAAATAATTACTAATTACTAAGATAAACGTTGAGTTTCTCTTACATGATGTACTTCTTGTGCGAAATTCCAGCTTGACTAAATAGTAAGCAAGTCAGGATTAACTCAATACCATTCATTATAGTCACTGTGATTTCCAGATCACCGTGACTGTATTTATGAGTATGGCTGTTGCTGTCACAGTGAGAGGCTCTCAGTTAATTCCCCCCCCCCCTGCATTTATTGTGGGATGGAAGAATGCATCAACTACAGATCCATAAAATATATACCGGTATTATATTTCAAACACATTTTCTTTTATTTCCTTTTTTAAATAGATGAACTGTGTTATAAATTAAAGCATTGATGAACGAGAAAAATATCACTTATTTTCTGCAATGATATTTCAAAATATGAAGCCAGACTTTGTACAGATTTCATAAAAGCGTTTATCAGAATGTCTTTCCAAATATTTAAAATATAAAAATAATAATTCAACGATATTTTTGTAAATACTATGTGTAATAATATTTTTTTTCTTTCCATATTCCCAAAAACATTTTTCGTTTTTTTTTGCTTTTTAACTTTTGACTTAATGTCCTCTTTTCCAGCTCTCTCTCTCTCTCTCTCTCTCTCTCTCTCTCTCTCTCTCTCTCTCTCTCTCTCTCTCTCTCTCTCTCTCTCTCTCTCTCTCTCTCTCTCTCTCTCTCCTGGTCCTGTCATTGATGAGATTTCTCGTAATTTGTATCATAGTTTTCAGCCAGTCACTCTTCAGTACATTCTTCACTCGCTAGTTCAATCAACAGGTTTGTATACTCTGTTTTTTTCCCCCTATTAATCTTTAAACCTTTCCACTCATTTCAAATGTTTTTTGTTTTTTTTATGAAGTCTTGTCTCTGTCATTTAGTACTGTCATCCTCACAAAATAACACATGGTACTTCTTTATTTTCTTTGTTGGTTCGCCTAGAATAATAGTAAGAAAAAGCAAAGAGCTCATCGCCGAGCCTCACGAACCTTAAACTCAGTGTTGGCATATTCACCAGTTGCTTCTAATTTTTAATTTTTAAAATTACATTTTTTACATAAGAGGAATATGTGTCATCTGGGATAACTTTTTTCTTCTGGTTCACAGATTAATTCTCATGGAATCCTATCATAGGCCTTCATTAAATCGATGAAAAGGTAGTGCTTCTTTCTTTTTTCTTTGTACTTTTCCACTGACCTTAAACCAAAGATTGCATCTGTCTGGCCTAAAGCCAAATTGATTTTCTATATATATATATGTATTTTTTTTTCTTCTTTTTTTTCTTCATTCTTTAATCTTTTATCAATAAATCTTTCCCCATACTTTCATGGCGTGACACACCTTAATTTTTCTGTAATCGTTACATTCTCTGACGTTTCCATTACTTTTGAAAATTAGAACCACGTAACTATTGTGCTATGCACGTTTGGCATTCTTTCACCCGTCAGTGTTTCATTGAAAAACTCGGCCAAACAAATATTTTTGGTAAACTCAATAATCTGCGATTTGACTCCAACTGTCAGCAGCTCTTTGTTGTCTTCAGGATAACTTCTTCTTTTCGACATTTTTTTCATTCGATAACTCTAAATAGAATTTTCATTTCACGAAAGAGAGATGCAAATTCTGTTTAAGACACGGCACGATATTTTTTTTTCCCCTTTCGTAAATGACCCTAAATATATGACCTCTATTTGCAAATGACTCTCTAATGTAGTACCAGCTTTCAGCACCTTCTCACATTCATTGTTAACACGGTGTCTCCATCCAGTATCTTTAAAGTTAACTATATTCCATGAGATTTCCATCATCTTATCTTCAGTTATATGTACTGGTGACTTCGCAATTACAAATAAAAATTTTCTTGAGGTGTATTGATGGTTGCTGTTATATTTTCTATTCGGGCTTGTTAGATTCTCCTCTCTCTCTCTCTCTCTCTCTCTCTCTCTCTCTCTCTCTCTCTCCTGGTAAAATCTACAATTCCAAAATCCAAATAGATTACATTTTGCAAACTGAAAATTACGCTTGTCTTTTGAAAAAAAAAAGTACGTATTTATTGAAGTTAAATAATAAAGTATCATTTGAACAATGTCGTTTTTTTCAGTATTGCATACACTCAAGCCATATTTTTCGTGTGCTTTTCCTGTTCCTTTTCCCACATGACCATAGATCTCAATACTTTCTAGTGTGCTCTATAATATATTATCTATATTTTCTTAAAATTTCATCTTTATTCCCAGTCATAACCAACTCGAAGTGCATACGCACTGACGACATTTAAAGCACTATTTTCTGGCGACCAGTCTCTCTCTCTCTCTCTCTCTCTCTTTCGCTCTCTAGTTTACACGTTGTCTCCTATAGATTATACTGTACATTAGCCTTTCTTTGCTTAAATATCATTGCAAACGTCCCACTTTGTTTTCCTGTCATTGAGCTGCTCTTCTTTAATTTCCTTTTATTTCTGATTATAAATATTTCCAAATGCTGTTTATTAATAACAAGTTCGTTAAGAAATCAATCCAAAATCGAGTAAATTTTGTATCATTTACCTATACTGGCATAAATTGTTATGTTGCACCTCTCTTCACAATCTGTCAATAAATATTTGTATAAACTTTCCTTAATATTATGCAGACTCCAGAATGAACGAGCTAATAAATTCGAGGAAAAAATTTATATATATATATATATATATATATATATATATATATATATATATATATATATATATATATATATATACATACATACAGGGTGGTTCAAAATTCCCCTACAAACTTTGAGGGGAGGTAGAGAACATCAAAATCAACCATATTCACATAGGAAAGCATGACCGGAAACGCCACCGGAAGGTGCTAACAGGGACACAAAGATACAGAAATAACAAAAGGCAGTAAGTAGTGTAAAAAACTTTATTAGGCGTAACTGAACAGTTCAGTAGTAGTTGGATACATAATATGGTTTCACATCAGGTGCTAAAGTTGCGACCATTAGCAGTGATGCATGCCTGACACCGACGACGCATTGATTGCCGTACATTTTCGAAAATACTTGGAGTTTCCCGGATATCAGCAGCGGCGATGGCGATTCTTGCCACGAGGTCTATGTCAGAGGCAACAGGCGTTTCGTACACCATGGCTTTAAGGGTTCCCCACAGAAAGAAATCAATGTTCGATAAATCAAATGAGCGTGGAGGTCATGCGACGGGTCCACCTCGCCCAATCCATTGAGCCCCAAAGGACCTGTCCAAATACTGACGCACAGAAATGACAAAATGGGCTGGAGCATCGTCGTGTTGGAACCAAATCTACCTACGCAGTCATTGGAACATTGTTCAGTAAATCCGGCAGAACTTCTTCCAGAAAGGTCCGATACTTCTGGGAGTCCAGTCGGGGTGGTAACAGGTATGAGCCGACTAAGCAGTCAGCGACGATACCTGCCCATTCATTAATGGCGAAGCGTTGTTGTGCAGCATGTGATCGCACAGCATGTGGGTTCTCATGGGCCCACAAATGAGCATTGTGATGAATGAAGTCCCCTTCGCTGGTAAATGAAGCTTCATCAGTGAAAAAATCATAAGTTGGAAAATCCGGGTCTACGGCACTTTTCTGCAGAAACCACTGCGCGAATTCCACACGTCGAGGATAATCTTCGGCCATCAGTAACTGGACCCGTTGCAGATGAAACGGATGTAAGGACTCAGAGTGCAAAACGCGCAATACACTGGATCTAGATACTCCTATAGCAGAGGCAGCGGCACGTGTGCTTGTCTCTGGGTTATTGTCCATCGCGTGTAACACCTCTTCCGTGGCGGGATTTCGCGTCGATCGTGGTCGCTCACTATCATGCCTGTAATCCCTGATTGATCCATAGACACACAAATTCTGATGCAAATGCACAAACATTTGGTGATGTGGTACATGTCTGTTTGAGTACCTTTCGCGATACATTCGTACAGCGGCTCGTCCATTTCCGTCAGCTAACCTGTAAACGAGGTACATGTCTGCCATCTTAGCGTTCGTAAAACGACGCATGTTCTTCGTACGACGTCGAAAGCTTTAATGAGGAAGCCCCAATTGCTCACCTGGAGCACTGGCTAACAGCGCCACCTATCACTTTCAGGTGGCGTTTCCGGTCATGCTTTCCTATGTCAATATGGTTGATTTTGATGTTCTCTACCTCCCCTCAAAGTTTGTACGTGGAATTTTGAACCTTCCTTGAATTAATATACCTGTACACGATAGGTACTTTATCAAATAAGTTATTGCTGGTCACAACTTCTTACCGTAACTATATTTCTCTAAATCCATTGCGATATTATTCTGCTTGGTGTTAAAATGACTTCGTGTACACTTTATGTATGTTTGTGCAATATTTGAACGATATTTGTATTTCATTTCGTTATACAGCAAAATCTGTCGTAATCGGGACCCAATTAACCGGCAATACCAAAACAACGGCACTTTCTAAGGTCTAAATTTAACTGAAATTTAAGTCTATGAGATAAGAAAAATATGTAATGGGCTTGCATGATGATGAGGAGGAGGATGAAGATGAGGACGACTCATAGATGAATGTTCATCTATGTCAGCACATGATGTTATGAAACTTCGTTGTATACACCGTGAATTTTTAAAGCTCCGGCGATAATCTTGTAAGCAGGCAGACATTCGAAATTATGTTACGTCATCACACTAAGAAATTCTCAACTTTCATGTGGTAATACGTACTATAATTTTTAAATGTTGTTTAAATTTGATTTTGTGAAATATAAGATTATGTGTATGTGTTTTAAATTTTAAAAAATCCACACGATTTTTGATGTTATTTATTTAATTATGACAGACAGATCGAAAAACACGACCAACGAACTTCGCATGCTGCAATTTCTACACATGGCATCACAAAACACGAACAGGTAAGTTCTCGAAATATATATTCCATTATCCAGCAAAATCTCGTATCTGGCAAAGTCCCGTTGTTGCCGGGTAAGAGAGATTCTACCGTATATTCACTGACACATCTTGTTTTTAGCAAGATGGGTTAGTGAAGCTTCATAACATTTCTAGTTTCAATCTTATCCCTGTAGAGACCATATTTGCCTTTCTTTGCTTTATATTATTTCTATAGTTGTACTTTTGTCGTTTACTTTCCCCTCAAATGTATAAGTTTCGTTGTACACTCAAATTTTGACCACGAAACAAGCATTTTTTGTGGTTGTTGAACTTTTGTATTCCTAATGACTGCTGATTAGAATTAAATGGAAGCACATGCGCATGAAATTCTTTTAATAGAGGAACATCTTAGGTTTCTTTTATTTGCTTCTCACCCACGAAAGGTTGCAAACATGAAGCACCTGAATGCTATCGATGGAATAAGGGTTAGTTAATCCAGATAGCCCTGCTAACATACCAAACATGAAACTTTTTCAAGCCACTTTAGTAAGTAGATTGTTGGTCTCAAACCTTGCGATGAAATTCATCTACTACCTAATGACATGTACTAACTTTCATGTACAATGAGATTCGATGTATTGCGTTAGGTTAAAGATCCGATACGTTATCCACGTGGGGCTGTTAAGTTAAGGTTAAGTAATTATTCAAGTTTCAGTTTTTGGAAAATGCGTTCATTAAAATACTGGCATTCTTATGGAAGCCTTTACTGCTCTTAGTGTGATTGGATGGGTTTGGAGAAAACGGTGTGGGTAGCTTGTTCCAAAGAACAGACGTAGAATGAATGAAAGAGGAGGATGATAAGTGGGTTTGAGGGGTGGGGGCGATCTATTAAGTGGGTTGTTATCTTCTGTATAGTATCAAGTATTTTAAGGAAATTTTTATGTTCAGGATATTTAGTTTTTTTTTATAGAAATTTTACAGAAATATTTAGTTTCATGAGTTGTAAGGGTGAGAAGTAGTTTCTTGAATGGAAGAAGAAAACAAGTATTTTTTTTAGAGTTATCAGGCTATGAATGTGAAGATGTAAGTCAGCTGAAAATGAGTTTGAATCCTGAGTTTTATCTCCCTTTTATGAGGATGGGTTCAAATATAGATTTGCTTCCATGCTGTAGGGTAGATTGCAATCTATGACAGTTTGAATAAGCAATACAGGATGGATATTAATTTTAACCACATCGGTATGTGTGTGGGGGGAGGCAGGATGGGAAGAAATACATTCTAGACCAGAACGTTTATGGATATCAGGACTAATAAAGATTCTTCTGAAGTTTTTCTGGAGAAATGGCAGGGGAGCCACTCAGTGGGTTTTCGTGGGAGGAGATTTTTCCTTGGTCATCTACACAATAAATTAAAGATGTCAAGAAATTATATTCTTGATTTAATCTTTTATCCAAGGTGTAAGCAAACAAAGTTTACGCGTGAAGTAACTTCACGACTGGGCAACTCGTATATAAAGGCTAATGATCTATGCCAGTGGTTCTCAACATTTTTCCACTTTTGTACCCTTTTAAATCCATTTCTATAAATTGTACCCCTTGTTTTTAAAATAGCTGTTTTTAAATACTGACATTTATTGTTCCATAACTAACGTTTTGCATTTTGTTTACTTTACTTGTTTTTCCGCCATTACTGATTATTTTTCGTATACCCCTGAACTGGCCAGCACATACCCCCGAGGGATACGGTAACATCGGTTGGGAACCGATGATCTATGCAATAGTTGTAGGAAAAAAACCAATGCCTTATCTTTGGATGACGTTACGGTACCATTTCTATACTCGAGAGAGAGATGGAAGTACAGAAGCACATAAGTTGAGCCAAAATAGCGCACGCTTTGATTTGGATTTGTTAACAGTTATTTTATTTCAGAAATATATTTTTAAATCTTGTAAAACTTATGAGATAAATAAAAAATAAATACAAAAATTATAAAATAGAAAAAATCTTTAAACCTTTCAGGGGTGAGAGTCACATAAGGATATTGCGGGCTGAATTCGAAGCTCCGAATGTTGACTTGCGCTAATTGAGATATGCTGAATTGTTATCGGACTGCGTTGGCAAAAGATTGTGGATTCAGGAGTGTTGGAATAATCAGACGATGGAAAAATGCCTGTTGAAATCAAGGATGTCGTTCCATTTCGTACTGTTGATTTCAGAATGGCTTGGTGAAGGTCGATCTATAGCAAATGGAACATAAAAAAGGTTATGGTCGAAGTTGCCAAGAGGAGATCTAGTATATTTGGATGAAGAGGTTGTTATTGAAAGGGTGTTAGGAAAATAATGAGGAATATCTGTTATACAGTAATTAAGGGGATACAAATCCCTTGTTCTTCAACTGCCAGTAAGCAAAACTCTAAGATCGAGAACTACAAATCTATGAGTTTCATATATACCGAAAAACTCTCGGCTAATCCAAGTGTAAATGACCACTTGGTAGTACAACACCAAGGCAACTCGAAGCAAAGGTGGAGCAAGATCCCTCACTAACCTTGATATTTTCTCATAATGTAAAAACACAGCCCCTAGGGGATGTAATACTGTAATTACATTATGAGGAGAGGTCACTACCCAGACCGGTTTCAACCTTATGAATAAGTAAAGCCGTCTCTAAAAATTCGGACGATCCCTGGGCCACTCAATTGTGGGCGAAAGACCGTCCATCTCAGTGTTGGCTCCACTCAGTGATGGCCTTCCATCCACCACCACCACCGAGCAGAACCGCTCATATTCCGAAGAAAAGTATTCACCGACAAAGCCCCTCACCGGGCCGTGCCGAAAAACACTTTCCCCGGAGACTCAAATTGCTCCCTTAAGGCAAAAACCTTAAGAGAGCGAACTCATAATAGCCCCCACCGGTTTCAACCTTTTTTGAGGTCTCATCAGTGAGTAGGTAGACATGGTTTAAGTGAAAAGAACTTACATACCTTTACTATACGAATGCCATAAAGGTGTGTGTGTGTGTGTGTGTGTGTGTGTGTGTGTGTGTGTGTGTGTGTGTGTGTGTGTGTGTGTGTGTGTGTGTGTGTGTGTGTGTATTATAACATAAACTGAAAGCCAAACGGCTATTTTTCTGGCATCCTTAATAATAATTAAGGGGATACAAATCCCTTGTTCAACTGCCAGTAAGCAAAACTCTAAGATCGAGAACTACAAATCTATGAGTTTCATATATACGGAAAAACTATTGGCGAATCCAAGTGTAAATGACCACTTGGTAGTACAACACCAAGGCAACTCGAAGCAAAGGTGGAGCAAGCTCCCTCACTATCCTCGATATTTTCTCATAATGTAAAAACACAGCCCCTAGGGGATGTAATACTGTAATTACATTATGAGGAGAGGTCACTACCAAAATAGCCGTTTGGCTTTCAATTTATGTTGAATATCTGTTATGTTGGTTTATGGATAATTTGTGCTCGATTTTCAACAGGAAATGTTTTAGCTTCTCTTCCAGCCTGAAGTTAGAAAAGAGAAAGTAGTCTGAATTATCGACTTTGATAAGTAATATAATCTCACAGTTTCTATAAGTTAGACTACAAAAAATCTAAATAATAAAAAAAGTCAGAATATGTATCGAAATTAGAGAAAATATAAATAGAAATTAAAGTAACAAAGTAGCAAGGAAATTTCCAGTCTGAGCAGATAATACGAGTGAAGAGTGGATCCTTGGTTTACTATTCTCTTGCATGGAATGTGATATGATATCATGAATGCAGTTGTTCCGCCATTTCTGGAATCATGTAAAGTGTAGTTTCGATAGCTGGACAATAAGTAGTGTGAGGAAGTAAGAGATGGTGTGTTGGTGTATGTAAACAAGGGGCAGTGCAAGTCGTTTAAGTTTCACTGATGTCAAGCTCACGAAGGTTAATGAAGTGGCTGATAAAAATGCTTTCTCGTCTTTTTTGATATAATTTTTGTTACATTTTTGGTATATTTTGTGTTTGTTTTGTCATTTTTGTGGGCAGTTTTATGATTCACAGTGTCACTGTTATTTTATTGTTAGTATATTTCATAACTAGTGATCTTAGCTTAGAAAGTATGAATATTCAATGCGAGGAAGAAGGGCTCATGAACATAGCTGGTTTCGCGCAGAGGAACGACCAGTCTCCTATCCATGTGCTCTCAACGGTTCTCTCTGCATATTTCGGTATTCGGACGATTTCAGCATGATCTAGCAAAGCACATCGCAGCACGATTATTATAGCTGGTCTGGAAACCTCCTGATGGTCCTGTGTTCTATTTATCTAATATCTTCTCCATTTAAGCGACTAAATAGAACACAGGACCATCAGGAGGTTTCCAGACCAGCAATAATAATCGTGCTGCGATGTGCTTTGCTAGATCATGCTGAAATCGTCCGAATACCGAAATATGCAGAGAGAACCGTTGAGAGCACATGGATAGGAGACTGGTCGTTCCTCTGCGCGAAACCAGCTATGTTCATGAGCCCTTCTTCCTCGCATTGAATATTCATACTTTCTAAGCTAAGATCAATAGTTATGAAATATACTAACAATAAATTAACAGTGATGACACTGTTGAATCATAAAACTGCCCACAAAAAACTGGTCATTCCTGTGCGCGAAGCCAGCTATGTTAATGAGTCCTTGCTCTCATGCCTGGTTTTGCTGGATGAAAAATTCGAGTTTAGGAAGGGCAACTGTGATACCTGCTAGTTGATCTTCAGTTGAATGCGCCTCATAAAGATCCGATGCTTCTTTCGTCAATGAAGGTCATCTATCACTCCAGGGTTTAGTCAGCATTGCCTATAACTAGGGATGATGTGCTTATAAGGAGGCAATATTAGATGGGAGATATATTTTATCGAATATTATCAGATTCTGCTTATAGGTAGCCTAAAGGTGCTTGAAAATTTGCTTGTTTGGTCTGCGGAGCAGAGTTTCTAGAGTATTAACTATCAGCACACTTCCGATACTAATGTATAAGAAGTTTACAATACAGCTGTGGGTGGAGTTTATATAAAAATAAATGAATAACTCACCTAAATAGCCAGAACTCTTTTTGTGAAAACACATCAGAGTGCGTGAAGGTGGGGATTGGATTGGCTGTGAGAGTCTATATATTGCTTATCACCAACCTATTAATGGCCCAAAATCTTCTCAGTGAAAAATTATTTGCCATGTGTCATGTGTTTTAATAAATACATTTCTGTTTTCTTTACTGATATACTTTGCCATTAACATCTGAAGAAACCAAATTCCAACTATCAACATAACAGAAAACTTTGTTTTAGAATTTTTAATCTTAAAAACCTTTTAGGAAGACCTGATATGAAGTTTGGAAGATGATAATCATAATCCATTAATAGCAGTACAATTACATTACAAATTCGTACTTTTTCTTAAATTTTTCTCTAAAATATTTACCAACGTACATAGCGATCAATCTTTTATTTCTTTTTGTTTTACTTTTTAAATTGCCTTTACAATCTTACCTTTTTAGTTGCATTTTCGTGGTCTCTGGGTCATAGAATATCTTTTATCTCATGACTAGGATACATTGATTAATTGTATTTGCTACAATGTTTCTTAATGTGGTCAATCTGTCACTGTCCAGCATTGAGTCATGGCTATAAGATGGGAAACAGTATTCAGTAAGAAACATAAAGAAGAAACCGCAAGTTATCCAGGTCAAGTAACTGACCCGAGATGACACGTGTGTTGAAACAGTCCGCACGAGAAAGTGCTTGGACATTTCCCATTTGCTGGCTTGGTTGCCCAACTGGTTAGCGTATCCGCTCTCCAATCATAAGGCTGTAGGTGTCTTTAGGTGGTATATGAATTCCTAATATCCGGTGTTTGACCACCACTGCTTATTAGAGGCTTGAAGTGGCTTGAAAAGAGTTCCATGTCTGGTCTCTAGGGGCATAATTTACGAATTATCCTAACTCTTAGTCTTCCTACTGTAATAAAATAATGTGGCATACGCTAAAAGCCATTCGCGATTGGAATTAACATTTAAAAAAATTGACTCAGTAGCCACTAGGTTATAAACTAGCGTGGATAAACAACGAGATTTTCATTTCAAATTCCACATAGGTTTAATATATTTTTATAATTATATAATATATTTATATCATCTTTTTTGTTATTCATCCTCGTTATCTAAATGTCATTAATAAGATATGAAAGTGGTAAGAAGAAGAAGAAGAAATGAAAACGACTTGAATCTATCTTTTTTATTTATTTTTTCATGTTCTAAAACTTAACGATGCTGCAATTACATCAAGACGCATCCAGAACGACGTCAAGTCACAAAGAAGTCAAAATGCTTTTGCTTTGGGAAAAAAAAAAAAATGAAGTTTACAAAAGATAAACGCAGCACCTTAAATAGCTTTGTTTACAAGTTAGGTGCTTATTTTAGAAATAAAAACGTCATTTCTTCGCTGCATACTCGTGTTGGAAACAAATCGTCTTGAAGAAAAAGATATCGATTGCACACTGCTTTCAAAGCGCAGTAAGACATCAATGAAATCTTAATCAGCATCTGCTGCATCTGCGCTTATGCTTCTTAAGACACTTGAATGCAGCTGCCATTCATAAAATTGAGTGGCATCTCTTTCTCGTGTTCTGTTGTTGTGTGTGTGTGTGTGTGCCTGCGTGCGTGTGCGTATCAGTGGTTGCTTTATTATTCAATCCCCTGTGGCAAAAAAGTGAATAATATTCTTTGCCTTCGCTGGATTTTCAAGGTCCTCCGAATGACGTTCCTTCAAGAAAAGTGACTTGTGCTGTTTTCATGGAAACGCAATCCAACAATACTGAAAGCGAAAACGCCTGTTGCGAACGGTGATTTCATAACTGTCGGAGATAAGACTACATGTCTTATGAATGGAAATACTCTTTTTACAATTTCACCTCTACAGAGGTTTCGATATTGCAGGTAACTGCTTATGTGGGATAAGGAAAAATGAATGAATAAATCGCAAAGAATGCAGCAAGATTTTTGTGTGCTTAAAATTGCTTGAAAAATGTTGAAAGAGATTTATTAATGGGCTAATTTACCCAGTGAAAGTTTCAGGAGTTTACATAGCAGATTTGTTTGGTCATGCGTCGCTTTATTAATTCTGTGAAATTCCATTTGTGATGAGAGAAATTTCATGGACTTCTTTTATTAAAGGCAGGACAAAGCAAGAATTTTCCTCCTTGAAAATCGGGCATTCCTGGCAATGTGTTCTCGGACTGTTCCGCGAGGGGATTTCCCCTCACGGAACAGTCTGAGAACACATCCTTTTACGTATGCCACTTGAACATCCTGAATTAAGTGAGCGGACAAAGGAAGTGATTTAAGGAAGAAGAGTTAGAAGATTAAGAAGAAAACTCAACGGTTTCTTAAAATTTAAATTCTCTGTATCTCAAAAGTAATAGACTGATCCGAAAAGGAACAAAGTACGGCTTTTATATAAAACTTGGGATTTTCCCTGCGAATCACCTAGCCAATATTAAATTTGTAAATTTACTTTTATTTGTAAATTTATTTGTTACAGACATAACATAATGTCGCCATGGTTGGCCGAGTGGTTAGCGTATCCACTCTTCAGCCAAGAGGCCCCGGGCTCGAATCCCACCCTGGACCTGGATGTTTATGATTGTCCTACTTTCTCCATGTGGAAAGGGCATCTACGACCCTACCACTTAGTCTGCTAGAAGAAGTGGTAGGGTCGCAGATGACTAACATAAAATAATTTAGGCGCAAACGATGAAAATATTGAAGTCAAAAATTCAGCAGTGAAAAGATGTCTTCGAGGTCAATCCATAAAATAAAAAAAAAATAAAAAAAACTGAAATGGTGGCTCCACCTATTAGTCAACGATATGTATTGCTCACATGTACACAAAAATGCAAATCACAATTTAGAGATCCAATCATTATATATTTTTCTACTTTGGTGAACGAAGGTAGGAAATGGATTAGCTAGATTTCAGAGGTTTAAGTACAACTTATAGATTAGGTCCACTGCATACAATCTCACACCTTCACTGATCCTCATCCGACTCAATGTCCACTTTAAACTATTTATAGTATAAAATAAAAGGCTTTTTTTTTTAATTTCAAGGCGCTAATGACTTACCAGGATATTAATAACGGTAATTTCTACATTATGAAACGCATAAGTACTTAAAATATTAATTATTTAATTCATATTATGCGCTCTTAGAACATCCGTAGCTCAGTTAGTTTCAACGGAGCCCTTTGGTTGCGAAGACCTGCGTTCGAATTCCGTCTATAACCAGAGGAACGTGTATGAGGGCTTGACAATCGAAAGTGAACGACCCGGTCTCGTACGGGAGTTTTGATTAGCTCATCTTGTGGCTGATCAATTAGGAGGTTCAAGCGCTTTCGTAATTGTTAATTTTATGGAATACGAAGTTCCTAATTAGTTTACCAATTAAGTAAAATAAAAGGCAACAATTTCTAAATAAAATTAAGTAAACTTGCCATAGCGGACACGTTTGAAATTTAAAGCCAGTGAAATTTATATGGTATTCGATTGAAAACCTTCGTTTATCGCATGTGTGATCCAATTCGAAGTATGAGCTGGTTGATCTCCACCTTCACTACTAATCATGTTCAGCTGTTCTCGGCTTCTTTTAACTACGCACTCTAATTTTTCTGCCTGTGCTATCGAAATTAAAAGATCGAAAAGAGGAGATAAGCGAAATTAGGTGAACAGTATGGCAGAAGCCTAGAAGAATGCAGAGTTAGGCCAAATTGGAAAAACGTTACGAAGTAACAAGGAAAATATACGCTGAATGAAAGAAAAACGCAAAAAACAATGCAACAAGGGATAAAAAAAAAAAGAAAGTATTTTAAACGGCATTGTTAAAAGTGGCGAGTGTGTTTTGATGATATTTTAAATGTAGAAAACGATATAACTGCTATAATAAAACGAACAGTAATGAAGGAGTTGCTTATAAGTATGGATTTAAATATTACACCAGACCGGATATTAAAAATGAAATAACGAATGTAATGGAAAACATGAGAAATGGAAAAGCGCGTAGTAATGATAATAGAAATGCTTAAGGCAAACTAAAGAAATTGCTGCTGATAAATTGCAGCCGATTTTTACTAATATGTTGAGAGTGATAGTGGAAAGAAGCAACGATAATCATAATTCCAAAGATACGAGATCTCACTAAATGCGAAAATGGGAGAGGAATTAGCTTACTGTGAGTACCTGCAGAATAGATTTTTTCTTAAATTTTGATAAATATAATTAAAAATGAAATAGAAAAGATAGTAAGCATGAACAAGCACTGCTGGAAGTATTGTACATCATATTTTTTACGGCTATTTTTGCCTGTTTTCGTTTCGGAGTGTCCCTTATTTTAAATACATTGGCTTTTTACTCAAGAATTCTTAGGGTATTATAAGTGCATTTTAAAGGTAAATATATGCAGATTAATAGAGGAAGAAATTTTGCACATACCTTGTTTGGATGTTAGGATGTCTTCTTTCTCCATACTTCTACTGTTGGCTGTTCAAAGGGGGGGTTGGAAACGTGGAAGGGGGTGTTTGAGGCAAGGTGGGAAGATAAATTAGAAAACCCGGTTTTTTTAAAATAATATACATACATATATACTGTGTATATATATTATTATATTTAAAGGCGCTTCTTGGGGAAGGGCTGGTTAACGCTCTCCCCCGCCCCTGTTTCTCATATAATCCTTCCCCAAGAAGCGCCTTTAGATATAATAATATATATACACAGTATATATGTATGTATATTATTTTAAAAAAACCGGGTTTTCTAATTTATCTTCCCACCTTGCCTCAAACACCCCCTTCCATGTTTCCGAACCCCCCCCCCTTTTAACAGCCAACAGTAGAAGTATGGAGAAAGAAGACATCCTAACATCCAAACAAGGTATGTGCAAAATTTCTTCCTCTATTAATCTGCATATATTTACCTTTAAAATGCACTTATAATACCCTAAGAATTCTTGAGTAAAAAGCCGATGTATTTAAAATAAGGGACACTCCGAAACGAAAACAGGCAAAAATAGCGATAGAAATAATAGTTTTTTAAGAGGAGTAAAATGGAATTTCCCAGAAATAATTGCTATATTTTTCACTTTAAGGAATATAACTGAATGGAGTGCATAATCTGCTCTTTTATAAATTTTTACAGATTTTGACATTATTGATAGAGAGATATTACGAACAATTATTAGAGGTTATGGAATTCTTAATAAATAAAAAAAAAGAAATGTATAAAGAAAGTAAAAGTTGTGTTATTGCACAGCGAACATCAGAATGGTTTGAGATAAAGCTTGGTGTGAAACAGGATTGTGTAATGTGTAATGTTATTAGCTGATTCTTCGGATCATTCATTTGTCAAGACGTTTCGAAATGCTGTTTCAGTTTATCTGGTTAGATGAAAATTGGTCTTTAGGATCTGTATCAAAATGTGCGGAATCATTTTAACATTTTATAAACGTGCAACGTTTGACGTAATTGGCTATAGCGTGTGATTTGATTATTCATGATCATTGTCGATGATATTAAAAGTCATTTTAAAACATTCATAACTATGAAAATTAAAATGCCAGTGCCTCTGAAAACCAAGACCTTCCTCCCTGACGAAATAACAATGCAGTCATCCCTCGACTTACGTCCGGGTTCCGTTCCATCCTGAAGGACGTCAGTCGATACATTAAATCAACAGAGTTATAGAGGTTAGGGACTTAACCGTAATAAGTATACTGTCATTTTAATTTTTAAACCTTATTATAAAACTGTTCTGTGCATTATTGCCACTATAAAACAGGAGAATAATCACCGAAATCTTCCTCCACAATCACATCTTCATTACCTTCCGTGTGTGAACGATCAGGCTGTCGCTCTTCTGGTGTAGCCTTTGTTTTTATGATGAAAATGTCCAATGCGGTTTGCTTATTCCTCTTCTTCTTTTCATCATAAATTTTTTAGAGCAAGCAAACGCATCAGGTACTTTGGTTTCTATTATTAAGTAATGTTCAACATTGAGGTCCATGTCTTCAGCCATTTCGAGAACATCGCTAACTGCAAAGAACATTTCTGCAAGACCCTTCACTGTAAATTGTTTAACTACCACTTCCCGTTTCTCTTTTCCATCTTCCTTTTCTCGTTTTTCCTCTTCTGCAACAGTTGTTCCTCCAGTTCGACCAATTCTTCGTTGGTCAACTCTTCAGTGGAACTTTCTATGAGTTGAATTATGTCGTCATCATTCACTTCAAGGTTCAGATTGTTTGCTAGGCTCACTATTAAAAACTTCCAAAATCATGCACAAACATTTTAATGTCTTTTTCCATACATTGAGAGGACACTTCGTCCCAAGACAATATTTTTAATAACATGATAAATATTGAATGTTTTCAGAATTACATGAGAGTCTGGTCGTTTCTTTCAGTAGCAGAAATGGCTGGTGATAAAGTTCTCCGTAGGTAATAAGCCTTAAACACTGCAAGAACTCCTTGATCCATCGGGTGGATCAATGAAGTAGTGTTTGGAGGAAAAAACATGACCTTGAACTTGGCGAAGATCACCGCTATAAGACGGATGACCTGGAGCATTATCTGGAATTAATAAAATTTTAATTTTTCTTTCACACAATAGCTATTTATTTCGCTCGCATAAAGTTGATTAAGGCATACTCGAACAATTTTTGAGTCATCCACGACTTGTTATTGCTCCGATAATAACTGAGAGTATGCTTCCTAATGTTTTTGAAGATTCGTGGATTCTCACTGTGCCATATCACAAATGGTTTCAGTTTATATCAGCCACATTATCCCCTAATGGAATCATAATACGGGCATTAAGAGCTTTAAAATTAGGAATAGATTTTAGCTTTTTGTGGATGAAAGTCCGCTCAGGCATTTTTTTTTTTTTTTTCGAAACAAGGAAGTCTCATCCATATTAAATATTTGCTGTGGCAAATAATTTTCCTCCATAATAATTTTATCCAATTTTTCCACAAACTCCTTGGCAACCTTCTAAGCACTTGCAGATTCCAATAATTTTCACATTATGCAGCGCAAAATGCTGCGTGAATCTCATGAACCAACTGGAAGAAGCGTTGAATTCGTAGTCATAATCGGGTTCTGCTTTCTCCTCCAACATGTTGAAGAGACTTAGTGCCTTTAGCGGTTATGATCACAGTGCTAAGGGGTATGCGCTTTTGGTTCAGGTCCTCTATCCATGATGCAAGTAGCTTTTCCACATTACTGATAGGACCTTGTCGTTGCTTCGTCCCTATCGTCGATTTAATGGAAGCATATCCTTTCACACCTTCTGCGATTTTATCCTCATTTTTCAAAATGGTCGTCACTGTAGAATGAGACCATCCTAAGTCATGTGCGATCACATTGACGGGCTTACCAGCTTCATGTTGCTTTATAACTTGCAACTTCGTTTCAAGATCAATTTCTCGCCTCTTTTTCTGTGATTCTTCACTAGGTTTTTTTGATTGGGCGTGTAGCGGCCATGTTGCAAAAAATATCGCGAAATATTTAACGATAAATACACAAATAACCCATTTCTCAAACACAAAATCAACAGAGGAACTGTTGAAGACACGTGGCGACTGCCGAGGGAGGTTGCCGCTGAAAACGCTGTTGCCACTGTGCATGCTCTACCTTACGCTCGCTTGCGTCTTATTCGAAAATATAGCCGAAAATGTTATTTATTCCCTTCACGGACGTATCTTCGAAAGGACGTAATTCGAACGGACGTAAGTCGAGGGATGACTGTACTTTAGAAGTCAATGCACAATTGTTGGCAGTATACTGAAGACAAACTTGTAGCGATGCAAGATTCTTGAGTTAACACCCTGATCGGATAAGTCTGTAAGAGTCTTTGCTTGGTTTCTTGTTTTAATCCATTATCAAAGTGTGAGCACCCAAATGTTTCCTCTTGAAGTATCTTCACGACTAGACTAGACTACTTGTATATGGAGGTTATTGACTTTACATCAAACTGACCTCAACATCCCATAATGCACCCTCCCCTTTGGATCGTATTATTGCAATCAGTTATAAGAACGGTCACTATCCAGAGCGATAATGCCTCCGTAGCGCAATTGGAAGAACAGCGGAACATTGTGCCCTTCGATTGGAAAAGGCCTGGGTTTGATTCTCGTCATGACGAGGGGAATCCTTATATGGGCTTTTTCATCTCGCGTACAGACAAAAAAATACTGTTGTTGGCGATGATGGACGGTAGATGGCGTTGATGATAGCAGTGTCGTAGTAGGAGAATTAAATAGTAGTGGAGAGGATGAGATATATTAGTCCAAGGACTCATCGCGGGAGGGCACGTAATAGGTGTCACTTAATAATAATAATTTCGACCTTTATGAGTTCTCATCACTAGAGCTAGAACAGTGGTAATACCGAGAGTTAGAAGAATACAAAATGCATATATCAACAGGGAGTACCTTCCTGCATTATGGAATATTGAGGATAATTGGATGTGAAGTGAACAGTCTGTACAAGTAGCCTGGTTGTGAAGACACTTCGCGCACGAAATTTTATCGTGCTTGGTTAAAGGATTAAAACAAGATAACAGTTTCTTGTCAAGTATAATTTGTCTGTAAGTGAGCTAGAAAGAAAGGAACGAAGATGAAATGTCTGCGTTATTCCGTAGTTGTTATGTTTAGGATTATGGTTAATATCTCCCGCAATGCAGTTGCAAGGACGACGGGACAGTGTGATTTTCGAATTTGACAGGACCTGAATTCGATTCTCTCATCGTGACGAGAAGAATCTTTATGTGGGCTTTTCGATTCAGGGTAACCGTCTCATATGGAGATAGCAGATTCTCTCTTCTTCTTTTTTTTTTTTTTCTAATCAAGCTTGGATTTAATTAAATGCCATTAAATATTATATTACAGTTATTTCCGTACTTATGGCCTATGTTGCTTAGATGTCTTAATTTTTTTTGAAAGATTTATATACAAGTATTTTTTCTATTTATATCATTTATCTGAAGCTCTTCTACTATCACATCTAGAGAATGCAATCTACTACGCAGATTATGTGATAATACATAAAACCTTAAGATTTATGGGCAAATTTAAATTCTGTCTCGCTTCAAGCAGTAGTTTTGCTTTGTCATAAATTAGGGGGAGGATGAGGGAGATTATAATATCCTAACAGTTTGAAATTAAAACAATAACCAATATGTCTGCATATTAGTCTTTTATTGTTTTTTTTCCTGTTTTTTATGAACACTGCGTTACTAAAGTGTTTTAATCTTGACTAGATTTTAATTTGCATTAATTCTAAAGTCTCTTTGAGATCCTTAAAATGGGATATTTTCAAGATCTTAATTTCATTTTTAAATATTATCAAAAATATTTGAATTGATGACCTGCAAGCTCATTCAAATTAACAATGGATCCATACTTTAATAATGTAAATAGGGGAGATATATCTGAAAATACTAAGAGTATTCACCATGCTTGCTAATCGAAAGTGCAGTAACATGGCCTCGAAGAAATCCGTTATCTTGGATATTGTCTTAAGCATTGATCGCTTCCAAACATTTGCACTAACTATTTAGACCAGACGTGGCCAACTTCATTCTATACGAGGGCCAATATATGATGAGTGGTAGCGTCACGGGCCGCACACTTTTAGACAGAACTTAAATAAAAATAAAGGCTGCATTTTTTCAAGGAAATAGTTATATGTATTGAATTACTAGATTTATTAAATCATTTTACTACTGGGAGAACAATATAAAATACTTGAATCTGAGTCTCTGAAACTGGTCACTGTAACCAGAGCAGAGCAAGTGACTTTCAATGATGCGTTACTCTGGAGCGCATAGAAATCTACCACTCCCACTACTACAACTCGCACAGAGAAGCAGTAGATTTTATAAATTGAGTAATCTCTTCAAAGCAACTTTGATTCCGTGTTGAAAATATAAATTGTTTCCGTCATCAGAAAAATAATGAATATAACTAGTATATCAATCAGAAAATCTGCGATCGAAACTAATAGCTAAATTGATAATACATATAATTTGATATAGTTTTTATCCTGCCGCGGGCCCCACAAAATCACGTTACGGGCCGCATTCGGTCCGCGGGCCTGCTGTTGGCCACCTATGATTTTTGACCGGAACTGGAGTACTCGAGTTCTGTTTCGTTTTACAAACAAAAACATTTCTCTTTGAAATGAAAGTCGAAATTATTATTAGACTCCAGATTGTGTTGAAATAATACATTTCTTACTTATTTTGATTTTCTTGGCTTCTTTCCTAATCGCTTCAGTAAACATCATCACGGTAAACGGAAATTAGTCAGGTCTAAACTGTTCAAGGTCTGTTTCCTCGTGAACATTATTTTACCTAGCACAACCACCAATATATATAAAAAAAATTACAAAGTGGAAAATAAAAAATAACTACTTACAGCGAAAATAATACTTCAATTTCAGTAAAGATATCGCTTGAACCGTAGCTTAAAAGGGGGTGGGGAAAAGGAGTTAAACTACGTATCGCTTCAAAAAGAGGTAAATAAATGTTAGCGATAACGAAGAGAAAAGTAAAGAATAATTACACCCGTATGACATGATCAGATGCCTTTGATATATCAAGTCATTTGACAAAAGATCAAATTTTTTCATCGCTCTGTGTTTAGCAAGGAAGTCTGCTGTAGAAATAAAATGGTGGTATCCATATTGATAACCACTAATTAACGATAGGTGTACTGAAGAAGCTAGTTGCGGATGACTTTCTCCATCACTTTCGAGAGTATTGAGGTGAGGACAATGAGACGATAGTTTGATGGTTGACTTTTATCTCTGTTTTTAGAGAGATAAACATAAAGCATAACGTTAACAACTCCCAAGGTGTTAACACCATTCAGTCGTGTACTATGTAGCGGTGGCCTGCGAAAATTGTTTTACTGTTGTAATTTTGAAAGGAGGTGCTAGCTTCCTAGTTAATTAATTACGGTATCGAGAAGCTGGATAAGGGCATACAAAAATAAACGGTATATTTTCGTTGTTTTTTCACAATGTTTAATATTTAAAAAAAAAAAAAAAAGTGTGTCGCTTCACGTGGAATATTTTAGTTTAACCGCAGTGACCCTAATTTGTAATGCGGAGTTTGGGGAAAATTTATAGAGCAAGAGGTGGATACGACTCCTATCCAGGCATGGCTTGGACAGTGCCCCTTGAAAGCTGTTATACGCGGTATCATCCCTCCAGGCATAATCTGCAGAGTAAGCAGCAGTAGGATTATTCGTCACCTGAACAGAAAGCCTCCCAAAGTGTTAACGTTATGCTCGTTTGTGTAATACGTAGCGGCTGGTCTGAGGAAACAGTTTTGCTGTTGTAATTTCAAATGGAGGTGCTAGCTCTCTAATTAATTAATTACAGTGTGGAGAGTTTTTCTCAACAGGACCATCACTGCACTGCGTGTGCAAAGAAAGGATGGAGACAGAAACCCGAGTCTCTACTCTGGAAACGAAACATGGCAATAGCCACTTCATACCTCCAGTAAGCATGGTAAAAGTCTTTCTCCGACTAATCTAGGGAAGATATGTTTATAAAATGTCAATACTCACGCCAGAGCCTCATTTGTGAAAACAAACCCTACCAGGTGAAGGGGATTGACTTGGTTGAGAGGCTGCATGTTGAGCTTCACCATCCCATCAATGACCCATAAGGTGGCTCCTAATAATGAAGTGATCAGGGTAAGAATATGTTATTTGCAATTGGTTGTCACGGTTCAATTAAAATAATAATAAAACTTTGAAAATTTGTAGAAGTTGTCATCAGGCCCATCAAGTTCATTTTAACAAGCAATTTTTGAGGTGCATAACGGGGGTGACCAGAGACAGTTCTTAGAGTGCTTTTCATAATCGTATTCTTGTATAGCGTCACCATTCAAGATTACAAAAATTGAACTTAAATTGTTTTGGCTTATGTGGCGTTTACACTTTTATTTACCACTAAAAATGATTATTACACGGTGTAATAATTTTGTTTATTTGTTGATGATGATAAAATTTATTTTCCTACTAACCGTCACCTTTTACATTTTCTTTTCGAATTATCTTAAGCGCCTTTCAGACAGTTTTAATTTAGTGTAAAAAACTGTATTTTTGCTAGTAGCGTGTTTCGTAAAAGTTGCATGTTTTCAAATTTGCTTAGATCACACATTGACTCCAGAACAGCTGTCAATGAAAACAAGAATATAATTTCTTGTCAAGTATAACACAGGTTTTAACACTGTTTGTTTACCTTGTTTTCGACTGCTTTTGTTTATGGAGTTTCTCGTTTGTTTTTCTTTTCAGCCACGGGCGTGTAAGAGTTGAGAGAACAGAAAGTAAAACTAATTAAGAACATGAAGTTACTTGTAGCAACTGATTTTTTGTGTCTTATTATTAACTCATGTATTTTTATGCTGAGAAAACTAGCAATTAAATTAAGGATTTCAAATTTATTTCTATTCTCCTGCACAACGAGAAGAGAAGTTAAAAGATGAAGTTAAAATGCTGACTATTCCTAAAATTTATTGTGGATCCCGAGGACAGTGACCCGTGCTGCTCTCTTAGCTTCTTCCCATAAGGATGTTCCCATAATTTGGACACAGTTTTTGACTTGTTTCAGTAATACTTTCTGGAAATAGTTTTTAAACAAATCTCTCATTAGAGAGAGAGAGAGAGAGAGAGAGAGAGAGAAAGTTTTAAAACAATTGAATGATGAGTGTACTCATCATTCAGTTGTTGAGTACAGTATATTTTATTATCTTCTTGAGCCAGAAGCATTAAAAAATTACAACGGTGGCGCCATCTGTTTTCCAAGACATGGAATATTGTAATATCTACTTAGGCGTCATATGCGTACGGAATTGAATGTACAATTTTCTACTCGTTTAAATAAAGTTCAAATAAGGGGCGTAGGAGAGAGTTTTCTAGTTTCAATGCTGCTATATTTAAAAAGAAGTGCATGTTAACATAATTTGATAAATTCGAAAGTTGAAATTGTAAATAAATGAATAAGAAATGCCTATTAACTATCATAAATATAGTTCCATCGGCAGCTTAAAACATTCTCTTGTCCTATTTCCATCTATAGTAACAAGATTTACTGGAACATTTCGATCTGTACAAACTAATGAATGCATAATCAGTTTAATAACAATAAATGTAAAGAAGACTGTTTATAATGAGTGAGAACTGGTCTTACCCAGCTGCACAGTACGACCAGAGCGCACCCGGTCGGTGTGTCACCGCTTATTTTTTTTTCCCCGATCGGAATTTTAAAAAAAAATTAATACTTGGATTTTCTTTAGCAATAATATGTAAATTTCAAGATATTATTCTTGTGAAAATATTATTCTTATGTTGTATAATATATGCCTATATTTACGAGTTTATAAGTTGTTGAAAAAAAAAAAAAAAAGAGAAGGAAAAGATTGAGAAGTTGATTCGATAAGTCTCCAGTTGAACGGTGTTTGGATGTTGACAAGCAACATTCACAATGAGAGGAAAATGGAGCAGTTGGGGGTTGGCCAGTTCAATGGAGCGGCTTCTGTTTTATCAGTTTTAATCCGAGAGGATAAAACTGATCTGGCTGCGTTGGCGAGAGGAATATTATCAAAAGTGAGGGAGAGTAAAGCATGATCTTTTTTTCAATGAATAAAGCAGAATCGTGTTTTGATAGTTATTAAAATTCACTACATTATTTTCACTCCACTTCAAAATGGCAAAGAGATCGGTGTTTAAGGCATTTGTTATAGAATAACTTGAAGCTTGCGCTCTACTTTCTGTCAACATCAGTACCTATGGATACGATTGGATGTTAGTGACAGAAAGTCGTTGATGCGTAGGAGGAAGAGTGTACACGAACGCACAGAGCTCTGGGCAGCACTACAGCAGTGATGGAAAAATCGGAGAAGAGGAGGTCAATCACTTTGACATGCAGTATACGATCAGAATGAAAACCAGTAATCTATTCACAAAGGATAAAACCATATAGCTTGGTAAGAAGACCTGCGAGGTAACACGACTTGATGATATGCCTTTGAAATATCAAGAACAATCATCTGAGTTGTTCAAACTTTTCCATGCGTTGTGTCCAAATGTGGTAAGGTTGCTAGAGAGCCGCTGTAAAACGACAATGAAAAATTG
Organism: Typopeltis vanoorti; assembly: GCF_054136105.1. Classification (NCBI taxonomy): domain Eukaryota; kingdom Metazoa; phylum Arthropoda; class Arachnida; order Uropygi; family Thelyphonidae; genus Typopeltis; species Typopeltis vanoorti. The sequence continues at coordinate 91,585,541 of NC_143570.1, forward strand.
ATATAAGGGATTAATAATACAGAAGTCCTCTCTAAAGAACCATCAGACATACCTTCCACAACTTTACTGAATTTCTGTTCAAGACAGAACTGAATGTTCTGTCCTTAATATAAATCATTACTGGACATCGTGTTTCAGCATAAAGATGTACATAAATAACCTAGTCAAAGAGAGAAAGTCTCATTGACTAGGTTATTGCTGATAGAGAGATTTTCATGCTGATTCAGGACAAAAGAATATGAGTGGGATTGAAATAGGAAGTGATCACCGTTTATTTTCGAGGAGGATAAAATCGAATATTGAAAAAGAAAAGTATGTAAGGAAGTTTTAACGTTTATACTTATGTCTTACCACTCAGAGGTAGGATATATTTCTAAATATTGCGGTATTTCTTATAGGAAGTGTTCAAAGTCCACGATCGAAAACGTTACTTCGTTCATGTCAGAGGAAATCCCTTGGAGTGTAGGAAATATACTGAATCGTTTGGTCGATCAGGTTGCATAGAGTGAGATATATCAGCAACTCTACTGTATGTATCTTTATAATAATAAACTGACAGTATTGTTAATTGATAGTACCTTTTTGTCACGAAGGATGCAGAATTGCGCATTGTAAGCGCGATTATCCGTTTACGTTACTTAATCCTCCATCTATATACAGTGCCGCTGTTCACTTTCCACACACAATGTTCTAATATATTTTTATATGTTAATTGCGTAGGTTCTCTAACCAATTTGTCCATATGTGCAAGACGGTTGTTAGGATATATGTCTCCTATTATATATAAATTAAAAAAAGAAGGGTGGTTTTATGGTTCAGATACACATACTGGCCACTGAATTAGAAACCTTTATGCAGAGGTTTCTAGTTCATAAACGTCACTTAAGCATCGTACATGCGAAAAACTTGGTCGCGTGCTTGACCACGTATTCTTGGCAACTATTTAAGAATGCTGCTGGTCAGTAATCATCAATAGTGTTGGTCACCATGGGAAAAAACAAAAGATCTATTGGAGTTCGATAAAGGGCTTCTTGTGTGTGCTCGTCTGGATGGAGCCTCGATTTTGAAAACAGCAGAACTGACTGGTTTCTCAAAAGGTGAGATATCATGGGCGTTTAATCAGTGGGAACATGACTCACATTGCTTGTCTAAGAGGCATAACTGTGGTACTAAGACAGTCTGTCAAGAAGGTTATTGCTGTCGTCTTCTGCGGACAAACAGAACTTCTTGTGTGTAGCAATTGATCGAAGCATTTAATGAAGGCTATTTCAGCGAACTATGTCCAGGGAATTGAAGAGGATCGGTATTGACAGTTGCGCGCATATACGAAAACCACTGATTTCTGCGAAGAACCGAACCGAAAAGTTCGTTTACTGGTATCGGGAAACCGTGACTAGACACTGGAAGACTAGAAAAAGTCATGTGGTCCGACGACTCGCGGTTCACCTTGTTCTCTACCGATGGTAGGCAGAGAGTTTAGCTGTATTTACATGACCATATGAACCCAACTTCCTTGTAAATACAACTCAAAGTTCTGTAGGTAGTCATGGTGTGGGGCATGTTCTGTTGGTACAGAACGGATCCACTGACATTGCTGGAAGGACGGGTGTCCTCCAAGGAATATCTGAACATTGTTACCGATCAAGTCCATCCTGCAATGTTGACTTTTTATCCAGTAGGCTATAGTATGCAGAGAGTTTGGCGGGATCCACATGAAGAAATGAACCCAACTTCGTTGTAAGCACAACTCAAGGTTCTAGAGGTAGCACCCTGTGTGTGCATGTTCTTTTGGTATGGAACGGATCACTGATATTACTGGAAGGATGGCAGTCTTCCAAGGAATATCTGAATATTGTTGGTGAATCAAGTCCATAATGCAATGTTAACTTTTTATCCAACAGGTGACGGTTAATCCAAGGACGACAATGCTACTCTCCATCGCGCAAGAATTGATCAGCAGTGGTTCAGGCAAAATGACAGCGCCTTCCACCATTTTAACTGGCCAGCACAAATTCCAGATCTAAATCCCATTGAGAATATATGGGATATGTTAGAAAAATAGATCCAGGAACAAAGTCCTCTTCTTGGCATATTGTAGACGTAGGTGCAATCCATGCTAAATCACATGTCCTGGAATTTGGGCTAAACGAGGTACAACACGATTTAAATAAAAGTTTTTAATTCTTTGGGCAGTATGGATACATTGGCTTCAAAATTACTTGTATATTTCTTTCGGTTTTCTGTGAGCATTAGAAATTGAAGTTAGCAGACTTTTCACTTTTATACTATAAATTAAAGATAGCAAGAAATTATATCCTTGGTTTAATCCTTTGTCCAAGTGTAAGCAAACAAAGTTTGCACCAGAAGTATTTTGGGACTTGGGCAACTCATGGTAAAGGTGGTATGACTTCACATCAATTGCCTTAGTATCCCACAATACAAAGCACATCTCCTTGCGAACATGTATAATGCTATGCATTAAGGGAAGGTCTCTACCCAGACCGGTTTCGAGCTTTATTGAGGTCTCTTCAGTGGGAGCCAGACCCAGAGGTGATACTAAGGATTAATTAACGATTAACATTTCTGATTTAAAGCTTGAAGCAAAATGCTTTTCATACTCCCCGACATCCGATAGGGAAACAGTGAGTGGAAAAATTTGAGCCAATTGCTCGCACTGAGAGGGGGCTTGGAGATTAAACATCAGAATTGGAGTTTAAGATGGCTTTTGTCTTTTATGTTTGAAGAAATCTGTTGCTTCGTAATTTGCAGCTAGTTGAACCAGTTTGTTGGGCTATACATATGCTTTTGAAAAGAGCTTTGTTGCTATAGTTTGCAGGAAAGTGTAAATATAGGGGGCATCTGTGTCCCGATGGAGTTGCACATTTCTAATGAACCACGCAGCGTTTAGGATGATACGTAGACATTTATTTTGCACTCGTTGTAATTTGAGAATATTAGTATCAGCAATATGACTCCGTGCCGGAGTGGTGTAAATGAGTATAGGACGAACCATCAGTTTGTAGATAAGTAGTTTGATGCCAGCAATGGTTGGTCGATTGGTAGAGCTTCTGCTAATAATGGCTCACGCAAAACGTTAAGCAAGTTCGAGCGCGGTTAGTAGTTAGAACGAGAGCAATCGTTCGATGCTGTTGGCACACTCTCCCTCGATGAGTCTTTGGACTGCCTGGAGGTGTCACATAATAATAATGGTAATAACAATAATCATAATTCTGGTGTTTAATTTACTCTTCCTGTTGATTAGAGGATTAGAGTTGAGCAATGGCTTTTGATGCCTTTGCACAGAGAGCCTTGGTATGACAACTGAAAGTTAGCCTTCTGTCAAGTACACCGAGGTACCTGACTTCTGTTTACCACGGGATTTTTGTGTTAAACAGGAAGATGTCCCCTTTGGAAGCATCGGTCTTCTGATGAATAGCATGGCTATGCTTTTCTGGGGATTTACTTGCAGTCTCCATTTGGAGAACCATTTTTCAATCTGTAGTAGGTTTTCTTGTAGTTTTTTGATGGCAAGATATGGTTGTAGAGATCTGGCTAATATTGCTGTTTAATTCGCATAGAGGGCTATGATACATGACAATGGATTGTGCGGGATATCAGACATGTATATGAAAAAGAATCAGAACTAGTAAGGATTCTTGTGGAACTCCAGCCAACATACGTTTCTGGGCTGATACTGTACCGTTGATCTTGATTTGCATACCCCTGTCAAAAAGGTATGATTTAATTAGGTGAACCATTTCCAATGGTATTCTAGTTGATACCAGTTTATGCAGTAATCCGAAATGCCAAATTTTATCAAGTGCACTGGCTGTGTCAAGGAAAACAGCCCCAGTGCATTGATGCCAATTGAAATAGATTTGACTAGTCTATATGTTGTGTGGATTTTGAATTCATCCTCTGTAGTTGGCTGTATGGGGCCATCGCAGTTGGCACATTTATCTGGGATGGTTTTCGGCTTTGTACAGATATTTGTGGGTGGCTGTCCCTGCATTTTAGACTTTAAACTCAGCCTTGCATATTTTCTGGGTGTGGCCAAACTTTTGACATCTGTGGTACTGACCTGTTGAAGCCCTTTTCCTTAAGGGTTCTGGGCTGATAAGTGCACAGATTGAGGCCAGGTCATAAATCTGTTTGTAAAATTGATGAATCTCAACTAATACTAGTGGCATTGGAGTCTTGTCTTTTTTGGTCATTCTGTTGACCTTGGTGGGTGGCAGGTCCTGATGGCATAGATCAGCAGCCACTTCTTCTGTGGATCTTCAAACACTCCACTGAACACCACCTTCAGAATTTTCTCTGAGCCGAGCAAGGTGTGATACTGAATGCCTCTGGTATTCACTTCTGTTGTTAGTTTTCGGTAATCCATCACTGTGGTGGGCTGTATCTTGATGCATTCGGTGACATTTATGGCGGTGATATGAGATCTTGAGATTGGATATTGTGGCCCTAAGACACATCCAACTTGTTTTTCGCAGAGTATGATCAGAGGTATCTTTTCTGTGGTGGAGGCGAATGGGTCCGAAACTGGACCATCTCTTCCATTCCATCCTCTTTTGGTGGTTCAGAGGCCATGATTTTTCACTTCTTGCGCGCTCGGATCTCTGTGAAGTCTGAGGAGGCAGAGATCACAAAGTGCAGCCTCTCTTCTGTTGGAGCATTGTCAAGTGATTCTACCAGGGTGTTCAGCGTCAACTTCACTCATGAGAAAATGAGCTGTAAAAGCACTTTTTAAGAGCACGGGTCCTTAAGTCTGCTTAAAAATCCTGTAGGCCCAATCAATGGTCTACCCATAGCCGCAAAGGATTATCAGCAAAACCGAGCGTTGACAAAACGCTCGAAGTAGGCAATGCTTTAAATTAAATCAACCAGTGATTTAATGGGAGACTGTGTGATTCAGACCCTTTTTTCCGCCAAGTGTAGACCGGCAGTCAAAATCCCCTAGAAGCGGAAGACTACTGATGGGCACAGGGCGGGGAACAGGAGAGGGCCTGGGAAAGTTGCATTAAAAGCCAAAGCCTTATCTTGTGATGAACGAATGCTGATAAGAACATCCAATTCTTAATCAGAATTCACTCACAAGTCCAAAAAAACCACCAAATTTAAATCTCCCACTTCATCGTGATACTAAGCAGAACGCAGAACGTTACTGTATATAAGGGTTAAGCATAATGATTTTAATCCCTGCTGTCTGATAAGGTTACTGTGTAGGGAAAAATTTATGAGCTACGTGCTCAGCCCGAGTGGCGTAAGTTATAGATCCATAGAGTAGTTGAAAGGGAACGAGAATGGCCTTAGGTCGTCTATATTTGCATAATTCCGATTCATCATAATTTGCTGCTTGTTGGACTAATTCATTTGGATGTGAGGACGATTTTGAGAAGTACTTTACTGCGAGAGATTGCAGGAAAGAGTAGCTATAAGGGATATTTGTGTCTCGATGATGTTGAACATTTCTGATGTACCATGGTGCATTTGAGATCATGTGTAAGCATTTGTTTTGCAGTCTTTGCAGTTTAAGGATATTTGAGCTTGAAGTATGGCTCTAGGCGGGGGGCGCATAAGTGATTATGGGACGAATCATCAACTGGTAGAGGAGCAATTTGATTTTAATATCTAGTTTGCTGTTCCTATTGATAAGAGGGTAATGCTGTGCTATGATTTTTGATGCCTTTGCATATAAGGAATTTGTATGCGGGCTGAAGGTAAGTTTTCTGTCTAGCAGTATGCCTAGATATTTGGCTTCTGTTTTCCAAGGAATCCTGATGTTAAATAGAAAGATGTCTTCTTTGGGAGATGTTGAATTTTTTGTGAATAGAAGAGCACTGCTTTTTTGAGCGTTTACTTGCAGTCTCCAAATGAGAACCAGTGTTCCAGTTTCAGCAGGTTATCTTGTAGTTTCTTCGTAACAGGATGCGGTTTAAGAGATCTGACCAGTATTGCTGTATCGTCGGCATAGAGAGCAATGACAGATGACATCGGGTTTTGTGGGATGTAAATCGAGAAAAGTATCGACGCCAAGAGGGATCCTTGAGGCACTCCAGCCAAGATCCGCCGCTGGGTATATACCGCCCCATTTAGTTTAACTTGCATGCGTCTTCCAGAAAGAAAGGACTTAATGAGGTGGATTAGATCCAATGGAATGCCAGCTAAAATCAACTTGTATAGGAGTCCAAAGTGCCATAATTTGTCCAAAAGCCTTTTCTAAGTCAAGAAAGACTGCTCCGGTGTATTGATGCCATTTGAAGCTGGTGGTAATATATTCAGCTACTCTATGGATCTGTTGAGTAATGCTGTGTAGTTTGCGAAAACCAAACTGCTCTAAAGGCAGGAATGTAATTAACATCTCTGGATAGATGGGTGAAGCAAAATTGCTTTTCATATTCCCCTTTGTCTTGTAATGAAAGAACTTTGAATGGAGTGTTTGCGAGCTATATGCTCGCCCTTTGAGGGCAGTGAATTTAGTTGTGTTCAGCTGAACTTAAGAAGATAGATTTTGGTCTTTTATATTTGTAATTTTCTGCTTCATTATATTCCGAGGCTTCCTTGATTAACGGGTTTGGATGGTTGCTTGTCTTGGTAAAGAACTTCTCAGCTAGATTTAGGAGAAAGGAAGAGATATAAGGAATATTAACTTCTCTGTGAATGTGGTTGCTTTTTATAAACCAAGGGGCATCCAGAATCATCCTCATGCACTTATTCTGTAATCTCTGAAGTTTTAGAATGTTTGAATTTGCGGTGTGGCTCCACGCTGGGGATGCATAAGTGATGACCGGTCAAATTACCATCTTGTAAATTGTTAATTTTGTTTGCGTGTCCAGTTTACTTTGTCTGTTGATCATAGGGTAGAGCTGTGCTAAGACGTTGGATGGCTTTGAGGTAATGTAACTAATATGTTTGCTGAATAGGAGTTTACTATCAAGAATCACTCCAATATATTTAACTTCAGTCTGGCATGGAATCTCTACTCCCAATAAATAAATATCCTCCATGATATGGATTTTCTTTCTAGTAAACAATATAGCTGAGCTTTTCTGGGGATTAACTTGGATCCTCCAGTCTGCCATCCACTTTTCTGAAATGTGTATGCTGGTTTGGAGTCTTTTAGTTGCCAGTCTTGGGCTCAGTGATCTTGCCATCAGTGCAGTATTATCTGCATATAATGCAGTGAATGTTGTTCTTGGGTTCAGAGGGATGTCCGTTACATAGATTCAGAACAGGAGAGGTGCCAGAAGAGATCCCGCGTCTGATCGAAACCGTTTCGCACACCCTGATCTGCATATATCTGTCTTTCAGGTAAGAATGTATTATTTTTATTAACTTGACTGGCAAGTTAAATTTTATCAGTTTGTAGAGGAGGCCTTGATGCCATACTTTGTCAAACGCCTTCTCTGCGTCGATGAAGATGGCAGCTGTATTGAGTTTCCAGTTAAAACCTTTAGTAATGATTTTTACCAGCCGGTGCACTTGTTCAGCTATACTACGGGCCTTACGGAAGCCGAACTGTTCATTAGGCAAAATTCATAACTTATCTGTTTCTGCTTGCAATCTTGAGAAGATTGCAAGCAGAAACAGATAAGTTATGAATTTTGGAATCACTTTCTCTGTCACCTTTCCGAGGCTGGACAATATTCTTATGGGTCTCTAGCTTTCGGGAAGGTGAGGATTTTTTCCTGGCGGCTGTTTTCCATGTAGTAGGGAAATGCCGGAATCTAAAGATGGCATTTGTAATGTTGACGAGATGGACTATGGCCTTTCTTGGAAGTAGTTTTACTATTCTGTTAGTTATGCCATCCGGTCCTGGAGCTTTTTTTTTTACTAACAGTAAAATTAGATGGGAGATGATATTTATCATTTCTGCCGGATTTGTAGGAGTGATGTGTTCGGAGTTAACAGTGTTCTGTCTTAAGGTTGTACTAACATGACGATGAATCTTGTACATGAGGTTGATATTTAGATTTGTATAAGATGGATTGCACTGAGATTCTAGGTTATCTACCAGTGCTTCGGCTTTCTCTTCATCTTTGTGAATGTCCCTTTCTTGGTTTGTATAGGGGATATGAGTTGTTTTTTGGTGTGGATTACTCTTAAGAATTTCCATACAGAATGATCTTCGGTATTGATGTTAGCCAATTTGGTTTCCCATTGATGGTTTCTGTGTTTTTGAAGAACTTCCCGGACCTGCCTGTTTAGATTGTTCAATACTGTTTTATCTTGTGGGGCTCTAGTATTGTCGTATCTCTTTCTGGCTTCATTTATTGCTCTGATTAGCTCCATCATTTCTTCAGGAATATGGTTGCTTGGGTGGAAGACAATGGATTGTCTTACTGATTCTATTGCTTTCTGAATTTGTATGGTTAAATTATTTACTGCTGTGTCAATCTCTTCCTTTTTACTGATATTGGGCACCGGACCAATATGATCGGGAAGAACCTTGGCTTACTTGTCCCATGGTATGAATGTGTGCAGAGGAGAGAATTGATCTGATGAACCTAGATTAAGCACTATGGGACTGTGGTCAGAAGATAATTCGTTGACTGATTCCAATTTGAATTGGTATCTTAAATTTTTAAAGATGACAATGTCTAGTAAATCCGAGCTACCTGAAGGGCTGAAGTGGGTGGGCTCGGTAGGGCCGGCCACAACAACAGAGTTGAGCATTGCAAAGTTGAAAAGTGTGTGACCTTTGGTGTTAGTTGGTGAGCTGTACCAAGCTGTGTGTTTTGAGTTGAGATCTCCTGCTATTATTATGGAGTCATTTGGACCGAGTATGGAGTCCAGATCTATTGTTGTCAGCAGAGGAATGCTCGGAGGGTTATAAGCAGCATAGATCTTGAGACTACCAGCATTGCAGGTATGTACCTCCACACCGGTAACCTCCAGGTTTACTGTTTAGGGCTTGTCCATTGTATTATGATTCAAATAACTCTTAATATATATGACTGTGCCTCCACCTCGTGTGCCAATTCTGTCGTTTGTACATAGTGTATCCACGGATTTTGGGTTTATTAGCTGGTCTTAGGTGTGTTTCACCAATCAAGATGATATCAGCACTGAGACGAGTTGCAAATTCTTGAAGTTCCAAAACCTTGTTCATCGATTCATTTGCATTCCATGCGATTATCTTAAGAGCTTTTGGTGTGAATTTATTACTCATGACAGATGGCTGTTATAATGTTTTGAGTGCCTTGCAGGGATCTCTTTCTGGAAGTTGTTGAGGGGCATTCTGAAATCCTGCAGCTTGGTGGCAAGTGAGGCTGTTAAAACGGATGTTATGTCGGAGCTTTCTAGCTCAAGAGATGTAGGAAGCTTAGTTCTTGCAGCCTCAGCATATGTTTTGGTCATGGTTCCTTCCTGTGACGTTGAAGGCGAGGTGTTTCCGGCTGGAGGACGATCTGTTTGGTTGCTTAAAACGTTGTTATGTGGAGGAGCAAGATTGACTTTTGTTGATCCTCGATTTTTTGGATTGGAAAGGCATCCCTTGTAGTTGGCAGGGCGAGGTCCTCTGCAGTTTTCACAGCATGCTGGAGTTGTGTGTGACTTGGTGCATGTGATGGTGTGGTGTCCGTCGCCGCACTTCAAGCACCTGAAGGTTGCTTTACATAATTTTTGGGCATGTCCAAACCTTTAGCATCTTATGACACTGACCTGCATATGCTCTTTTCCTAAGAGGCTCAGTTGAAATCTTGAGTCCGTATACTACTGTCAGGTCATAGATCTGCTTTTGAGTGTTGCTTATTTCCACCAGCACCAAAGGCATTGGTCTTTTATCAGATCTGAGCATCCTGCTTACTTTTACTGGGGACAGGCCCTGTCTGGAGAGATCAGTGCTCACATCTTCAGGAGTGATACCTTCAGCTATCCCACGTAGAACTACCTTCAGGTTCTTTTTGCTGGGTAAAGTGAAGGTGTGATATGGGACGTTAGCATTGTCCATAAATCTGGTCATCTGTCTGTAATCCATGACAGTAGTGGGTTGTATTTTAACTCCCTCATCTGAGTTTTTGGCCCATGAGAATGATTTGTCTCTGAGCGCTGACAACACAGGGATCCATTTTTCCTTATCTCTTAATATGACTAGTGGTATCTTTTCTTTAGGACCATTGAATGCTTCTATCCCTGTTGTTTTGGGTTCTTCAACATTGGTGGATTTTCCTCTTCTTTTTGACCATTTGGAACTCTGTATCTGTTTCCAAGGTATGATAATTGCTGTCTTGGAATGTAGCATCTTCCATACTTGGGGGTGTGCAAAATCTGATTGCGTCAGAGTTATGAGCTCTTCACTTATGTCATCCATATTGTCCTCTGTACTGCTGTGTGTGTGTGTGGGGGGGGGGGGGAATGTGTCAAAGAGCTTGACTTTTCCTGGCCAATTATCACTCAGCAGATTTCCTAGTCTGCGGAATTCCATGTATACTTCCTCGAATTTGGCCTCATTAAGAAGTTTTGCCATGACAATAATTTAGAAATGTGTTAAGACACAGATGGAGAAAGAGTAGAGATTGCTCAGGTGTCCCGAGCAGGTTAAAGATAATCCTGTGGACTTTTGAGGGTTCACTAGCAAATCCCGTAGACACTGTTAGGTGTCTACCAGTAATAAAATACAACTAGCTGTCCTATGATAGGGAAAAGGAGTGTCACGAAATCACTTGGCCACAGAGTGAAATCCTACCTTCCTAAATAAAACCATAAATTCACCACTGGTCCTCATTGCGGGTGGGGCCTGCTGGCCATTAGACCTCTTGCATGTTTCATGCAGAGGGGTAGACAGTAGGAAACAAACTGTGACTGCGCCAGTGCAGTGCGCGTTTCGTGAAAAACCTTGTAACCAAACTAATCAGGCTCAGTCTAAAAGAATACGTCCGTTCACGTCAAAATCGGTCCCAATCAAAAACCACTAGGAATGTAAGTTCTTAAACTTAAAAGAACTGGGAGATGGACTGAGTCCTTGACTCTTTATCCCATCATCTGAATGAAGAAAATCTGTGTGGATGGGGTGTTATTGAGCTAAAAGCTCTAGTCATGGCTGGGTAACGGCAATAGCCGAATCTCAGTTAAAACTTCATTGGCCATAGCATTGCCATTCATTACCCTGGAAATCCAAAAAAGGACTTTTTTAATCACTTATTCTACATCCTCACTTTCGTCCTGGCTTAAAGGGATGAAGCAAGAATGCTTTTCATCTTCTCCGTTGTCTGTAGAGGACAGTGTAGGAATAAGGTGTTATTGAGCTATCAAAGCTCTGATCATGGCAGGAGGGTAACAGCAATAGCCGAGCCTCAGTTAGGACTTCATTGGCTACAGCATTGCCATTCATTAACCTCCAAGAGTATTTTACTCTCACCGCTAGGAATGTAATGCAGAAGTCATATTTTCCTATGCCAGTTGCCAAAAGGTGTCTCACCTTATTATTAAATTACTCTGGATTAGAGAAACGTTGTTGGAAGTTTTTTCACTTGGTTATCATCATCAAGGATTTAGGCCTAGTATGGCCTGTTCCGGCCTTAGAAGTCATCGTTGAATCGTTTAAGAGGATGTCCTGGTTTTCTTTTTCCTAATGGCTTGTACTTTAAGGCTTGTTTTGGTAATCTTTCTGTTTTCATTCTTTGAACGTGTTCCATCCATTTATGTTTATATTTTTTAATTTTTTCAATTACTGGTTCTTGGTTTAATTCTTTCATAATATCTTCGTTTCTTTTGTGATCAAATAGGGTATACTTTGCAGTTTTTCTCATAAACTTCATTTCTGCTGTTGTTAATCTTTGTTTGTCTTTTTGTTTTATTGTCCAAATTTCGCTTCCATACATTAAGACCGGTAGGCTAATGTATTGTATACTTTTAGCCTGGTTTGTTTTTGAACTAGGTTTGGTTTAAATATAGAGTTAATTACTCCTGTTATTTTTAAATATTTTGCAATTTTTATGTTTTTATCTTTTTCATTTTCATAAGTGATCATACATCCTAGGTAGTTAAATGAATTCACCTGTTCTAAGATCTTGTTATCTAATGCTATTTTAGTTCTTGCTGGATCTTGTCCTTTAAAGGCCATAGTTTTTGATTTTTCCGTTGATATAATCTTTGGATATCTCATTTAGATTTAAAATAGCTTTCTGTAAGTTATCTTCAGAATTTGTAATTATTATTTGGTCGTCTGCAAAGAGGAGAGTGTTTAAGTTAACTGTAGGTGAAAGTTTAATTCCTTGATGTAAATTTTTACTCCATTTTATTATTATTTCATTTAAGTAGATATTAAAAAGAGTTGCTGAGAGGGGACATCCCTGTCGGACCCCTTGGTTTATCTCTCTTGTATATGATAGCTCATGATTTAATCTTATTTGTATTTGATTATTTTCATATATACTTGTGACAGCTTTTAGGATATTATTTGGTATCTGTCTTTCTTTTAATATGTTAAATAATATGTTTCTTTTAACTTTGTCAAATGCTTTTTCAAAGTCAATAAATGCAATATGTGTTTCTAAATTATATTCTCTTCTTTTCTCTGTTATTAATTTTAGGCAGAAGGCTGGGTCTATACATGATCGTCCTTTTCTAAATCCATTTTGTACCTCTAGAATAAAGTTTTCGGAATATTTCATTAGTTTGTTATTTAAGATTCTGCTGTATATTTTGTAACATGAATTTAGTATACTGATACCTCTATAGTTTTTAGGGTCATCTCTATTACCTTTCTTAAAGATAGGAATCACAATTGCTTTTTTCCATTCTACTGGGGGGATACCAGTTGAGTAAATTTTATTTAAAAATAATAAGAGTCTTCCTTTGAATCTTGTTCCTGCGTATTTATGTAGTTCTGAACCTACCTTATCTTCTCCAGGTGATTTTCCGTTTCTTGTTTCTTTCAGGCTGATTTCTTTCACTTGGTTATACTATAAATTAATTATATCAAGAAAGTATATAATCGGTTTAATCCTTTATCTAAAATGTAAGCAAACAAAGTTTGCTCCTGAAGTATTTTCAGGACTGGGGCAACTCGTGGTAAAGGTGGTATAAGTTCTCATCACTTGCCTTAGTATCTCCCATAATGCAAAGCACATCTCCTTGCGGACATGTATAATGCTATGCATTATGGGAAAGGTCACTACCCAGACTATCAGTACGTAGTGAAGCTAGCATTTCAGCCCTCGGAATTGAATTCATCCTTATGGATTGTATTTCCGTTCCCTGTCTTGTCCGATGAGGATTAACTCTTAGCAAAGACTCCATTTCAGTTAAGACTGTTTGATAGGCAAGGATCAAGTTTGAATTCATGAAAGATGAACTAATGATATAAGTTCAAACGTCAACAGAATCAACATTTTTGTTGGTTGAATTCACATTAGAAAGCAACCACAGCCCATAATCTGTACGTAGTGATTAACAACATCTGCTTATCCATAAGGTAGCAAATGACTCTGATCATCTACCGTCTCAGTGATTTCCGAATACTGACCGTATGTTTCTTCGAGAAATCTGAATACGTAGTTCTTAAAGGGAGAGAATTAAATATCCGTGCAGAGAACAGCACGATCTAAAGCAGCAATATTATGTCTCAAAAGCACGCTCTCTCTCTGGCTGGTCTGTTGGTTTTGGGACAGGGGATAATCCTGCTATTTCATATCAGCTGACAGTCTACTTCAAGTTGTTTCAAAATAATCTGTGATCACACAGCTAAGTCATTATTACTTATAGATTTATAGAAATACTTATAGAAATAGTATTCGTAAAATTTCCGGTAGTTAAGTATATAACTTATACCCTTAAGATAACAAATAACACACATCAGTTGGCCGAACAGAAAAAAAAAAAAAAAAAACTGCTAGGCTAATTCTTTCCACTTGAGAACTCCGAAATGTCTTCAAACACGTATTTCTTCATTTCCTGTTGATTATACGAAGACGTCAGTGTCAGTCGCTAAGGTCACTCAATTACTCACCTCCCACCCCCTTACTTTTAGTTGAAACTTATTTGAATATGAGAACTATGCTAATCGTTGCCAAATATATCTCGTTACTTCTGTTACTCTTTCATGTTTTTAAACTTTTCAAAGCCCGTCTTGGCTGCTGTTCATCGTATGACGCAATTCACTACCTAACTGCCTTTAGCAATGATATATGACTTCCTCTCCGCACGTTATTTCTTTATACTTGACCTGAATATGATAAGTGCTATTGTTTGTGGATATGGTTAGTTGTAGGCAGTAAAATAAGAAATGCATTTGCTGTCCTAAATGTTTCCTGGAGGAAACTTTTAAGTTATTGCTGAGAGATTTTACAACATGCTTCCGCTATTTTTATTTTATTTTATTTTTTTATTTTTATTTTTTGAGGCTCATAACATATCGCTATTGGCAATTTAAACAAAACAGGAGTAGCGAAAGGCTGTGGGGGAAATTAAAGGATTTTAACGTCAGGGGACGTCTGGGCATGCTTTGGGGGATTTAGTCACGTAGGAGGTTTAAGGTTAAAGATGGGTAGCACGGGGTGGGGGAGAATCATATGTACAATGTGCCAGACTTCTTTGTTTGGAGAGGCGATTGAATCGTAGAAATTCTATCAGAGAACGGATCTCATATTATTGAAGATTACAAAATGCACCAATTGTTATCATTCATATTTATTTTCTGGAAGAGATCCCCCTAAAAACAAAAAGCTAATTTTATCTATTTTATTAGAGATCATTGGTCATTCGTCATATAGATGGAGAAAGGACAGTTTATAAGTGTGGTCCGATAATACTGGAGAAAGTAGATTAGTGCCAACACCAGAAATCATAGGCCTAACAGCAGATGATGAAACTGTAATTCAGAACAATAATGGTGAATGTAGATCGCCAAACATCGTTGATATGACTGGAGGAAGTAGGAATCCCCAGAAATTTTAGCTCCACTTTCTGGCGGTGGAAATAATATCTCTTCATCTGCTGCCGATGCCTCACTCTACAGGTGTTTCTCAACGTGGGGCATACGCCCCACGGGGAGGGGATTTGAATATTTTGAGGGACAATTAGAAAATTATGTTGCATTCGTCACCTCATCACTAATATGCTTGCTCAAAACACTCACAATTGTCGGCAAGGGGGACATCAAAATCTTTGAGGCATTGAGGTGAGGCATGATCCAAAAAACGTTGGGAAATACTGCTCTACAGCCATTTTTTATACAGTTTTGGTGGGCCCCAGGTACCGGTGAATTTGAACTGCGCACCTCACTCTCCAAAAGATAAAAGCTAAATAGGATGTAAAGGCCTCACCTACTCCCTATAAGGGAATAAAAGGCGTTAGCTGATTTATTTATTTTATTTGGTGGGCCCCTGTCATGCTTCTCCCAAAAGTACCAAACCTGCCAAATGAAGTACCAGATAAAATTCATGACCTCGAACTCCTTCCACCAGTCATTTTTGACATGTTTCGCGAGATGCTTAATAGGGTAATATATATTTATCTGCCACAGGAGATTTTCCTCACATTCAGCTGGTTGTTAGCACTTCCAGTTCAGAGAGCGACATAAAATTACTGTTTCTGCGTTTCTCGGAGGTAACTATTGAATGCATTTTATGTCAAACAATCGAAACATGATTTCCTGTTGCCAGAGAATTTACGGATCGATGTGGTACTAATCAATATTAGGCATCCAGGCAGTGAGAGAACAAATTTTGGGTTCTGCTTACCCTGGACGAATTTCTGAAAATAAAAAACTGTTTTGGAAATTATTAACAAAGCAATATTTGCATCCGAGCACTTGATTGTAAAAAAGAAACAAACAGCGAGGGCTTTAGCTGTAATAAAATTGCAGGGGTTCAGCTTTCTCCATGTGGTATTCAAGTGTCTGCTCTTTCCAGAGGCATTATATTCTAGATTCTAGAACACCAAATTGTAATTTTTTTTTTTTTTTTGTCAGAAGATGCTTTTTTCTGGTGTTTTGGCAACTAAATGCAGACAAACATCTCCACGCCTTTGAATTTGTATCTATGGATGCAGATTCAAAGGCGTGCTTGAATTTGTACTTAAAAATAAGATTTATCCGAAATTTCGTCGTTGTAACAGATTTATTTTTTGTACAGTTAAAAGCCACAACTGTATATCTGAGAATTACTGTTGACAGTGCAAGATACATATCCTAAACAATAATGCCATATGCTCCAACCAGAGGTCCCAAAATATCAGGTTCCAGCGATCTACTTTTACACTTAGGCCATCGTGAAGCAAGTTTGTCATTTTCCAATATTGTGCGTAGCCGATTTTGGCAGTCACGAAGGGACGTTCATGGGTGAAAATTGAGTGGGCCAGTTTCTAGATGAGTTGTTCGCTGTCAGAAATACCATGAAATAAGTAAAAGATGGTAGGATCCTTTGGACTATCAAAGTACAAAAATGTTAGAATGATTACTC
The DNA here is from genome assembly GCF_054136105.1 of Typopeltis vanoorti. Taxonomy (NCBI): domain Eukaryota; kingdom Metazoa; phylum Arthropoda; class Arachnida; order Uropygi; family Thelyphonidae; genus Typopeltis; species Typopeltis vanoorti. The sequence goes on from NC_143570.1 coordinate 91,601,947, forward strand.
ACAGTTTTCGCCGATATTTTATTTTGGAATATATCTGTTTGCTAAAACTTTCCATCCTCGAGTTGTGTTTTATGGACGGAATATGCTTCATCTTTTATGACCTGCTAGCCGTCCTATTTCTGAATAGAAATATCTTACTATTATTCTAAGGAAACTGCCGGTATTTCATAAGGGTTTCTTTCCTCATAAGTTTCACGCAACCGATTCTCTGAATTATTGCAGGTTCATCCCTTATAAATCATCTTTTCAGCCAGAATTGATGAACAAGAAATCTGAACTGCTGACTTATAAGAGGGACGATGTGTATGTTTTGCAGTACGCTCGTTCGTTTCTTCATAGATGTCTTCCTGTATTTTGAAGTCATTGCGAAATAAAATTATTTGCTTATTATTTTAATGGCTAATATAGACTACTTATCTAATTAGAATTTGATATGCAGCCTATAATTTTACCCTATAGAAACATACATTTCTGATTAATTATAGTAAAAAATATTAATATTTACTTATGAAAAAGGTAATGAATTTTTTGCATCTTTAAAATCACATTGAAACATCTCATTATACGTGGATAAAATATTCTGATCATTTATATATACTATGCAGATTTCTGGTTAATTTTAAATCATTATATAAATATAATGATTTAAGATTACAACATTGTGGTGCCATTTCTTAAGACTATAGTGAAATTATTAGGAAAAGAAAAAAAAATTAGGGGAACGAAATCACTGAAATCCAATAATTATTTTAGAAAACCGTATTTTAAAAACCACACCCATAATCTCCCAAACCATTACTGCTGATTCCATATTCAAAGCAAAGGTCCCACACTTGCCTTCCACATGATATCCCTAGGCATTCCCGTGACTTCCACGACTGCTGAGCTCTATCGCCTCACTACCCTCATTGCCACCCTGTGTTTTCTAGAATTCCACCAAAAATCAAATATTTTTTTCCTAAAATTACCGATAATGCCTTGCTGGAACCAACTACGGAGGGCATGACACATAGGAATCAACACTTCGCAGTCGAGTACCAACAGCTTATATCTCAAGAGTGGCGCCTGACGCCACTAATTCCCTCAGTTTAGTGACCTATAATCTTCTTTTCTTAAGAACAGCATATCAAGATCTCTTCGGAATAGTCAACCATTTACAACTTTATTAAAGAAAAAAAAGTATATATCTACTGAATTCTGTGAATCCCAAAGAACAGGAACAAATTCTGCTCCTGTCACTGTTATGAGTATTGTTAAATGCCTTCATTTCAACACATGCGATATTCTTTTTCATTACACAATGTTGAATACATTTGAGGCTAAAAGCCACTTTGCAAGCGTAAAAACAACTCATCTTTCCCTCTCTACCGTGAGGCGGATTCTAATCTTTTCACCGAGCTTCGAGATAAATTTAAAAATACGTCGTTCAGTTTAATAGAGAAGGGGCTTCCAGCAGTAGATCTTCAGAGAGCTCCACGCAGAGGTGTACGAACGTCATGGCATTGGCGCAATTGTTGCAAAGAGCTTCATTGACTTATTTTAACGGTTATCGAAACTGTCACACTCAAAAACAAAGCATGGAACTAAATCTTGAGTCCAAATATGGTATTTTCTTCATTCCACTTCAGATCTCATGACGAACAATGAGACATTACGTCACCTGAAACATTTGCCAAACCCTAATAGTGAGATCTAAACCCCACCACCGGTTTATTGCAAAAGCAGAGCTCCCATTCTGCTAACCGAACTACAAATGACTGAATATTATTTGATCCCCAAATATAATTTAATAATACAGCACTTGTACAAGTTCAGAAGAGTATAAATCATTATCCTCACTAATCTAAGTGTTACATTAAGGGATTTCGACCTTTCTGCTATTTGCTGTAAAAGTTCCGTTTTCGGAAACTATGTTTTGGAAGCTATAAGAAAAGATTGCAACGCTGGTAGCTTTAGCTTAAAGTCCCACCCAATTTCATTTTCATTCATTCTGTTGTCTCAAGCAGCATCACTTAATTTGGAAACATGCTTTCTTTGTATTATTTTTGGAGCTTCCGAGCCTTTTGGGTGGAAAAACCCGGGTTTGAATCCCATCTATGAGTGAGGAACCTTTATCAAGTGCTTTCATTCAAACGGTGAATTATCCGGGCTCATACGGATGTCAATGATTTTATTTTCTCTCGGAAACTCGGGTTTTCCGTCTCTCTCTGAACATCTAAACCCCCCAGATGCACATACTCATTATACAGACAAAGGACACTTGAGGAATAAGGATTAACAACCCGATTCCGTTAGATTTGGTTTTGAATTCCTGTACGGATCTACGCTTAAGCGTAAATCAGAGAGAGAGAGAGAGAGAGAGAGAGAGAGAGAGAGGAGAGAGAGAGAGAGAGAGAGAGAGAGAGAGAGAGAGAGGAGAGAGAGAGACGGAGAGAGCTGAGAGAGAGAGAGAGAGGAGAGAGAGAGAGAGAGATGAGAGAGAGAGAAGAGAGAGAGAGAGTAGAGAGAGAGATGAGAGAGAGAGAGATAGAGAGAGGAGAGAGAGAGAGAGAGACGAGAGAGGAGAGACGAGAGAGAGAGACGAGAGAACGGAGACGAGAGAGATTATTCATCTGTTTTGTATTGTTTTGTTTAGTATATTCTTCTGTTTTTCACAGTACACTAGATACCACAAAGCGAGTCTGATACCTGATCACTGAATCTAACATTCCTGTCTGTATTAGCATTTCAACATTGATAGGAATTTTCAACTTACTAGCAGACCGTCGTGTATCTACTGGTGCCTTGCAATTAAAATTTCGAAGAAATTTATTTCTTTTTGAAATTGCAATAATTAATTTAGCCATATCCACTTTACCTTCATTTGAAATCATTTGCATTCAGCTGATTTGTAAATCTTTAAAGAATATAAAATATGCTAAATTGCTTTGTTTGTACTTTAAAAATTTAAACTTTTCTAATAAAACTGCTTTTACTCTTTGGCATGATATATCATTCTAGATACTCCCTTCCTTCCTTCCTTGTCACACTTTCCTGAATTCCCGCCTAAGGAGTGTGATAGGTAAATACTGTATTACATCTTTAAATTGCATTCATAATGTTAATAATCACTTAAATTTAGTCATTTTGTCCATATAATCATGTTGGTAAATATACTAATAATTTTCCATGAACATGTTTGTATGTAATTACATCTCTAACTTAAAAAAGACAGACAAATCATCTCCACTTACCCCCCCCCCCCCCCACCCCCCCCCCCCCCCACCCCCCCCCCCCCCCACCCCCCCCCCCCCCCACCCCCCCCCCCCCCCACCCCCCCCCCCCCCCACCCCCCCCCCCCCCCACCCCCCCCCCCCCCCACCCCCCCCCCCCCCCACCCCCCCCCCCCCCCACCCCCCCCCCCCCCCACCCCCCCCCCCCCCCACCCCCCCCCCCCCCCACCCCCCCCCCCCCCCACCCCCCCCCCCCCCCACCCCCCCCCCCCCCCACCCCCCCCCCCCCCCACCCCCCCCCCCCCCCACCCCCCCCCCCCCCCACCCCCCCCCCCCCCCACCCCCCCCCCCCCCCACCCCCCCCCCCCCCCACCCCCCCCCCCCCCCACCCCCCCCCCCCCCCACCCCCCCCCCCCCCCACCCCCCCCCCCCCCCACCCCCCCCCCCCCCCACCCCCCCCCCCCCCCACCCCCCCCCCCCCCCACCCCCCCCCCCCCCCACCCCCCCCCCCCCCCACCATGGAAACCCATATTGTGAGTCTCAGTTCTGAATAGTTTTTTGCAAATTCGTTTTCTGGTCTAATTTTACAACTTCGCATTCACGGTGTCGACCGAAGAATGGCGATTTTTGCATGTTATCCTTCATAGCAGCCTACGGTCACGTTCGGGGAGTATTGTGGTCGTCCACTGTGGATGGTACTTGCAGTTGACTCCCTGCGCTTCTATCGCACTGTAATATCACTGAATGTTGACCTGATTAGAATGGCACAATTTGTCAATAATTTAGCGAACATTACAACGCCTCCTTCAGGGCCTCCCTTAATGAGTCTAAGGATTCCGTGGAGTAGCCCGTGATGATGATGATGATGATGATAATAGTAATAATAATAATAATAAAAAAGAGTAGTTAGAATATCGATAATCGTCAGGATGTTATTGAATAGTGTAATCCAGTATTTCTTTAGGCTTCGTATGTTAATGTGTAGTATGGTGAGTTCAGAATTTTTGTACAAATTGGCTATCCAATTATTTAAAGATTTGAAAAACAACACAGTGAACATTTTCGTGCTGAATATGTTCGGCACGATTTATTGCAGCAATGTTAGCATAAAAAATGGTGTAAACTTTGCTCTTTATAAGATGGATGGGGGGGGGGGGGGGAATTAGGGACCTACACTGGGAGACCGGTTAGATCGGGTTCACATAAGATTACATGAATGCTGGTATGTTCGTCCTTTCGCATAAAGACCTGTGAATCCTTAGTTCAATAATAATAATAACCTTGTTCCATTTAGTTAATTTTTTATTGTTTTATTTGGATATAATGCCAAGTAAACTCCATAAGCTCATTGTAATCAGTGGCACACTCAGGATTTAATCTTGGGGGGGGGCGCAAATTGAGTAGACGATTTGAGAATATACACTACGCATTACATACGACCTATGACTGAGCATCTGCAGTGATTGCCAATACATGATACCCATGATCTCTGGCCCGGTGGGGCAAACAAAGTATCGCCCGAGCACTAATTCGTTCGCCTTGCCTTCACAACGGCCGTGATTCCCCAGAGCCAGAGGGTATTCTCAACTTATGTGACCGCTAATCCCGGGAAAAAATTGGGGGAGTTGGGGAAAGCAATGGTGAACTATCCTGTAAAAATCTCACCAGAAATACTTTGTGGGCAATGCCTATAAAGTTACCTACGGTCGGAAACGACTGAAAGGGATAATCAGATCAGAGATAGAAATAGAAGAGACGACACAACATCAAAAAAAAAAAAAAAAAAATCAGCTAACGCCTTTTTATTCCCGTATATACAGGGAGTAGGCGAGGCCGTTTTTAGCCCTATCTGAGTGGGCAGTTCAATCTCCACTGGTACCCAATCAGAGATAGCTGGCCCAAGGCTATCACTAATTAAGCAGCATGCAGTGAAGAGAGACGGCTCTACAGGTGCCGCCATCACGTGTTCCCTAACCCTAATACTTGTTAGGGTTAGGGACCACGTATTTCATGTATTTCACTATTTCATGTCTGAAATAATGTAGGTTCTATGGTCGATTTTCTTGAGTTTATGGGACGAAAAACCCGAGTTTCCAGGAGAAAAAACCCGCTTGCCATTGCCAGAGATTGATTAACTGGGGAACCGGTCGAAAAAAGGCTTAGAAAAATTTCCTCTAGTCGCCGACTAGACTCAAAACCAAGTCTTCCTTCATGCGGCCAAGCGCCGTAGTGTGCAAACGCGACAGTCACTGAGCTACACAGGTTTCAACACAACATAAATTAAAAATAAAAATAAAATAAAATTTTAATTAGGAAAAGATTTTTTAGAAAATTTTCTGTTTTCTTTTTCTTTTTCTTTTTGCAGAGGCTCCTTGTCTCCCTCTCTGGGTGTGCCAATGATTGTGATCATTGAATAGATTTAATGATTAAGAAGTCTGTGCTCAGTGGCATCGTTTTTCAATGTGTCTTTTTTCTTCATAGACTTCAGTTCGAGTCTAGTCGACGACTGGAGGAACTTATTCTAAGCCTATCTTCGACTGGTTCCCGAATTAGTCGATCCCTGGCATAAGCGAGCAGGTTTTCCTCCCAAAAACTCGGATTTTTCGTCCCGTAAACTCAAGAAAATCAACCGTAGACGCCACATTAATTCAGACAGTTACATATCCTGTTAGGGTTAAGTACCAAGAGATGGCAGCACTTTCTTTCCGGTCTCTTCATCAGCGGCGGCTTATATTAGTGATAGTCACTGGTCAGCTATCTCTGATTGGCTACCGGTGGAGATTGAACTGCCCACTCATTCCCCAAAAGCTAGATAGGATTTAAAAGGCCTCGCCTACTCCCTATAAGGGAATAAAAGGCATTAGCGGATTTATTATTATTATTTTTATTTAGTTATAATAATTAAAAGCTAAAAGTTATTTTTATTATATATTTAAACATAATTCAGAACACACGCAATTTACAGACAAAAAATACTAGTTGTGGTAATGGTGGAGGTGGGCGGTAGATGGCGTTGATTCGTAGTAGAGGTTCGGTGTAGTGGTTGAGACAGTTGTAGGTATCCTCCCGCGATGAGTCTTTGGACTCCTTGGAGGTGTCACGAATAATAATAATAATAATAAATATCAGATTTTTTTATAAATAACATATAATAATCAATTATAATTGCAATTTTTTAAATTATAATCTATTCATAAATCATGCAATAAAACCCGTAATACCTTTTATTCCCATTATAGGGAGTGGAGGGGGGGGGGCATTTCATCCCTCTTATTTTTTCTATAGAAAACGAGGGTTAATTTCTTATGCATATTAAGAGGATACATATTAAGAGGCTTGCAAGAGGATACAATTTTGACAATTTGTTTAATAGCAGTTTCTGTTCTTAGATTCTGTGTATAATATAAAAAGGAATTTGAGAGGTTTATCTGCTGATGGTAAAATAAATAGTATTATGAGATTGCCAAATTACCATTTACTGTCAGATGTACTGTTAAATATCGCTGTCCCAGAGATTAATGCATCTGATTATTTGCAATTCGTGAATAATGACAAGCGAATCCATAGTGCAGTTGAAAGAACGATGGGATATTGCGCCCTTCGGTTGGAAGAAACCTGAAATCGATTCTCCTCGTGACGAGAGGGATCTTTATGTGGACTTTTCAAGGAGAGCTAGTCAACTTCATATGGATGTAGGAAAGTTTTGCAACCTACATACAGGTAAATCGGTCAGAGATCACACGTAATTTACAGACAAAAATATACTATTAGTGGGCGATAGATGACGTTGTGAATAGATGATGAAAAGCGTCGTGTAAATAGTGAACTGTATGGAGTGCTGTCCCCCCCCCTTCCCGCGACGATCCTTGGAGATGTCATGTAATAATAATAATGCTCTTTTTAAAATCAGAAAAGCTGAGAGGAATGGCATAGTGTGGACAGTAGATAGTGTGGTGTAGAGTGCCCTCCCCAATGAATGCTTTGACTGTATTATCATTGTACTTGCACCTTCATGGAGTCCGAAGACATCGTTGGAGATGTAACCTATCCACACAATCTATCATATCATATGGAGGTATCATTTAATAATAACGATAATAAAGAAAACTGCTAGTTACTGCCGATGTTTACTGCTAAATACGACGAAAACTACTACTATCCCCATGTGATCGTACTATACATTGTCTCATTACTAGGATCGCATCTGTGTTCAATTGAATTAATCTTGTCACTAGACAAGCACTATTGTGCCTCAACTAAATTCATGAATATGTGGAATTAAAACAAACAAACAACAACAACAACAACAACAACAACAAAAATGTATACTATGTTTGAGATACAATTTTGCCATCCCTCATACTTGCTGATCTTTGGCATTGCCTTAGTTGCTTAGTGGGTTTCTACAACTAAGTAACTTTCCTAAAAGTCCTCCTTCTCCTCCCTTATTTACAATACCACGTCTTCAATCTAAATTAAATCTTATCGATGGGGATCGCTTCATTACTGAGCATCGTATTTTCTCTTTAGCTTCTAATATAAACTTTTTTTGGGGTGACGCCTAACAGGTTTTACTGAAGTGTTTCTGTGAAACCGTTCGTAGGTCCCTGCTTAGCGTCTTGCCAAGAATAGTCGATTCATGCTGAAGGGGGAGAAAGAAATGAAGGACGTCCGGATTGGTTGCCAACACGCGAAATCACGTGCTTTATAGGTAAAATTTTCCAACTGTTATACAAGCAACATAGTTAACTACAATAATCATAAAAGAGAAGTTAATTTTCCGACCGGTAATAATAAACAACTCATCCCACTATACGGACTGATTACCCTATTGTCGGAATGGATTCTCCTTTTTCTGAGATGCGCAGAAGTGTCGAAGGATCTCTAATCGGTGGGCGAACTGTATAACTGGTTTCGTTTACAACGTTTTTTACTGACTTTATTGTTCATCAATGGCTTCACTGTTGCTGGCTGGGAAGTTAGCACTTGTAACAGGCGGCGGAAGTGGCATCGGACTTGCGGTGTGCCAAACATTTGCTCGCGATGGAGCCAGAGTTGTTGTGGCTGACATCAATGGCAATGCAGCGCTTAAAACACTTCAAAATCTTCCAGGTTTGATGTATAAATTTCAGATTTTTTTCCCCAACTAGTTATTTATTACATAAGATGCACTTTATTAGCTTAGAATCACAATTATTAACGGTAAATTTAAAATATCGATCGCATTACTGGGATTGCTGCATGATCTTATTACTGCTGTTGATTACAGTGCTTTGTACGCGGGAGCACTGAGTAACACTAGAATTATATAAACGTATATAATAAGATAAATCAAAACGATCATGTGATAGTAAATAGGAGATTAAAAACCAAGAATCGGAGCAGAAACTTCAAACAAAAATGGTCGAAAATTATATACTGTAAAATCATTTAAGTAATGAATTCCTTCTAGAAACACATTATTACATGATATCTCCAAGGACACCTCGTGGAAGGGCGTTCCACCGAATCTCTATCTATACTGATAAGTGCCTCAGTAGCGCAATTAAGAACGGTGTTGTGACCTTCAATTTGAAAAGAACTGAGTTCGATTCTCGTCCTGACGAGAAGAATCTCGTGCATTTATGTAGTGACTATTTATTTAGCTATGACATAATAATAATAATAAAGACACATATTTGTGCAGACAGTGTAAATGAGACAGTTAGTGTACATATACAAATAATAGGTAAAAATCCACTAAAAATTTTAAATCTAGTTCAGCTAGCCTTTCCAGAGCTGAAGGATCTGCCTCAAAAAAGTCTCTTAGGTTACCAGGGTAGGCTGTTATGCTGCACTCCTCCACAGTGTGCCGGATGGTTTGGTTTATGGCCCTAGGGGGTGTAGATGATCTTCCCCACTTGTGTAACTGTCTGCACAGATACCATGTCCTGGGCGTATCCTATTTAAGCATTTCGATAGATGACGTGGAAGCTCAATCCCTTTGGGAAGGATATACTTGTTTAAGTCTTGTGCGATTTTCTTTCCAGGTTTCTAGTCATTTCGAATTAACGTTGAAATCGCTATTTACTAGTTATTCAGCCAGTATTAGTAGAAGCTGTTGGGAGTTAAGGCAGTTTATATGTGGGAGTCTTCATGTACTGGTAACAGGGGATTGCTATTTATTTTTTGTACTATTTTATGAGAGCATCTTGTCTGTACAAGTTCAGTAGTGCAATGTTGCTCAAAGTTGGAAGCCAGTAGAGGGGAGTGGATTTGACACAGCCTGTTATTGTCATCATAGCTGCATTTATTTGTGTGTTGATTTTCTTGATATGAGGACTGGTTAGCCATACTGGTGAACAATATTCTGCTGCAGAGTAGACTAGGCCCAAAGTGGAGCAATGCAGTGTAGTAGCAGAAGAACCCCGTGTAGAACGACACAGCAGTTTTTGTATAATGTTATTATGGGTTCTAATCTTTAAAGAGACATTCTCTTGATGTCTTTTGAAAAATAGTGTGCTATCCATGGTAACATCCAAATATTTAGGGAAATCTGGTGTTGCAACATTGTGTTGTTAAAGCTGACCTGGAGTTTCCTTTTTGCTAATTTGGTGTTTAGGTGAGAAGAGCTAACCTCAGTGTTATTGAGGTTTGGTGTTAGTCTCCATTTAGGTCATTTATGGGAATATCTTCAGTTACTTTGATGTTCTTATGTTGGGTGGTGATGGCTATATCCATCACCATAAGCAAATTTTCTTGACCTAGTTGTCGGTAGATCAGATGTATATAAGTTTAATAAGACTGGTGCTAATACTTAGTCCTGCAGTAGCCTGTCATTTGGCTTTCTCAGTTTGTTCCCAATAAGTCATATGTTGGACTGGCACAGGGCTGTCGCCAGATTAGATCACACCCTGAAGCAAACAATTAAATATTACCCCTGATGGATTATAAGACAAAAATATAAGAAAATCTCCAATTGCTATTTTGTTTTTATTACAAGAGAAACATTAATGCAAAACGATTACATAATAATCTTAATTAAATGTTTGCTCTATGGAGATCACACAATAAAACTGTTTATGAGCTCTTCTAAATTTAAATTATAAGCTATGCTGCCTCTGTCGATATAGTTGCTAGACCAACCAATCTTTCTTGGGTCATTGCTGTTTGCAAATAATTTTTAATCATTTTAAGCTTGGGAAAACTTCTTTCCGCACTTGCTACGCTAACAGGAATTGTTAGCGGCACCTACCGCATATGGCTGAATGAGTGCCCTTATTAAGCTGCGCCGTGAGACAGGCTTCCTCTATGCTACACCCTGTCGACGGTACTGGATTTGCAGTATGACTTGTATCAGCTTGTATAGCAACCCTTCTTTCCATTCTGTGTCGTACGCAGCACTAAGGTCAATAAACACAACAGTTTTCAAAAATCTTTGAAAGCCTTGCCTTAATGTGGGTAGTAATGCTTAATACTTGGTCCATACAACTACGTTGAGCCCTAAAGCTTGCTCAACAGGGATAATTTCAGATATTTTTGGCCAATTCTGAAATCACAAGCTATAAAATCACCAAACAGTTCTTCACAAGGACCACAAGAAAAGAAAGCTGGGTGCTAATTTCTGGATTTGCCAACTCAACATTGAAGGAATCAGCTTTGCTAATAGTCACTATCTCTCAAAAATCCTTCAAGAAAATTAAGTTGTTATTCAAGAGATGCACACAGATAATGAACAATAATTGAAATCTAGGGAGAAGAATTGCAGGATATGATATACTAGGAGCTACACATCACCAAGCTCATGGCTGTGCAACTTACGTATGCAATAATATAAAGATGTTCACTTAATATCAGCACATATTAATCAGAATATACACACTATCATAGCAAGAATTGAAGATCTCATAGTGATTAACATCTATAAGCCTGCCCTGGTAAAACGGCCACCTGAAGTAATTCCCATATTTCCACATCCTACTATTTATTCGTACATGGTAGTAATATCGAACAGTTGGAGGATTAAGTAAGGTAGATGGTGAGTTATAGTATTACTGTGCAACGATGAGTTCTTGGAGGTATCACTTAATAAAGATATACTTAAATTAACCCTTTTCAACAAGATAAAATCAGCTTATTAAATTATACAAATATACAGTAGCTATATGACCAAAGAATTAACAAAAGCCAAGATAAAATAGGAAAAAAAACCAATGATATTATATAAAAGCAATAGCAAATCCAGCAGCAAATGAAAGTGCCTAGAAAAGGCCAAAACATTTATTAAAAAAAAAAATTATTAAAATATGGAGTGATTGAAATTAAAGAAATAATCAGAATTAAGAAAAATGTAACATACCACAAATAATTAAATAGTAAAAGATTATTATTAAGAGTACAAGATGAAATAAAATACAGGAGATTGAATCAAAGATTAGAGAAAATATAAAATGACATCCACAATCTTGGTTTCTAATTCAAAAGAAGATATGTGTAAACTAAGTCAATGCATCTAAATACAGATTTTGAGAAATACTAAATCTGATCCGTCCAGTTAACTAAGATTTCCTAAATTTCTATTCAAAATTATGCGCTTAATTATTTAAAAAAAATCTGCTGGCAAACAGATAATGAAAATGATAGTTACAACAATGGAACTAATAGAAATTAGTTATATCAATATTTTTATTATTATTATTATTACCCCAAGACCTCATGGAGTCAAAGACTCATCTGAGAGATCCTTTTATCACACACATCTCATCTTACTGTGTCTTAAACACACTCAAACTCCTTGCAGACACCGCACTCACAGGCAAGGCATTCCAATCATTTACAACTCTGCACGAAAAAAACCTGCCTCTCACTACCCTACTCGCACCCTCTTTATACAGCTTCCACGGATGACCTCTGGTTTTCCCCTGATCTCCCACTATTCTCTGTAGAACTTCTCCACCATTGATCCTATAACAACCCCCTTACCAACTTGTAGATCTCTATCATATCTCCCCCTCTTCCTCCTGTCCACCAGACTCTGCAAATTACATCTTCTCAATCTTTCCTCATACTCGACATTCCAGAGGCCAGAGGTCAGTCTCCTTTGGAACCTTTCCAACATCTCTTCATCCTTCTGAAAACCCGGTGACCAAATCTGGGTACAATAGTCCATGTGCGGCCTAATCAAAGCCTTATACAATGGAACAGGAATCTCCCTACTTCTATACATCAGTGTCTCTGCATCATTCCCAGAAGCCTTTGTGTTGTCTTCACAATTTTGGCTATGTATCCCCTAAATTTCAGATCCTTATCCACTATCACCCCCAGATCTCTTATTTCCTCTACCTCCAACAATATATTCTCACCCAGCATAAATTCTGCATCCCATCTTTGTTTTCCAAATTTTAAAACCTTACATTTTGCAACATTGAGCTTACATTTCCATGCCCAATCACTCAATTTATTCAAGTCTTCTTGTAAGGCCACAACATCTTCACTACTCTTTATGGTTCGTCCCAACTTTGCATCATCTGTAAACAACTGAATATTTCCATCCAAATCTTTGCCAATATCATTAATATACAAATTAAACAGTAATGGCCCTAAAACAGACACCTGAGGCACTCCACTAGTGACTTTCCTTTTCCTGGATATCGCACCCCCCCATACACAACTTGTTGATACCTATCAGATAGCCAGTCTCCAATCCAATGCATTAATCTAATATCCAATCCCATCTGCTTTAGTTTGACTGTCAACTTATCATGAGGTTCTCTATCAAAAGCCTTTGCGAAATCCAAGTATATTACTGTGTATCCTTCTCCTCTGTCCAAGGAAGCAGTCACTTTATTGTAATAAGTAAGTAGATTACTAAAACATGACCTCCTTTTAGCAAATCCATGCTGTCCATCAAAGATAATACCATTGTTGTCAACCCAACTCTGGATCCTAGTTCTCACAAGCTTCTCCAACAACTTAACCACAACACCTGACACACAGATAAGCCTATAGTTTGATGCTTGAGTTTGATCACCTCCTTTATGAAGTGGCACAATCTTGCCCTCCTTCCACTCCTTAGGAACTTGACCAAGTGCAAGACTCACCTTAAAAAAATATGTCAAGGCAGGTGTCAACTCCCTGGCACATTCCTTCAGAATACGCAGCGATATATTATCAAGTCCCACAGTCTTATTTACATCTAGTTTACTCAACTCCCCAAACACCTCTTGCTCACTTACAGTCCATCTCTCCTCCCCATCATCAACTGTTCTCAGTCTCTCCGTGAAGTGACATTCACAAGATTGAAAGATCTTTATGAACTGCTCGTTAAGTATCTCCACCACACATTCTGCAACAGCTGTCTTTATACCATTTTCTCCAATCAATGTCATCCTTCCATAATCATTCTTTCTTTTGCTGGCTACATATCGAAAGAGCTCCCTAGGATTCTTTTTGGCCTCATTAGCTAACTGCTGTTCATACCTCTCTTTAGCTACTCTCACCAACCAAGTCACCCTCCTTACCTGGTCTTTGTAGACCTCATGAAATTGGTTAATTCCACTTCTCTTATGCTGCCTCCACAATGCCCTTTTTCTCTATATCGCATGCTTAATCTCTTTATTCATCCATCTCACAATATCTGAGAATGGGTTGATAAAGAGGTATCATGTTTTACTAACTTATGTACTATACGAAGGTGACAAATACCTTGGACAGGTATTTGTGCATGAATGGGCAAGGTAAGTGGAATTGTCAGTTCAATATTCGAAGGTGTAATGTTTTGAAATTTGGTAAGCAGTAATGGGATGCAGGGTATACGCTTGGTGGGGAAACTTTAAAGGAGGTATAAGTGATGAGAGATCTTGATGATAAGGATATGTTGGAAAGGGTCCAGAGAAGATTCACAAAGGTGGTCAATGGCCTTTTGAAATGTGGAGTATGAGGATAGATTGAGAGAACATAGCAAAGCCTCATTAATAGGAAAAAGGAGGGGGGGGGATATGAATGAGACATATAAGCTAGTCAGGGGTTGTTATCAAGTTGACATGAAAGAGATTTTTCTTAGAATGGGAGAGGGAGGGGTAAAACAAGAGGCCATCACTGGAAACTGTATGAGGAGGGTGTGAGCAGAGGAGTAAGGAGCATTCTTTGCATGGAGAGTGGTTGGTGAGTGGAGTGCATTGCCTGAGTGTGTTGTGAACATAGACACATTGAATCAGTTGAAGGCATGGTTGGATGAGTTGTGTACAATAGTATACCTCCCACAATTAGTCTCTGACTGCATGGAGATCAGTTGTTAGTAAACTCGATTAACAAAACCATTTCGTCTCCCTTATTTCTAATGCATTTGTAAATAAACAAAGCAATTCACTTTTAGGTCTATAACTTTTCCTGCCCACACCCAACCATTCCCAAACACCTCTATCACCACTTACCCTTCTATCTCCTCAGACTCAACCACATGCTGTACATCCCAGGCCATCCTATTCCCATACTGACCATCCTCATACATTCACTACTACTTCCAACATCTACTCTCCTTAAGTTGCATATCCCTGTCTGCCCTTACTCACTCCCATTTCCTTTTCCATTCAGCATTTTTATTCTCTCATTATCTCTTGCACTACTACTATTCTCATTTACAACCACTCCAGTCTCACCAGTTTCTTTCTTCTGATCTTTTTTCTCTTGCTTTCTTTACTCTCTCACTCGCATTACTCATTGCTCTTCCTTGCAGGAAGTGTCTCCAAACTCGCACCAAATCCATTTAAATGCAACCTGTCACTTTTATACATTTCCATCCTTCCCCAGATGCATCCCACACATTTTCAAACTCCACTCCCTTCTCCTCATAGAACTCTGCCAACATAGCATTCATGATCTCTGCTCTCCATCTTAAGTCACCATTATCATACCTTGGCAACACACTACCTTATTAAGATATTTGCTATATAAAACTTATCTATTTTTAGAATTTTACTTTCATGTTTATATGTTAGCACCTTCATGCCAGGATGTGTTTCACGTGAGTTGCATCTCATGCAGAACTAATCAAAACCAACCATATGATTAAAAAAAAAAAAAGTGACTGTGCTAAAGTAAAGCTGGCTAAATTGTCAAAATAAAGACTTGGAGTGCATTATGTAAATGAACTGGGAACCCTTGAAGTGGAAAAGAATATAGGCATAAAGATCTCTAAGAAATGGGCAAACGATGAAAGTACCCATTTTTCCAGAAGTAGACAGCAGCAGCTACTGTCTTTAAGAAAGAAAATTCAATTAAAATTTTTAATTAAAAGGAAACAGCATGGCATAAAGCTACTTGCAGCTGAGAATGAATCCCTTAAATCTGTTTTTAAGTTTATCTTGTGAAACATTCATCATCATCATACGTATCAAGGATTTAGGCTAGTATGGCCTGTTCCGGCCTTAGAAGTCATCGTTTAAGAGGACGTCCTGGTTTTCTTTTTCCTAATGGCTTGTACTTTAAGGCTTGTTTTGGTAATCTTTCTGTTTTCATTCTTTGAACGTGTTAAAACTTTAGTAACAGAAAATATTTTTGCACTGCATATAAGGTAAAAGCAAATCATTTTGAATGAGAGATTGATCAATAAATATTAAATGGTGTTGACACTGGTCATATTCTTCATTCAGTTAATGCTTGTATTAATATCTTCAACATTAGTTATGAAATGAGAAAAATATTGGCTAATAAATAATTATGCCAAACAGTAAAATTTCATTGAAGAATTGACCACATTGAGTTACAAATTCACTTTGTGTGCTTTTGAACATACTTTGTTAGTAACATACTTTGGACTTGATCGAATCAAAAAGTGTTGCTGCAAAAGTGATATTTTATTCTCTGCTCAACTGTCTTCAATCATATGCTATTACGAAAAACTGCAGGGTGTCCAAAAAGTATCTTTACAACTTTTCTGCAATATAAACAGTTAACCAGGAGATGTAGAAATACTGGGGTTGTCTCATTTTACAGGGAAACTCATTAAGGTTTTGTTTTCTGAATCTCTCTCTCTCTCTCTCTCTCTCTCCTTTCTGTCAATAAACCAACAAAAAAAAAAAGTATGGTGTATTGAGTGGTTTATTCAAACAAAATCTGATATGCAGGTGCAACGAAGGT
Source organism: Typopeltis vanoorti (assembly GCF_054136105.1). NCBI lineage: Eukaryota > Metazoa > Arthropoda > Arachnida > Uropygi > Thelyphonidae > Typopeltis > Typopeltis vanoorti. The sequence goes on from NC_143570.1 coordinate 91,618,275, forward strand.
TTAGAACTCATTATAAACAGATCATCTCCATCAAGACCAACGAGTTTGTTATTTATGGAAACTGGAAGTGTGGACTACAAGAAAGGAGCAGGGCAGCCTCAAATGTCTGAAGAAAATGTCAAGCGTATTTGAGAGGCTTCTGTTCAAAGTCCATGGAAGCTGACAGAAACTGTATCATGTGAGTTACCAAGTGATGAAGTCTTGCAAAATGCAGTTCATGAACTTCATTTTGCAAGACATCATGCACTGTTAAACAGAGCCCTGTTTGACAACCAACAGTATAGCAGTGATGCCTTTGCAGTTTCGAGTCACACAGAACCAGAATTCCACTCATTTCTACAAAAAAATAAATAAATAATCAACACCCTACATCCTTGTATTATTACACAAGAAAAAAGAATCATCGAAAGATATTTTCTTTCTAGATGTACAATGCAAACAAGATAGATCTATTTTCCCTTCTGTCTATCGAAACCTAACTTTTACAGGTCACTATATTTGCAATACATTAGCCTACCAGCCATCTCAAAAATATGGCATCATAAAATCATTAGTAACTAGAGCATATAACATTTGTTCTTCTTAAGAATCTCTATAACTGGAAATTATCAAGCAAACAGCCTTACTAAATGGGAATAATCCAAGAATAACTTGCAAAATAATTAACGATTCTCCTAGACAGCAACCCAGACAAGAAGTCCATAGGACTCCTATACCATATATTAAAGGCATCTCTGAATGGATGGCAAAAATTATAAAAAAATATAAACTTATTGCTACCTATAAACCCATCAATTAATTCATAACCTCCAAAAGACAAACTCTCACCACTAATGCTACCTGGCACATACAAACTACCATGTTCTTGCAGCTTCCCTTACTACAGACAAATGGGAAGATCTGTCAATAAACACATTTCTGAACATTTAAAAATCACAGACTTCAAAATCTTGCCTGGCACAGCATGGGATTGAAAATATACACAGGAAAATTAACCACAGGATCCAATGGGAAAACACCAAGCTGCTACATAAATCCCATACATAAACATTTATACAAAGAAAGTGCTGAACCCCTGTTTCATCAACCTAACCCCAGTTGTGATGACCATCTTACTATTCCTAACATATGGGAAATTGTCATCCTGAGCTGTATTCAATCACTTTGTAATCTCTAGTTGTTGTTTTTGTTGAACTCATATATTTTAATTTTATTTTCAGCCCACTACTTTTAACCTATGAACATGCAACTATATACATAGAGAGATTCCAATTTAATGCATGCACTCTGTTTCTTTATTCAAATTCCTTATTGTTATTCACTGTATGCACTATCTTACAAAATATAAGATGAAACGTCTGTTAATAAGTTTCATTCTTACTGTAGTATACGTGTAATTTTCTAGTTAGGTATCAATAGGTTTAAAGCATTTATTGACAAACTTTGTCATTTATAGCAACCCTTAAAAAAAATAAAATAAATAAAATAATAAAAAGCCAGAGAATTGAAAGCGTGTGCAAACTTGCTTGATATTGAACTATCAAAAATTGGAAGTATTTTAAGGCATTTGATGGTAACATCAAGTTTCTGGTCTGTTTTGGCTGTTTGGAATAACTATGAAGCCTTTATCATTTATAAGAAGCAAAGAATGATTCATATTGAAACCATAAAGAAAGATACACATATGAAGGTCTTGAGAAGAAAAAAAAAAAATTACAAATACAACTTTATATTAGACTTAGTGCAATGTGTGATGCTCTTTCTTCAAGAATTATCGGACTTAAGTTTGGAATTGCAGAAATGCAATATAGATCTCAACATAGCAAATAAATGGTTCTGGAGCAGTATTACAGAGATAATGCCAAAGCTGCTGAAAATCTATGATTTTCAAGGAGTGTCATTTCCAGGACACATTATAGAAATTATTCTCCAGTCAGTCCAATAGAAAGCAGACTGTTGGATAGTAAAAATGCTAATTTAGCAGTGTCAGAAACATTGGCCTGAAGATATTGCCTCTCAAGTGACATTTGTGACAGTGAAATTAGAGAATTGCCAATTAGACTTCACTTAAAGAGATATGGTTTGTGGATTTCGGAAATGCCTAACTGGATGGTTTAAAAACAACAACAACAAAAAAAAAAACTGAAGAATTTGGGCGAATGGTCTTAATATGATTCCAATCTCAACAGCGAACGTGAATGAAGATGTTCACAAATTATTCTGATCTCAGTCCAACCATAGCTTTGTTGATGACATATTTTTGTCATTTCTTCACTGCTCTTCGTTAAACTTGTTGGTCTGCTGCTGACACACTTCGGTCCTGCAACATACATAAAATTTATGGCTGCTTAAGCAACATCATTCAGCAATAGACACAAATAGTAAGGAGAGAAGTTAATATATTGTGCCGGGTGAGAAGTTAAAAAAAAAAAAATGGAATTTTTTATGAAAGTTATCATATACATTTTATTTATTTTTATATACATTTTATTTATTTTTATATACTTGTACAATCAATTTATGCTTAATGTGTATCATATATTAAAATTTATGTGTATCATATATTAAAAACATTATCACACACTATGAAGTAACAATCTCAGTAAATAATTTTTTAGTTTTCTTTTCATATCCTTTTAATTTTCAATTTTTGTTGTGCTAGTAAACAATGAATATCAGTCAGACTCATCATGGGAAACCCAAACCAACTATTATATACATAAAACCTATCCTACCTACCTCTCCTTAAATTTGTTCACTATCAGAGAACTCAACTATGTCTGGCAATCCATTCAACTTATTCATCATGCTATGTGCACACCACTACTAAGTACACTCTTACACAACTTCCACAGATGACCCCAATAAATGACTATTTGTCATATATTGAAAATTTTCCTTTGCATCAATTTTATATGACCAGTTTAATATTTTATAAGCTTCTATCATGTCATCTCTTATTCTGTCTATTAACTAAACTTTGTAACCCACATATCTTCAATCTATCCCCACAGGGAGCATTCCACAGACCTGTCACCAGCCTTAGTCACTAATCTCTGAATCTTCTCTACCACCTTCTGGTCCCCAAGAATCCCAAATGACCAAAACTGTGTGCAGTAGTGAAGATGTGGCAAAATCATAACCCTATAAAGGGAGAATAATAACCCTTTCTCTAATTATCAACATGTTCTTCAAAATACAAGTAATCTTTTGAGCTATTTTACCAACTTTTGCAATATGCCCTCTGAACTTTAGCTCTTTGTCCACCATTATCCCCAAGTGCCTAGCCTCATCAGTTTCCCAATCTAGTAGTACCATTAATGTGCTACACAGTATGTAACCTTTTCAACCTAGAGTGCATATCCTTACATTTTGCAACATTAAATTGACACAATGCCAATTTATTTAAATCAGCTTGCAGGATATTGACATCACTTATATCAACTATTGCTCTCTCCAGTTTTGCATCATCAGCAAACAACTGAATATTTCCCTCTAAATCTTTCCCTATATCATTGATGTATACAAATTAAACATTATTAGCCCTGGTATAGAATCCTGAGGCACTCCATTAGTCACCCTCATTCTCCTAGATTCCACTCCACCATACACTCTGGTGTCTGTCTGTCTGTCATCCCCCCCTGCCCCTCCTAATCCCTGGTACTAGCTTCATATCTATTCCTATTTGCTCCACCTTTTTAGAATATGGAAAACTATGGAATACGACATGGAAAAAAAAAAAACAATAGTTTTCCATGCGGTATTCTGTAAAATGTCTTTGCAAGGCCCAGTAATATCATGGTTTAGTCATTTTTTAATCCAATTCCACTGTAACTTGATTATGAAATGTGAATAAATTATTAAGACAGGACCTACCCTTTACAAAACCATGCAGCCTATTATTATTATTACCATGTGGTATTCTGTCAAATGTCTTTGCAAGGCCCAGCAATATCATGGTTTAGTCATTTTTTAATCCAATTCCACTGTAAATTGATTATAAAATGTGAATAAATTATTAAGACAGGACCTACCCTTTACAAAGCCGTTCAGCCTATTATTATTATTATTATTACCCCAAGACCTCATGGAGTCAAAGACTCATCTGGAAGATCCTTTTATCTCACACACACACACACACACAGCTCATCATACCATGCCTTGAATACATTCAAACTCTCCCACTATTTTCTGTAGAACTTCTCCACCATTGATCCTATAACAACCCCTTACCAACTTGTAGATCTCTATCATATCTCCCCTCTTCCTCCTGTCCACCAGACTCTGCAAATTACATCTTCTCAATCTTTCCTCATACTCGACATTCCAGAGGTCAGAAAGTACCTTAGTCAATCGCCTTTGGACCCTTTCCAACATTTCTTCATCCTTCTGAAAACCAGGTGACCAAATCTGGGACAATAGTCCATGTGTGGCCTAATCAAAGCCTTATACAACGGAACAAGAATCTCCTTCTACACGTCAATGTCCTCCGCATCATTCCCAGAAGCCTTTGTGTTGTCTTCACAATTTTGGCTATGTATCCCCTAAATTTCAGATCCTTATCCACTATCAACCTCAGATGTCTTATTTCCTCTACCTCCCAACAATATATTCTCACCAAGCATAAATTCTGCATCCCATCTTTGTTTTCCAAATTTTAAAACTTTACATTTTGCAACAGTGAACTCGCATCCCCATTTTCGTGCCCAATCACTCAATTTATTCAAGTCTTCTTGTAAGGCCACAACATCTTCACTACTCTTTATGGTTCATCCCAACTTTGCATCATCTGCAAACAACTGAATATCTCCATCCAAATCTTCGCCAATATCATTAATATACAACTTGAACAGTAATGGCCCCAAACCAGACCCCTGAGGCACTCCACTAGTGACTTTCCTTTTACTATACTATGAAGTATTGCATCCCTATCTATCCGCTGTTGGATTTTATCTTTAACCAACTTTTCTAATATTTTAACAACTACTCCTGATATATTAGTTAGTCTCTAGTTTGCTACTTCTGTCTGAGAGCCATCTTTATGCAATCTTGTCCTCTTTCCACTCCCCTGGAACCCTGCCAGAGCTGAGACTTAGAATGAACAATTTCGTCAGAGGCAATGCCAGTTCTTTTGCACATTCACGTAGTACATGGACTGACATGCCATCCAATCCCATTCACATTGATATTTTTCAATATGCTAAACACCTCCTGTTCATTTACCTCAATTTTGATATGCATCTCTGTCAAATTAGCCAATGCAAAATCTCCACCTGGATGATGCACATTTGCAAAATTATCACTCAGGAACTCAGCTATTTATCTTGCATCTATCACCTATCAGCATTGTTTAGAGTCATCCTACCATAGTCGGAGATGAAGAATCACCAAATTATCTTTATGGGTACTAAATAAGTGATCATTATGGGTGACTTTAATTATCCAAACATTGATTGCGTAAAAGAGAAATCTCACGATAAGAATGAAGAGGAATTTATTGAATTGTTGAGACAACTTTTTCAAGCAGCATGTGAAAAAAGGGACTCGAGGTCCAAGAGTGTTGGACGTGTTCATAGTATCAGAAGGGGTCTCTCTTAAGAATATGACTATTTTACCATTAGGTTGTGACAGTGATCATGCTGTGCTTTCTTGGGAAGTATCTAACTATATTGATATTCCCATTAGAACAGGTTACATGCTCAACTGTAAAGCTAGAAATTATGATCAACTTAGGATAATATTCTCTTTGGTCCCATGGTATCAGTTACTGAATGAGAAAAATGTCAGCAATGCATGGAAATCTTTGAAAAAGTGTTTAAATGAGGTGATATCTGAATGTATCCCTGGTGTTAGAAGAATAAATAAAATGGGAGCAAAATGGATGTGGATCTCTTGCATACTAGAGGTGCACAAGAACAACATATGGAAAGAATGTCATGATAATAAGAGTGAGAGGTGTTATGAAATATATAAAGCTCAGGCCATAAAAGTAATGACTATTGTGCGGAAAGCTAAATCAGAGTATGAAAACAAATTGGCTATGCAAACTAAAGGCAATCCAAAAGAATTTTGTTATGTCACAAGCCAAAGAAAGAATGCATGTGGAAGAATAACCTTATTGAATGCAGATGATACCCTAGTGTTAGAAGCTAATGAGATTGTTCAATTAGTGAGTGCTCACTTTGCTAAGATATATCAACCAGGTGTATGTAAATTGGTGCATAGCACTACTGATACATTGGATGAAGAGTTAGAGGCACATGAAAATGAGGTTGAAGAGCTGTTGCATAATGTGGATAAGAATTTGTCAGTACGGATAAATGGAATATCAGCACATTTGCTAAAGGAATGTTCAGCTGAATTGGCTAGGCATTTCAGTCTTGCCACAGGAATGGAAGGAATGTATGATAGCTCCATTGTACAAGGGTGGTGCAAAAACTGATGTGTCTAACTACCGACCTATCAGTATCTTTTGGTGTGGTAGTGAAGATTTTAGAGAAGTTGGTAAGAACTTCCATACAGAAATGGGTAGACAAACAAGCTATGCTCTTCAAGGAGCAGCATGGGTTTACTAAAGGAAGGTCATGTTTTAGCAATTTGCTCATATTTTATAACAACGACATGGCCGAGTTGGATAAAGCAAATTGATACACTATGATAAATGTTGGAATTTGATAAGATAGGAAAGGCTGTTGCATCAACTCAAGAATACGGGATTGGAATATTAACTCTTGATTTGGATCAGTGGATGGTTAACAGACAGATATCAAAAAGTGGTATTCAGTGGGTGCGAATCCTTCAGATTTAATTTGATCAGTGGTGTATCCCATGGTTCAGTCCTTAAGCCATTGTTGTGCATTCTACATATTAATGACTTTAGGAAGGGTCTAAGAGGAGATATGCAATTATTTGCCAATGATGTGAAAATAAGCAGGACAATCAAGGATGCCATTGATATCTTACAAAATGGTTTGAATAGGCTGGAAATTTGGGCAAATGAAAGTGGCTATCAGTTTAATGTTAGTTTAGTGTCAAGTCAGGCATGATGAGATTTTCAGCTGCATGTTATATTAGTGGAGTTATGCAACAAGAAACTGAGGAGACAAGGAATCTTGGCATAATGGTGGATAGGAATTTGAAGTTCAAAGATCACATAGCAGAAGTTTCAAATGCAACTCAGCAGATAATTGTGATGTTGAAGAGAACCTTGACATGTAAGGATAACTAAGCCATTTTGCCTCTTTATAAGGCCTGGATACAACTACAAGTGGATTATTGTGCACAGTGTGGTCTCCTGCATTCGAAGAGGATAAAGAAGTTGTGGAAAGGTGCAAAGATAATATCCAGATTATGAGGACAGATTTTGAGTACGTGGATTACAGAGTGGTTAACATAAGAAAGAGGGGTGTTACGATAGAGGTATATAAACTTTTGGATGAATGTTATAGGATATCGTCTGATGAGTTCTTGTTATATGGAAGGTGGAGAGAGAACACAGGGGCATCCATGGAAGTTAAGTTTGTTTGCAACCAGAAAATGGGTAAGAGCTAGGTTTTTCTCTTACAGAGCAGTTAGTGAGTGGAATAGTTTGTCTTTAGGCAGTAATAAGTGCATTTAGTGTAAATGAATTTAAGAGAAGGTATGACAGTTGGTTTGGGTGATATATAGCTTCTCTTGATGAATCCTTGACTCCCTGGAGGTCTCAGATAATAATAATACTACTACTAATAATAGTCGTTATTCCTCTTACTTGCTACATAACAACAACAACAAAAAAAACTGTTAGGCTAACTTTGGCCTGCTGAGCTAATTTCTTTTATAATCTGATTTGGCCTTTCTTACCTTACTATTCGCCCTTCTTGCTTGCACTTTGTACTGCTCATGAGTATGCTGATCACCTTTTTTTATATATTCACCCCATAGTATTTTTTTTTTTTTTTTTTTTTTTTTTTTTTTTTTTTTTTCAGCTCTTGCTTTATATCTCTACTAATCCACTTAATTTTCATTTGGTTTATCCTCCTGACTTTGGGTATACAGTCTGATACTGCTTCTCTCGAACAATCTCTGACCACTTCTCATGCACTACTGACATTCATTCTTCTTAGTAGCCTCTCATAGCACTGCTCCAAGATGACTATTAAGTCTCTCATAATTACCAGCTTTATAGTTCAACATAAACCCTCTTTTGATGGATAATTCCACATGTTTAGCACCTTGGCTATTACCAGATCTAACACTGTCAAACTTTTGGTCCCCCCCCCACAACATGTTTCAGGTAATTATCCCTTAGCAACTGTATAAATTCCACTTCCATCTTGCCATGTCCCTTTCCTCCTTCCAGTGTATGTCTCCCATAGTTAAAGTCTTCCATAAGAATTATTTGACCTGCACTATAATTTTCTGATACATGACATCTACATCTTCCTGTGGACCCCATGGTCTCTAGCAGCTATCAACAATATATTTTGTCCAATTGGATTGGACAAAATATACCGTTGTCCCCCCAGACCTAAAAATCCTCTTTAACTTCTAATATTGTTGGTTGTAATTCTTCAGCTGTCTCAGCATTACATCACCCCCTGTTCTATTTCCTCTATCCTCCCTGAACACATACAATACCCTTTACGTTCTGTCTATTCTGTAACTATATCATTTTCTGTCAACTAGGTCTCACTGATGGCTATAATTTTTGGCCAAGTCAAGCTGACCAATGTCATAAACTTCTCTCCCTTATTTCTGATACTTCTGGCATTCATGTACATACATTTTAACATCCACTTGTACCCACAATTACCTTTTGTGTAATGTCATTATCAGCCATTCTAATTGGAAACCTGTGAAATCACAGTGAGAATTACATAATCATTTCTGTACACATGGTCATTTGTTACAGAGGTGGGATGACACATGCTTGATTGCATCCCCTCCCCCTTAATATCTTTAGTTTCCCTGGTTTTGCACTTACAAATTCTCACTAAACAACATTTTCTCTAAACATCTATCTAACTCAGAAACCATTTAAATGTCAGGCATATATAAGTCCTTTTGCCCATCAAATTCACTCATTGCATCAATAAACTGCATAATCTTGTCATTGACTCATTAGCAAATCATGGCCATTCTTCTCAACTCAATCATATGGAGGCACCAGACACAATTTTTACTTCCCTAGTCTTCATTTTTGCTTCTTTCAACAACTCTTTCATGTCTTCTTTCATTGCATATTTCTCTGCTTTCAAATCATTTGTTCCTGCCATAATAGTCATTTCTTTCAATTCTCCTTTCTGAAAACTGACAACTTCACTAACATCCTTAATTTTTGCAAATGGGAAACATTCTTTTGTCACTTGCTCATTAAGTATACCTCATATCATCAAATCTCCATACAATACGTTCTCCTTATTAATATGAGACATAACTCTCTGCGATGTTTGTTTTGTGAAGGCATTTGGAGAGTATTGATGTAGATCTCTCAGTCTCCTCAGTTTACTCAACTCACCACAATATTGTAGTACTTTTACTGACTTAAAACATCATTTTAGTTTGCTGTGGATTGTAAATCACAGCAAACTAAAGTGATTTTGCAATAAATTTTTTGCATAATCATAATTCAACCAAGAATGTTTGTTATATAATTGAATATTATTTATTTCTGAAACATGTTTTTAAGTATCATATTTATTTAAAATGCAATATTTTGATTTACAGATACTGAACGACATTATGCCAAGTCCGTGGATGTTGTCAGTAAGGATTCCATAGCAGATCTTTTGTCTGTTGTGCATAAGCATTTTTCTGCCATTCCAGATGTAATTGTCAACTGTGCTGGTATTACCAGAGACTGTTTTATGGTGGATATGAGCGAAGAAATGTTTGATGAAGTCCTTAGAGTCAACTTAAAAGGAACTTTTTTGGTAACTCAAGCAGCTAGCCAATTAATGATCCAGGAAAAAGTGTCGAGTGGTTCAATCATTAATGTATCCAGTGTTGTTGGTAAAGTTGGAAATCTTGGCCAGTGTAATTATGCTGCTTCAAAGGCTGGAGTTGAAGGTTTTACCAAGAGTGTTGCTAAGGAAATGGCAAAATTTAATATACGGTGTAATGCAGTGATGCCTGGTTTTATTGACACTCCAATGTTATCAACTGTTCCAGATAAAGTGGTAGAAATGATAAAAAAACAGATACCATTAAAAAGGACTGGAAAACCTGAGGAGGTAGCTGAAGCCTGTTCATTTCTGGCATCAGAAAGAAGTTCTTATATCACAGGTTCAATTATACAGGTGTCTGGAGGACTGTTTATGTAATGCTAAGATTTTTGAATTGTTACTTTATTTTTTTATCAAATAAATACCCATAATTATTTTTTATTAATTTTAAATGAAAGAAAAGCAAGACTAACAAAACATGATTTTTCTATATAACTCATAACAGCATTTATTTTAGAAACATCTTTTTTAGAAATGGATTAGCCCACTCTTGGCACTAATATTTTATTATTATTAAGAGAGACTTTCATGGAGTCAGGGACTCATCGAGGGAGGCCACATACTACACACACCAGCTATCATGCTAATTCTTGAATTCATTCACACTGCTTGCACTCACAACATCCAATAGCAATCCATTCCAATCACACACCATTCTATGAGAGAAAAATCTGGCCCTTACCCCCTTCTTAGCGGCATTTGTTCTCAGCTTCTAAGGATGCCCTCTTGTCCTTTCCCCACCCTCTATAAATTAAATAATGCTTCTATCAACTAAAATCTTTATGACCCTTTCAGAAGTTTGTAAGTCTCAATCATATCACCCCTCTTTCTCCTATTTGCTAGTGTCTGCAGTCTACAAATATTCAATCTGTCTTCATAATCAGTGTTCTACAATCCTGATATCATTTTTAACACTCTCCTTTGCACTCGCTCCACTATATCAGAATCATAACAGAGACCAGAACTGTGCACAATAGTCCAAATGAGATCTTATCAAGGTCTTGTAAAGAAGCAAAATGACATCTTTATGTTTACATGTGAACATTCATTTTGGCATTGCAATTATCTTTTGAGTTGTATTTGCAATCTTTGCTACATGGTCCCTGAACTTCAATTTCCTGTCTGCTAACACCCCAAGATTCCTAGTCTCATCAGTTTCTTCTGGTATAATCCCACCAATGTGATATAACATTGGATATCTAATTCCCCCTGAAGTGAATGACTTTACATTTACTGACATTGAACTGATATCCATTTTCCCATGCCCACAATTACAGCCTATTCAAATCATTCTGCAAGTACTGTATATCAGCAGCATTCCTGATTACCCTACTTATCTTTGCATCATCAGCAAATAGCTATATGTCACATGTCAAATCCTTCCCAATATCATTAATGTACAGATTGAATAACAGTGGACCTGCACTGATCCTTGTGGTATACCACCGGTTACTTTAAATCTTACAGACTCACATCCTCAACAGACCACTTTTCGATATGTCTGTCAGCCATCCTCTTATCCATGCTAATATTTTATAATCCAAGCCCATATTTCTCCAATTTATGCAACAGTCTACTATGCTGTATTTTGTCAAAAGCCTTATCAAAATCCAAAAGTATTATGGTATATCCATTCCCCTTGTCTAGTTCAATGGTAACATTGTTATAGAATATGAGCAAGTTGTTAAAACAGGACCTTCCCTTAGTAAACCCATGTTGCTCATTGCAAAGCAGAGATTCACTGTCAACCCATTTTTGAATGCAAGACCTAACCAATTTTTCCAAAATCTTCACCACCACTCCTGAGATACTAAATGGTTGATAGTTGGATACATCAGTCTTTGCATCACTCCCTGTGCGGTGGAATTACCATACGTTCTTTCCATTTCTGCAGAATATTCTGTATTCTGAGACTCATATTAAACAGCCTGGTCAAAGGAATAGCCAGTTCAGCTTGAACTGGCTCCTTGAATACTCTTTTAACACACATGCTGATATCCCATCCATCCCTATTGCTGAATTCTTATTCAGTTGGTGCAACAGCTCTGATACCTCCTCTTCATACACCTGAGTTTCTTCGTTCAATGAATTCAAGGTAGAAGTGAATTCAATGTTACATACACGAGGTTGGTAACTTTTAGCAAAATGGGCACTCATTAGCTTAACAACCTCTTCTGCATCTGTCACCCTCACAACATCTGCATTCAATAATTGATAGAATTCTTTGAGGTTACCTTTTAGTTTAACTTGCAGAGCCAGTTTCTTTTCATACTCAGACTTAACTTTCCACACAATAGTTGTGACTCTTCTGGCCTGCCGCTTATAATTTTCATAATGAACATCATCCTTATGCACATGGTAATCCTGCCACATCATCCTTTTGTTATTAATCTCTTGCTTGATAAGATTACACATCTGTTTGACTCCTACCCTATTTATTCTTCAAACTCTTGGTACATATTCTGATATTGCATCATTTAAATATTATTTAAATACTTCTCATGCACTGACAATATTTTTCCCATCCAGCAACCAATTCCACTGAACTCAGTATACTCCTCAGTTGGTCATAATTTCCTACTTTGTAGTTCAGTATGTAACCTTTTATGAGTTGAATATACTGAATGTACGTATATTTCTGAATGTACACACACATTTATATATATATATATATATATATATATATATATATATATATATATATATATATATATATATATATATATATATATATATATATATATATATATATATATATATGTGGAGAGTCCGTCAAAAAATGTATACATGCTTTAACAGATATCATCGATGGACTTTTTTCGAAGTTGGATCAAATTACAGTAACAATGTGTAGTATGATGTTCTTTCAAAAGATGTCATTACTCACATTAATACTAGCATCAACACATGATCTGTAGGACAGTCAGACAAAATGGCTGAGGCACGATGGTCATTCAAGGAAAATGCAAGACCATTTTAAAGTGGTGTTTCAAATTTGAGAATGTTGGTGAAGTTCGACAACAATGGAGGCATGAGTTTGCAATGAACTTCCATCACGCCTGACAATTTCACATATTCGTGATAAGTTTGAGACGCATGGTACTGTGTGTGATGCACAAGGGAAGATCCGGGAGGCCTCGCACAGTAACGTCCTGCTTCCTCTACTATGGTGTTGAAACAGCTTACACAATCGCCACAGAAGTCAACCACACAATGTGCACGTGAGACAGGAGTTAGCAGTGCAAGCATACGGTGCATTCTTAAAGCAGCTAAATGAAAAGTTTACATCCCAAGATTATTACATGCAATGAATGAAGAAAATCGGGATTGAAGAATGCAGTATTGTGAGTGGTTTGATTACATGGTAGATGAGGATGAGGAGTTTATGAGGAAGATGGTTTGGTCTGATGTAGCACAATTTAAGCTTAATGAAACAGTGAATCAGCATAATTGTGTTTACTGGGCTCCAGAAAATCCAGTCATTCATGTGGACAAGGCAGTCAATTTATTGTGACTGATTGTCTGGTGTGAATTGTCATCTAGGGGTTTAACAGGAGTCCATTCTTCTTTGAAGGTATTGTTACTGGCCAAATGTACCTAGACATGCTACGCACATCCATTTTACCTGCCATTCATTCACTTTCTGAGAATGATCAAGTAAAATCCTTACAAATTCCTCTTCCAACAAGATGGCACACTACTACTGAGACATGAGAGAGCTTACCTTGATGAGAATTTGCATGGACAATGGATAGGAAAAATAGGTGCAGTTGAGTTCTCCTGATTTAACATCTTTGGACTTCTACTTATGGGGACTCTAAAGGATGTAGTGTATCGTGTATCACCTGCACTGGTGGTCCTTTGGCAAGAAATTGAAACCGCATGCGCAGTAATCCCACTGGACACTTTGACCAACATTGCCCAAACAATAGTTCACCGTAATAATAAGTGTCTGACATTAATCTTAACCACTTTGAGCACCTCATGTAATTGTAGAAGTCAAAAGTAACTTGTATTCAACCCTTGATGTCTGCATAATAGTATTACAATTATTTAAATTAAGGGGATATTAAATCGCACATTGTTTTAAAACCGAATAAGAAACTCAAAGATCGGAATCAAAGAGTTTCATGCCGAATATAGTAACTATAAACGTATCGGCAACTACTAGCATAAGCTAAAGCAAGTATCGGCAACTACTAGCATAAGCCCTAGTTCAAGTACGTAGTACAAACTAGGGCAACTCGTAGCAAAGGTGGAGAAAGTTCTGATCGCTATTCCTAATATTTTCCATAATGTAAAACCCATCTCCTAGGAGACATATGATGTTATACATTATGGTGGGAGGTCACTACCCAGACTGGTTTCGATCTTTATTGAGATCTCATCAGTGATTAGCTAAACCAAAGTACAATACTAAGGGTATGGCGAAAAGAACTTGTGTACTCTGCTATAAGAGTTGTCAAAAAGGTGCACCCATAAATTATCATTTAAAATAAAGAGCCAGTAGGCTTCATTTTGCCGATGTAAACATTATTTAAATTAAGGGGATATTAAATCCCACATTGTTTTAAAACTGAATAAGAAACTCAAAGATCACAATCAAAGAGTTTCATGCCGAATATAGTAACTATAAACGTATCTGCGACTTACATCGCCGAAATTAAGCCTATTGGCTCTTTATTTTAAATAATAATTTATGGGTGCACCTTTTTGACAACTCGTATAGCAGAGTATATAGGTTCTTTTCGCCATACCCTTAGTGTTGTACTTTGGTCTAGCTACTCACTGATGAGATCTCGATAAAGATCGAAACCAGTCTGGGTAGTGACCTCCCACCATAATGTATAACATAATACGTCTCCTAAGAGATGAGTTTTACATTATGGAAAATATTAAGAATAGCAATCAGAACTTTCTCCACCTTTGTAACAAGTTGCCCTAGTTTGTACTACATACTTGAACTACGTGCTTTAGCTTACGCTAGTAGTTGCTGATACATTTATAGTTACTATATTCGGCATGAAACTCTTTGACTCCAATTTTTGAGTTTCTTATTCAGTTTTAAAACAATGTGGGATTTAATATTCCCTTAATTTAAATAATGTTTACATCGCCGAAATTAAGCCTATTGGCTCTTTATTTTAAATAATAATTTATGGGTGCACCTTTTTGACAACTCATATAGCAGAGTATATAAGTTCTTTTCGCCATACCCTTAGTATTGTACTTTGGTCTAGCTACTCACTGATGAGATCTCAATAAAGATCGAAACCAGTCTGGGTAGTGACCTCCCACCATAATGTATAACATCATACATCTACTAGGAGATGGGTTTTACATTATGGAAAATACTAAGACTAGCGATCAGAACTTTCTCCACCTTTGCTACGAGTTGCCCTAGTTTGTACTACGTGCTTTAGCTTATGCTAGTATTCGCCGATACATTTATAGTTACTATATTCGGCATGAAACTCTTTGATTCCGATCTTTGAGTTTCTTATTCGGTTTTAAAACAATGTGGGATTTAATATCCCCTTAATTTAAATAATGTTTACATTGCCAAAATGAATCCTATTGGGTCTTTATTTTAAATAATAATTTAGTATTACAATTTTTATACAGGTTTTTCTTTTGTTGAAGTATGTATACATTTTTTTGATGGACTCTGTATGTTTACAACCTTTCTTTGGTGGGAATCACATAAAAAAAAAAAATATAAATAAATGCAGAAATTACTATGCATATTTGGTATGTTGTCATGAAATGAATCCTATTGGGTCTTTATTTTAAATAATAATTTAGTATTACAATTTTTATACAGGTTTTTCTTTTGCTGAAGTATATATACATTTTTTTGATGGACTCTGTATGTTTACAACCTTTCTTTTGGTGGGAATCGCATAAAAAAAAAATATAAATAAATGCAGAAATTACTGAAATTACTATACATATTTGGTATGTTGTCATGAAATGAACCCTATTGGGTCTTTATTTTAAATAATAATTTAGTATTACAATTTTTATACAGGTTTTTCTTTTGTGAAGTATGTATACATTTTTTTGATGGACTCTGTATGTTTACAACCTTTCTTTGGTGGGAATCGCATAAAAAAAATATATATTAATAAATGCATAAATTACTATACATATTTGGTATGTTGTCATATAAGAATAAAACATTGACTTTCTTCAATAATGTTCAAAAATATAATTAGCTTTTCCAATTTCATGGCAATGTATATTAGCTTCTTGTATATATTAGGACAGCTTTGAAAGCAAAATTTTCTGGTTGGTTGCACAGTACCTGATCAAGATGGCCATATATATACATGTATGTATGTGCTGAATAGGATTTAGGTAGCTGCCTGGCATGTGTAAGTTGCATCCTACCTTTTTCATAAGCCACCCTTTTGTTGTTACAGGTAGTGTGCAATAG
Organism: Typopeltis vanoorti; assembly: GCF_054136105.1. NCBI lineage: Eukaryota > Metazoa > Arthropoda > Arachnida > Uropygi > Thelyphonidae > Typopeltis > Typopeltis vanoorti. The sequence continues at coordinate 91,634,700 of NC_143570.1, forward strand.
TTTCATCATCTGTAAAACTTGCTTTGACTAAATTAACACTAATAATTGATTGCAGAACTGGACAGTGAAGGTCTTGAAGTACTTTTAAAAATTCACTTTTTACATGGTACTGATTTCTACTTTTAAAATCTAGTACTGCATACATTTTTAGAGTAATTAACACAGTTCTGGTTGGCTGAACATACTGAATTTATTTCTTAATGCATCAGCTAGTATCCTTATGTCCAAACAGCACTGTATAATATAACAACATGCTTCAATTCTTTGTTTTTCAGGTAAGTGCATAATTGAATTTCTTGTCATCTTGCCATACACTGCCTAGGAATCAGTCTTGCTTTTATGTGATTCTCATAAAAAAATACCTGTTTTCCAAATGTTCAACATTTACATCTCTCATGAAAGGGCTATAGTGTCATGAGTGAACATACCAGTAGATTTGAGCTGTGCTAAATAAAGTGTTTTTGATGAATGTATAGTGTGGCTTTTTGTTGCAAATTGTGCTGCATTTTTTTCACTTTGGATACAAGTTTCCTTGTTTATTGTACTGCTTCAGCTTCTGAAGATGGCATCCATAAAGAAACATAGTGGCACAAGAAGCTTCTGTACGAAACTCTGGCTCAGCCTTGGATTTTTTGCAATGGATGTGTTGCAAAAACTGCTATATGTATGCACCAAAAAATGTGAAAGATTTGTGGACTGTTTGGGTAAACGAGAAGGAAAGCATTAATGTATGTGAAAAGTGTCTGGTTAGATTAGAGAGAGAGAGAGATTAGTAATGGAAACTAATGTCGAGACCATAGTAGAAGAGCTTTGACAAACTTTGTTAGTGAAAATGAAAAGCAAAACGAAACATCTAGAAGAGGATATTAAACAACTTAAGGAGAACTTGGCTGATAAGGAGAAGGAGGAAGTTTTTATTATAAAGGAAGAGTCAAATGATAGTCGTACATCAGTATGGGGACTAAATCATTAGAGGTGTTATTACTAATGATTGCAGAAAACCTGCTTTCCTGGTGGAACAATGAAGAAAATAACCGATGCATTGCAGAAAAGGAAATACCAGACTTCAAAATTAGTCATAGTCGTGGGCACGAATGACGTAGTTACTTCAAAATTAGTCATAGTCGTGGGCACGAATGACGTAGTTACTTCAAAATTAGTCATAATCGTGGGCACGAATGACGTAGTTGGGTAAAAAATAATGTTGATATGGAGAAACTTGGAGGAAGTTATTGCAGCATGCAGAGAAGAGACAAGAGTATTGTTGGAAAAGTCATAGGTGTGTTGTCCAGATAGGATAACAGTGAATTTAGAAGAAAAGCAGAGTTAATGAATAGTAAGGTGACTAAGTTATGTAAGGCAAAGGTTCATTTTGTAAATCTGTGGAGTGAATTTGAAGGAAGATTGGAATGTTTCAAAGTTGATGGATTGCATTTGAATGGATTGTTGGGATTGTTAGAAAAGCTATTGTTTTCTGAGAAGGCACAGAGTCAAGACGTTAATGTACTACTTGATCAGAGTGTACTTGTGAAGCAGGATAGCACAACTAAATGGATTACGACAGAAGGAAGATGGTTATGAGGCTGAAGATGTGGTTGCAGCAGCACAAGGTGATGGAATGGATAAAGGTGAGGATGAGAAAGATAGGAATAGAAATCAGAGTGAGGATCAGGGAAATGGGAGTGGTCAGACTGAAGAGAGAGGTGTGGTAATGCAGCTAGAATAGAGAATGTTCATGCTGGTAGAATGACCTCAAAGACAGGGATTGTTATGTTTGTACACAAATGTAAGGAGTATTTGAAACAAGAGAACTGAGTTTGTTGAATTGATTGAGTCAGTATGTCCAGGGATAACTGGAATAAGTGAAACTTGGTTTTTTTGAGGAGAATGTGATGACAGGAATAGAAATGGAAGGATATATAATTTTCTGTAAGGATAAAAATTAACAGACTAGTATATCTGATAGGATACTGTTATAGGCCAGGGAAGGGAGTGCAGAGAATACTGATTATGAGATGTTTAGGACAAGTTAGTTGGCATTAAAAAGAAGGTGATCATGATGGGAGACTTTAATTACAGGAATATAGAGTGGAAGGAGGAGATGGTGTATAGGAACAAGGAGAGTGAGTTTGTGAAGTTTCTGAGAGATAAGTATCGTAAGCAGCACGTGGTTGAAGCAACTAGAGGCTTTAATGTTTTGGATTTGGTGATAACTTCACAAGATGTAGTTATTAATGAAGTGTTGACACTGCCACCGGTTAGTGAGAGTGATCATGAGGTACTTTTTTGGAAAGCGAAAACTAGAAAAGTTATTATTACGTGACACCTCCAAGGAGTCCAAAGCTTCATCAAGGGGAGGGCACCTACTCTACAACTCTCCGTCTCCTCCACTCAATCTACCAACTACAGCAAACTGCATCATTTACACCAGTGTTTCCCAAATTTTTCCTACAATGAAACACTTCACAAATCCTTAAATTTTAATGGAGCACCTTGGTTAGAGTCGAGTATCATCGGTCTCATATTCACTGTGCACACGATCACTGTGCTATTAAGGCCAGCACATGCTGGCCTTAATAGCACAATCCACACGCAAAATGAGGAGCGCCTGATTTTCAAACATTTTTGAACTTTTTGCAGCATTTAAAACCATTCCAGGCTCGTATTAATTTTGATAATTTTTCACGGAACACTTATTCACTTTCTGCAGAACACAATTTGGGAATCTCTGATCTACACCAATGCTATCTACTACCCACCACCACTAGTATTCTCACAGATGATCACAAATATCCATGCAGATGGCAGGATTCAAATCTGCAGCCTTTTGGCTAGAGAGCAGATATGCTAAACACTGGGCCAACCAGGTAGTTTACTGCCAAAAATGGATATATGTGGAAGTATAAAGTGGGTGATTATAGGAAGCTCTGGAGTCGGTTAGCATCAGTACGTTGGGTAGATGAGCTGAGCAGAAACGATGTTGATAATGCATGGAAACTCACAAGGCAGTATCTGACAAAAGCAATGTATAACTTCATACCAAGGCTTAAGCAAGTAAATGGAGTAGGAGTTAAATGGATGAACAGTCAAATAAAGCAAGCTGTGCTAGAAAAGAAAATGCTATGGAGGAGGTACTAGACGACGGTGATTGGATCCATGAAGAGTATCAAGTGCAGGCCGGAACGGTTATGAGCATGGTAAAGAAAGGAAAGGTGCAGTATGAGAGGAGATTGACTGGTCAGACCAAGGTTAACTCAAGGAATTTTGTTGGAAGTTTTTCCACTTAGTTATACTATAAATTAAAGATGCCAAAAAATTATATTCTTGATTTAATCCTTTAACCACGTTTGCACCTGTAGTAATTTCAGGACTGGGCAACTCGTATATAGAAGCTAATGACTTCACATCACCTGTCTTAGTATCCCATAATGAAAAGCACATGTTCTTACATGTATGCTGCTATGCTTTATGGGAAGGGTCACTGCCCATACCAGTTTTGACCTTTATTGAGGTCGTCCCATCAGTGGGAGGCAGAGTCAGAAGTGATACCAAGGTTGAAGTAATGCAGAAGTCATATTTCCGTATACGAGTAGCCAAAAGCTGGTCTCATACCTTATTATTAAAATACTCTGGATTGGAGATAGATGTTGAATGTTTTTTTTTACTTGGTTATACTATAAATTAAAGATGCTAAGAAATTATATTCTTGGTTTAATCTCCCTACAGGTCGAGTGGATGAAATAGTGAAACCAAATTGCACTTCTTATCGATGTTATTCAATAGGGTGTTACAGAATCGCATCCAGATTTAACTAGATGTCTATATACGTCATGGCTGGTTGGGGTGTTAATTCTTTATCCATGTGTAAGCAAACAAAGTTTGCACCTGAAGTAATTTCAGGACTGGGCAACTCATATATGGAGACTAATGATTTCATATCACCTGCCTTATTAGTCTACCCAGTCCCAAAGATGTTTTGGTTGGGATCGGGATAAGTGCAGGCCAATCAAGTTTTTTTTTTTTTTCCTTGCAAACCTTACATTCAAACCAAACATATCCTTGCAGACATGTATCTTGCTATGCATTTTGAGAAAGTGATATTTCCATATACGAGTAGCCAAAAGCTATCAGAGTTGCCCAGTCCTGAAATTACTTCATGCACAAACGTTGTTTCCTTACACTTGGATAAAGGATTAAACCAAGAATGTAATTTCTTGGCATCTTTAATTTCTGGGAATTTTTCTTCTATATGACAAGCATGAAAAAGAATAATTATGGCAGGTTGACACTGGTAGATAGTCATTGTAGCAGAATAACACTTGCAAAGGACATAGTGGAATTATTGAATGCACACTTTATCAGTGTACATCATGCTGATATAAATTATATCGTGCAATATATAGAAGAGAGGCAAGTATTAGGAGAGTTGGAAGTGGAAGAATCAGAGGTATATCAGGTGTTCATTGGGTTAGATGTTAATAAGGCTGTTGAAATGGGTGACATATCACCATTCATTCTTAAGGAATGTGCACAACAGTTGGCTATGCCCTTGACTTGGTTATTTAATGAAAGTCTTGCAGTGGGTAAGGTTCCTAAAGGGTGGAAAGAAGGCAAAATAGTACCACTCCACAAGCATGGTTCGAGAACAGAAGTTTCCATTTATAGACCAGTCCATAAAATTGCAGTTGTAGTCAAGGTATTGGAGGGATTGGTTAGAAATAGAATACAGGATTGGGTTGATGGATATAGCATTCTTTAAGTTGGTCCACATGGTTTGTAAAGGGTAGGTCTTGTTTTAGCAATTTGCTTGCGTTTTGTAATAAGGTAACAAGTGTGTTAGATAAGGGAAAATCATATACTGTACTGTGATATTCTTGGACTTTGCAAAACATTTGATAAATTACCACATGATAGACTGTGTACAAGCTGCAGACAATGAGAATAGATAGTATATTGGTTAGATGAATCAGAGATTGCTCTCTGAATGATACCAGCAGGTTGTGTATAATGGTGGTGTCTCAAAAAAGGAGGGTAACTAGTTCCTTGCTCCAGGGTTCTGTTTTTGGTACCCTGCTTTTTAACTTGTTTGTAAACGATATATCATGTGGGCTGACTGGGGATCTTCAGTTGTTTGCTGATAATGCAAAGTTGGGAAGAGTTATATGTAGCACTGCTGATGTTAATTCCCTTCAAGATTTAAACAGACTTTTGACTTGGACAAAGGAGTGGGGTGGTAGTTTTAATATCAATAAGTGCAAGTGTTACAGTTTGTAGTGCAGAAGTGTAAGGCTGTTATTGACAGTGCCATACTGCAGGAAGTGGATGAGATTAGAAATTTTGGAGTGATAGTTGATAGACTGAAGTTTAGAGGGCATATTGCAAGTGTTGTAAAGGCTGCACAACATAGTGCTGCTGTGATAAGAAGTACTATAACATGTAGGGATAGGAAGTGGTTGTGCTACTGTATAAAGCATTGGTCAGACCAAACTTGGACTACTGTGCTCAGATCTGGTCACCTTTTTTAGTGTGATGAGACGTTTGATAGGGTTCAGAAGCTAGTGTAGGATCAGGACTTTGGACTTCAGTCTATGAAGAGACTTTGAAAAAATGTAGATTTCAGAGTTTAATGGATAGGAAGAAAAGAGGTGATATGATAGAGACATTTGGGTTTAGAGAGAAGATTTTATTGGATTAATCCAGATGAGATTATGAACAGAGTAGAAAGCGAGAAGGTAAAAACCAGAGGTCATCCCTTGAAATTATGTAGTGAAGATGGGTGTGAGGGGTAGATTTTTTATATAGAGAATTTGTCATTGAATGGAATGCATTACCAGAATGTGTTGTTAATGCAAGGAGTGTTAAGGGTTTTAAGATTCAGTATGATAAATATGTTGTCCGTTGAATGAACTGCCCATGATGAGTCTGCTGACTCCATGGAGGGTGCAATAATAATAATAATGTAAGTCTGTTGTAATGGGTAAGGTTTTATAGTTAATGGAAGGTGCTATTTAACTACGGCATGTAGTTAAAGTAGGGTCCCAAATTGCAGCTCTGCCACCTTGTCATTGTTAGGACTATATATATATATATATATATATATATATATATACAGGGTGTTCGGGATAAATTTGACAGTTTCGTAAGGAAAAAGAAAATCTTCTTTGTATCTATTAAATTTAATGAATTGACAAAAAAACATTACAGGCAGAGTTAATTACAATACTATCAACAAGATTTACTCAAAATAACCACCATTAGCATCGATCACAGCTTCAATTCTGCTTCGGAACCTCGAACAAGCTGATGCTACAGTCTCCCTGGGAAGGGCCGCAAAAACTGTTTTAATTTTATCCATTAACTGGGCTTTTGTATTACTGGAAGTGCGATTGGTGTCTTTTTCAACTGCGCCCCATACAAAATAATCCATGGGGTTAAGGTCTGGGGAGTTTGGAGGCCAAACATTTGGACTGGTGAAGTCGTAGAAATTTTCAGACAACCATTTTTGACTTTTCCCAGAGGTGTGGCAAGGGGCCGAATCCTGCTGCCATACATACGGCCTACCATTGGCTACCCTTGTTATCCAGGGCTTGACTACAGTTAGCAACTCCACGAACAAAGCCCGAATTCCAATGCCAGGGTTCTTCAACACCTGTTCCTGCAGATTTGCGAGGAATTCTGCTGTACGAACGCAATCAGATCGTCTGCTAGGGATCTTTCTTCTTGCTACATCCTCGTAGTCACCATTGCAAGTCTCTAGTTCATGCCTGATTGTTTTTACTGTATTCAGGGAGCATTGGGCAGCAGTCGTAATATCCTTATTTTGATGGCGGGCACGAATCATCATGATACAAGTTATTCTCTTCCATGATTCAGGTGGGTTCCAGCTATCCATCCTTTCTGACATCTTGTATATGAATGAAGAAGGGTCCAAACTTTTAAATGAAGAGAAGTGTGTGTTAATACATGTAACTTACGGAAAAATATAATTAATTATAAATATGTCAAATTTATCCCGAACACCCTGTATATATATATATATATATATATATTACATTGTTTTGATGGATATTTAAGTTTTCATTGCCAACAAAATGTTTGAGTAGTGTATTCTCTTATCTTTAGATTACTGTTGTATGCTGTAGTGCAACATATAGAAGTAATATACCTTCTGTCAATATCTGAATGCCAATTTCTCTAGAGGATTTCTCACAGACTTTATCCACTTGCCACCCAACAACATCACCTCACTAGAAATCAAACAGTTTTAGTGCATCTATTGTGCTTCTCGAAAGCAGTTCATAAGTTCATTTATTTCAGGCCAGTCTCTGCAATGAAGTAACATATTTGCAGGATTCATTTGCAGTGACACCATTGCAAACTTATATGCTAAGTTTTGCAGCAGCTGCTTTTTTTTTATACATTTATTGTTATTAGACTCAGGTGCGAATGCTGGTCTTGAAATTCACACTTGTTGTTCTTCCCATTCAGGGAGTGAGAGGTGTAATTGAAGTCTGATTAGCGGAATAATGAATTACTGACCATTTAAAACTATATATTTAGAAATTTGTGTACATTTAATCATACAAATACAACATTTATTTTACAAATGATATTCCATCTTTTTCAATTCAGCTACTTGAATGCAAATTCTACCCTACAGTTCTTCTTTATGAACTGGTCAATAACATCATCATAAAAAGTTGATTGTAACTTAATTTTCCTAAGCAACACGCACACTTTTAAAGGCTGGCTGAAGCTCACTGGCTAGAGCTACTTTGACTGTGTATGGCCTGTGTGAGATGACATGAAATGGCTATGTGCATGCATGAAATCACAGTGCTGCTGCGAGGACTTGAAAGCTCCTGTAACCAAGCAAGCCAAGGTAGCTTTGACTAGATGAGCAGGCATCGCCCTTTGATACACACCACAAAGCTCAGTTATTTCCATGCAAGCTTAAGACATCTTCTGTCTATAAAAATAAAAGCCCAAATGGAATGCTTATAAATACATGCATTTATTAATAAATAAATATTCTTTCTTAATTAATGAGCTTGCACAGCAAGCATGGAGAATTAACCCCTGATTAGACTTTCAGTGAAGTCAAGACATCACAGGGAGTCTTCACAATCAAACCATTCCTTTAACATATTTGCAGTTTCTGCTTGCAATACACATACAGACAACAATCCACTTGCCCATCACTCGATGTAAAACAGCTTTCTTCTCACACTCTCCTTATACAATTTCCAGGGATAGCTTTGTGTTTTGCCCCTTTCCCTTACTCTTTGAAAAATATCTTCTATATTAATCAGGTAAAATCCCTCACTAACTTATAGGTCTTAATCAAATCAACTCCCCTCCAAACTACTAGGTTCTGTAGGTGGTATTCTCTTTATCTGCTCTTATGCCTAAAATTCCAGAAAACAAAATACCTTAATCATTGCTCATTGCATCCTTTGCAGAATCTCTACAAAACCACATGATCAAATCTGAGTGCAGCTGTCAATATGCAACATAATCAAGGCATAAACTCTTTTTGCCCAAATGTCATTGTCCTCATAGTTGCATAATCATGTTATGCAGTTCTTGGAGTTTCCTTGAATTTCAGATTATCATTCTACACTCCCAAATTTTCTTCTCCTCCTCCAATACATCTCTCACCTTTTGAAGGCACATCATTCCATCCTTGCCTTTAGAAATTTCAAAACTTTCTTATGCTTTTCAACAACATATTCACAGCCAATGCTGACAGTCTATTCTTATCATCCTGGATAGTAGCTACAGCATTAGTTTCACTCCATATAATTCTTCTCGACTTTGTATCATCTGCAAAAACTACATGCAATTTAAACCACTTGTAATAGCATAAACCTTGCCTGGTGAATAAAATATTGAGACCGAATTGCACTTCTTTTCCATGTTATTCAGTAGGTGTTACAGAATCGTATCCAGATTTAGCTGAACATCTATAGACAACATGACCATTTGGGTCATGCTGTCTATAGATGTCAAGTTAAACAGTATTCGCTCTACACTGTACTGCTATCTGACTGCCAGTCTCCTACGCAACCCTTTAATCAATTATCTGAATTTAATTGTGCTCCAGTTTGAGTAGCAGCCTATTAAATGACAATTAAAGAGCTTTACAATATTTTAATATACAGGGTGTTCGGGATAAATTTGACATATTTATAATTAATTATATTTTTCCGTAAGTTACACGTATTAACACACACTTCTCTTCATTTAAAAGTTTGGACCCTTCTTCATTCATATACAAGATGTCAGAAAGGATGGATAGCTGGAACCCACCTGAATCATGGAAGAGAATAACTTGTATCATGATGATTCGTGCCCGCCATCAAAATAAGGATATTACGACTGCTGCCCAATGCTCCCTGAATACAGTAAAAACAATCAGGCATGAACTAGAGACTTGCAATGGTGACTACGAGGATGTAGCAAGAAGAAAGATCCCTAGCAGACGATCTGATTGCGTTCGTACAGCAGAATTCCTCGCAAATCTGCAGGAACAGGTGTTGAAGAACCCTGGCATTGGAATTCGGGCTTTGTTCGTGGAGTTGCTAACTGTAGTCAAGCCCTGGATAACAAGGGTAGCCAATTGTAGGCCGTATGTATGGCAGCAGGATTCGGCCCCTTGCCACACCTCTGGGAAAAGTCAAAAATGGTTGTCTGAAAATTTCTACGACTTCACCAGTCCAAATGTTTGGCCTCCAAACTCCCCAGACCTTAACCCCATGGATTATTTTGTATGGGGCGCAGTTGAAAAAGACACCAATCGCACTTCCAGTAATACAAAAGCCCAGTTAATGGATAAAATTAAAACAGTTTTTGCGGCCCTTCCCAGGGAGACTGTAGCATCAGCTTGTTCGAGGTTCCGAAGCAGAATTGAAGCTGTGATCGATGCTAATGGTGGTTATTTTGAGTAAATCTTGTTGATAGTATTGTAATTAACTCTGCCTGTAATGTTTTTTTGTCAATTCATTAAATTTAATAGATACAAAGAAGATTTTCTTTTTCCTTACGAAACTGTCAAATTTATCCCGAACACCCTGTACTACTACATACCTTTCCCCTTTTGTCCATACATATGTTACCCAGTTGATATGTAACATAATCTTCCCTTAACAAACCCATGTTGCTTAATGTAGAGAATTCTTCCATGGATACCCCCTTAATGCTCTCTCCACCCTCCATGAAATGGAAAATTCCATCATCTGGTATCTTGTGTGATCCATTTTGATTGTAGGATTATCATATCACCCCTCTTTCTACAGTTTACTAGTCTCTGCAGACCACGCATTCTCAGTCTGTCCTCAAAATCTACATTCTGCAGTCCTGATATAATCTTTAACATTTTCCTTTACACCCTCTCCTCTGCATCATCTTGTAAACCAGGAGACCTACATGCAATAGTCCAGATAAGGTTATTTCAAAGCTTTGTAACGAGGCAAAATGACAACCTTATTATTACATTTTCAGTGTTTGTTTCAGTATTGCAGTTATCATCTGTTGTGTTTCCATCAGTTTTTTTTTTTTTTTTTTTTCCCCATGAAAATTTATACTTGCTTGTCATATTAAAGGATAACAAATTAACTATGAAAGTAGGATAAATACACATGTAACATATATTATACAACTAAAACCATCGCACAATAAGCAAAAACATTTATCTTTATTCTGGACAATGGACTTCTTCCTAATCATTGAATTTATAAGTTCATTGTTTTTTATTTGGATTACACATTTTGGGGCTAAATTTTTAAACACGAGAAAACAATGTATAGTCAACACTGGTGAAGTGGTGACACATCCCTCAAGCGCACCGTTGCCAGTAAATTAAAAAAAAAAAAAAAAAAAAAATCAGCTAACGCCTTTTTATTCCCGTATAGGAAGTAGGCGAGGCCATTTAGCCCTATAAACATCGCACTAAAAGAGAGAGGAATTACAAAATGCTCGTAATATAACATAAATGTTAAATTTTTTTACGATTTCAAAAAATATTACTATGAGAATACTTATAATTTCCAGTTTTAATTTGATTTTTTCTGTATATTTAATAATTGACAGCAGGCATATGCAAATAGCTCTACTGGCACAAATGCGCCTGAGGGCATAGGGTTGAGAACCGCTGCAATAGTGCATCATACTTAATTTTTTAAATACTTTCCATGCATTGTTGATGTTCTTCCCACCCAACAACCGATACCATGGCACGGAATAGAGCATACTCCTAAGTTGGTCATAATTTCCTGCTTTGTAGTTTAGCATGTAATCTTTTATGAAAGGAATGTTCATTAACTTAGCCACTTATTATTATTATGTGACACCTCCAGAGAATCCAAAGACTCATCGAGTGAGGGCACCTACTCTACAACTCGCTGTCTCCACTACTCAGTCCGCTCAACGAACTGCGATTGCCATCATCATCTACACCAATGGCATCTACTGCCCACCACCACCACTAGTATTTTTTTCCCCAGGTCAGACACGAACTCACAATCTCGGCATCACTCACAAGTACTGTCTTATAAGTACACTTCCCAAATGATTACTGTTGCCAATTGGAAGCAAAGTAGTTATGTCTTTAATTGAAACCAATTTTGACACTATAATCAAATTGAACACACTTCGACCTAGATTTCCATCTGTCACATGTTTCTTGAGGAAGTTGTTTCACACCAGCTCAATAAATTCATTCTTCTCATGAGATTCTACTACCACCCAATCAATGTTTGAATAATTAGTCCTCCTAAACATTAATGTTTAGGAGGACTAATTATGGGAAACGATGGGAAAACAGTAATCTTAAGATTACTGTTTTCCCATCATCTTTATTTAGTAATGGATTTCTTTGTCACATAAGAACTGATCCACTAGATGAGTAGCAACACTCCACTGTGTATTTGATCTTGTTAGACTGCATGTCTCACACCATATTGCTTCAAACTCACTGCCACATGAAAACTATTACTAGTATTACACTAACAGATCTCAGTGCTAACTGGATTCAAGTTATCCAGTATCATTAGCAGCATGCTCCTCCTATCCTGTCCTGTCTATCCTTTCCTAAAAATACTGTACCCTTTACACTCGATACCAGTTAGTGTGTCTTATTCTGATAGCCAGGTCTTATTAATGTCTCAGCATATTGACCAAGGCAACAAACTCTATGCCTTTCTGATACTCTAGCATTCGTGTAGTGACATAAGCTACCTGTATACTCTTGCTTGTAGTCTCTGTGACACAGGCGGGCAACTTGCAGATATCTGTTCTTATCTGGCGCCTTAGGTAGACATCTTTGCACATGCTTGATAGGTTTGAACTGGACAAATACAAAATTGGTCTCTCCTCTTAATCATTTTCATCATTAATACAGTTACATATTCAATAGCATTGTCGCTCTTACATGTAGATTCTCGCGATTCCTCCCATCATAATTTAGTTTCCTGTGTTAAGTCTCATACCAATTAAAATTTTTCCAAAACTCTTGAACCAAATGCATTCAAGTTAGGCCATTCCTCATATACAAATCCATTCTTCCCTCAGACTTAGTCCACACATACAAAACTTGCATCCATACCTTCTATACACCTATGCATCAAGTCGTTTGCCATCATAGTCCTTAATTAATTTCTATCATATCTAAGTAATATACTTACGATTTTCACTTTCTCTCTTCCAACAATCCTTTCATATTCTATTTCATATAGTGTGAATTGTGGGCATGTGAAAATGGCTCAGTTCAATGGAAATAAATTTCAGGTGTAATTAGATATCCAGTGTCCTATTGTATTAGTGGAATTATGCTAGAAGAAACTGATTAGGAATCTTAGAGTGTTAGCAGATAGGAAGTTGAAGCTCAGGGGCCATGTAGCAAAGATTGCAAATACAACTCATAATAATTGCAATGTTGAAACGAACCTTGATAAGTAAGGAAGTCATTTTGCATCTTTACAAGGCATTTTTAAGACATCACTTGGGCTATTGCACGCCTGTCTCTTCAGTTCTGTGGTGATTTTGACACAGCGGAGAGAATCAAAGAAGAGTGTCAGAAATGATATCAGGATTATGGAACCTGATTATTAAGACACTGAGAATTTGTAGGCTGCAGGAGAAAGAGGGATGATATGATTGAGACTTGCAACAAACTTCTGAAAGGGTTATACAGAATTTCAGTAGATGCAATTTTTCATTTTATGAGCAGTGATTTTCAACCTTTTTCATAATATGGCACACCAAGACTAATTATTAAAATTCTGCAGCACACTAAAAATATATTCTTTTAATTTTTTGACGATCTGGCAAAAAATAGGTATAATTTTGATTGATTTACACACACAAGATATTATTATTAATGCTGTACTATACTATACTAATATACTATTATTAATAGTAGTAATTACTTATCCTTTTTGCTCCAAAAAAATTGTAACTCTATTTTTGACATTTTGAGTAAGAAAAACAATACTCAAAATTATTTTTTAAAATTTTTATTGATTTTTTTTCAAATGAATATTAAATATATTAAATAATATACATACTTGCAGTTTATTTTAATGAGATATCTGAGCTTGATGTTGTGCGAGGTGGAATTTTAAATAGGCATACTCTTAAACCATCTTCCAAGGCTTCCAACTATGATCTATTTTTGTTCTTAATAATATTCATTGCTGAAAAGCTTGGTTCGCACAAATATGACGTGGAGAATGGAAAAAGTACTTCTATTGCTTTTTTTTTTTTGGTAATATTGGGAAATTCACTTCTAAGAGATAACCAAAACGAAGTAGTATCTATTGTTGAATGTTTTAGTTTAAACCTCTGTCATTTCTTATATCTGTTAATTCGTCCTCTTCCGTAACTGGTAACTAGTAACATTTCTGGCTTAACGGGTGAAGCAAAAGCTTTTCGTATTCCCGGCTATCTTAATAGAGACTGTGAGTAGAAAGAGTTTATGAGCTATATTGCTTGCCCTGAGTGGGCTAGGAGATTAATCCTCAGTGAGGGGGTTGAGGATGGCTTTAGGTCTTTTGTGCTTAGAATAGTCCATTGCATCATAGTCAGCGGCCAGTTGGATCAGTCTGTTAGGATGCACAGTTGCTTTTGAAAAGAATTTGGTTGCTATAGTTTGCATGAAGGTGTAGATATAGGGTACCTCCGTGTCGCGGTGCAGTTGGACAGTTCGGATGAACCATGGAGCGCCCAGGATCATTCTAAGACACTTGTTCTGAATGCGTTGTAATTTAATGATATTTGAGTTTGAAGTATGGCTCCAGGCCGGTGAGGCATAGGTGAGTATTGGACGAACCATCAGTTTGTATATGAGAAGTTTGATTCTGGTGCCCAGTTTACTGTTTCTGTTTATTAGCGGATAGAGCTGGGCTATGGTTTTTGATGTGTTTGCATAGAGAGTCTTGATATGGGAGTTGAAAGTCAGTTTACTGTCCATTACTACACCGAGATACTTGATCTCTGTTTTCCACTGAAGTTTTGTGTTAAGGAGGAGAATATCTTCTTTGGGAAGCACTGATCTTCTAGAGAATAAGACGGCTATGCTCTTCTGAGGATTCACCTGGAGTCGCCATTTGGCAAAATATTGTTCTATTTGCAGTAGGTTTTCTTGCAGTTTCTTGATGGCTAAGTGAGGCTTTAATGATCTGGCCAATATCGCTGTGTCATCAGCATAAAGAGCTTTAATTGAAGATAATGGGTTGTGTGGTATATCATGCAGGTATAAGGAGAATAGGATTGGTGCTAGTAAGGACCCTTGTGGAACTCCAGCCAAGATGTGTTTCTGTGAGGACACTATTCCACTTAATCTCACTTGCATGCGTCTATCGCAGAGGTACGTCTTGATGAGTTGAATTGGAACACCGGATGATATAAGCTTGTATAGCAAGCCATAATGCCAAACCTTGTCAAATGCACTGGCTAAGTCTAGGAAAACAGCCCCAGTGCATTGACGCCAGTTAAAACCTGTAATGATATGTTCCACCAATCTGTGTATTTGTTGTGTGGTACTATGCAACTGTCTGAAGCCAAACTGCTCCTCAGGCAGGATGTTTAACCGGAGTACAGAATCTTGAAGCCTAGTAAGAATTACCTTCTCAGCAATTTTTCCGAGATTAGAGATGAGACTGATTGGTCTGTAATTCTGTGGCAAAGTGGGATCCTTTCCAGGTTTATGAATTGGAACAATGTACGCCAATTTCCAGTAGGAAGGGAAATACTTGTAGTGAAGTATGGAGTTGATTATGTTTGCCAAATGAACAATAGCTTTGCGAGGTAGAAGTTTTATAACTTTGTTGGAGATACCGTCGGGTCCAGGAGCCTTTTTATTTTTGAATTTCTGAATAATAGCATATATTTCAGCAGGTGAGGTGGGTGTAATTTGAGTAGAATGTGTGGGAGCAGGCTTGAGCGAATATCTGA
Source organism: Typopeltis vanoorti (assembly GCF_054136105.1). Classification (NCBI taxonomy): domain Eukaryota; kingdom Metazoa; phylum Arthropoda; class Arachnida; order Uropygi; family Thelyphonidae; genus Typopeltis; species Typopeltis vanoorti. Next base: position 91,650,153 of record NC_143570.1, read on the forward strand.
CATTACGGTGTATCTTGTAGATATGACTGATGTCAAGGTGATCGTATGCGGGTTTGCATTGATTTTCAATTAGCTATTGCCTCAGCTTTATCAGCATCAGTGTGGATGAGACCTGAATCTGTTTGCAAAGGGGGAAGAGGTTTATTTTTGTTCTTGATCTTTTGGATAAGATTCCATACAGAGTAGCTGTCAGTGAAGATGGAGGTCAGTTTTTCTTCCCAGAGTTGAGTTCTATGAGCTGCGAGTGCATCTCTCACTGCAGAGTTTAACCTATTTAAGATCCGTTTATCTTGTGGCGCCCTAGTGTTATGGTATCTTTTTCTAGCCCTATTTTTTTTCCCTAATCAGATTCATAGTATCTTCAGGCAGGTGGTTGCAGGGGTAGTAACTGCTGTAATCTGTTCTGTTAGATTTTTGACAGCTATATCAATTTCCTCTTTTGATTTAATGATGGGAACAGGACCAATATATTTTGGAAGCACCTTGGAGAGCCTTTCCCAAGGAATAAATGAGTGAGGGGGTGGGGATAATTTTTCAAGATTTCCTAATTTTAACCGTATTGGATTATGATCTGATGATAAATCATTGATTGTCATTAAATTGTATTGGAGTCTGATGTGCTGCAGTATGGCTATGTCCAATACATCAGCCCTGCCATAGGTGTTGTGATGGGTGGGATCAGCAGGGCCTATTACGTGAAGGTTGTTGAAATCAGCATAGTTCTGTAGTATCTGTCCATTTTTGTTAGTGGAGTGGCTATTCCAGGTAGAATGCTTGGCATTTAAATCACCTGCCACAATGGTAGGCTCTCCAGTATCAAATATAGTGTTCAAATCAGAAGGTAGTAATGATTTTTGAGGTGGATGGTATGCTGCAAAAATTTTTAATTTGCCTACTGAGCTCGTGAGAATCTCGATGCCAGTGACCTCGAGATTGGAGGTAGAAGGAATGTTTATGGAGTGATGAGAGATAAAATTTTGATGAAAATTGCCGTGCCTCCACCTCTGTGGGTTGATCTGTCAGTTCTATACGACTGATATCCATAAATTTTGGGATTGTCCGCTGGTTTTAGATGCGTTTCATTTATTAATAGAACATCTGGCCGATGTCTGTGGGCAAAATTTTGGAGTTCTAGGATCTTATTCTTTAAGCCGTTTGCATTCCAGGCTATTATCTCTAGGGCTTCTGGTTTTAATTTTTTACCGTTCATTAGTGAGCGCTGAAATGATGACTTGAGTGTCTTTTAGAAATCTGTTAGTAGAACTTTGTGAAGGATTAGATCTGCTGAAATCTAATAGCATATTTGCCAGGTACGCGGTAATGATAGCTGTCAAATTTGGACGTGATGGTGACTGTTCTAGAGATGTCTGTTTAGGGCTCCTCTTCCGTAATCTTTATATTTCCCAATTTATACTTGTGCGCTTAAGATAAACGGATCTCTTATCCAATCGAAGGATGATATGTCAAGTGAGGGAAAATGTTTCAATAATTGTATTTAGTAATCTTAAGGTTTGTAAAATTAGATCTATTAGATTTTCATTCAGTATGCACTTTTTCGTTAGTTCAATCATATTTGCTGCATTTTCTTTTCTGATTCTTTCTTCTCAAAGCATTAGTTTTTCCTGGAATGCGTTAATTTTGTCAGTGGAAGTAAGAATGTTTTCACAGTCTCTCTGCATACTTTTGTTAAGTGTATTTAAAGATTGAAATAAATCAGCGAGAAATGCAACCTTACTGCACCAAAGCTCCTCGCTAAGAAAATGTGATAACTCAGATTTTTGAGTTGTCAAAAAAATTAGAATTTCCTCTTTTAGTTAATAAAATCTTGATAAAACTCGTCCACGAGATAACCATCTCACTTCTGTATGTACTAACAACTGCGTGTAAGAATCTTCCATTGAGGAGCATAGTGCGGCAAACAATGGCGATTGTAACGACCTGGCTTTTATATAATTGACAATTTTGAGATAGTCTCGTCTAATGCTTTTTTTTTTTTTAAGCTCAGGTACCAATGATTTTGACGCTAGTACTTCTCTGTGGAGAAAACAATGTGTAAAAATAATTCTAGGATTCTTATTTTGAGCCAGTGTAACAAATCCTTCTACATTTCCTGACATCGAGCGAGCGCCATCCGTACAAATACTGATGCAAGAATCCCAAGACAAGTTGCATTTAAAGTAATTATCAACAACATCAAAACTATTTTGGCCCTTCGTTGTTTCCGGGAGTGGCCGACAAAATAAAAACTCTTCTATATCTTCCTTATAAATAAATCTACTGAAGCCTAGAAGTTGAGCTTTACCAGTTACATCAGTTGATTCGTCCAACTGAATAGCAAACATATCAGCTTCTTTAATGTGAGAAACCACTTGCAACTCAACATCTTTGGCCAAATCCTGAATATCGATAAATGGTGTTATCTGACATAGGAATTTTTAAAATCTCCTTTTCATATTCCTCGCCAAACATGATATTAACAATTTTACAGCATGCTGGCAGAATTACAGATTCTGCAATTGTGTGAGGTTTCATTTTTTTAGCAACAATTTCTGCGATTGCATGACTGGTTTCTTGGGATTTTTTTGGACACCATCGAGCATCAAGTGTGAATGTTTAGATTGTAAATGTCTTTTTAATTTACTTGGAACCATAGCGTTGTTTGCTAATTTTTCGCCACAAATTACGCATGTAGGACGTGGCAGATCCTCTTGACTGGAAATAAAGCCAAATGACAAATAATTTTCGTCGTAATGGCGAACGTTAGTTTTTAATTTAGTTTTAGAAGAACCAGTACTAGATATGGTATCAGCTGCTGATGTGCTGGGCAGGGAAAACTAGCTTCACTTTCTTCTTTCTTTCTTTCTTTTTCCTTTTTTTTTTTTTTTCTTTCGATGTACTAGCTTCACTTTCTTCATTGTCTTCAAATTTTCGTTTTTTTATTACAAATTTATCCATGTTCAACAAATACTATTGAATAAAATTAACTGAATGAAAAAAATAAATAAATAAAAGAACTCTTACCAGTTCCCTTAAAAATAAGAGAATTAAACGAAGTTATTTGTGAACACACTTATCAAAAGATTAAAGCTAATTAACACACAATTTTAAACCGATTCACCAACCGTAAGTTTCGTAAAATATAAATAAGGGAGCTTCAGGTGCGGTTGGAAGACCAGACACTAATAAATAAATGCGCAAATTACGACATTATTTCTTTCAATTAATTTGTTTTCATAAATCTCGCGGCACACTTGAAGACTTCTTGTGGCACACCGGTCGAAAATCGCTGTTATAGACCATAGAGAATGGAGAAGAATGCATGGTCACCTTGAACGTTGAGAATGGATGCTGTCAAGAAAGGGGTGGACTAGATTTTTCTCTCATAGTGATATGCGATTGGAATGGATTGCATTTGGGTGTTGTGTGTGCAAGTAGCGTATGAATTCAAGAACAAGTATGACAGGTGGTGCAAGTATGTCCTCCCTCGTTGAATTCATGATCCTTGGAGGTATCTTTATGATAATAATAGTATTGAACTTAATGCTAGTTAAGCCGTTCATAGCTGCTAGAATTGCGATCTCTTTTTCTTTCCTTTTCTGTTTTTCAATTGCATGTGCTAAATTTAATTTGTAAGAGGATTATAACTTTCAAGTTTTCACTGAGTGAAAACTTGAAAGTTATAACTCTCTCATCAGTAGAATGTTTTATGATAGTCATCATACCAAATATCCTTTTTTGTTTATAATCAACGTTACTTACCTGATTCAGTGGTTATTTTGCTGTCTAATTTTCTTATCATCCCAATGTTCTTTTAAACGTCGCTCGTCTTTCTGTAATTTCCGCGTAGGTTCTCAAAATCTGCTTTAACTTTGCAATGTTGGTGGTTAAATTATCCTCCTCAATATATTGAGGAAGGTCTATAAAATGAAAGAAGCAGATAACCTACAGAATAAAATCGAATACACTGAATTGGAGAAAATAATCAGAAAACGTATCACTGAAGAAATAAAATAATTCAATTCTTACAACAAATAATCGAAGATAACCGTAGTCTCGGAGAAGCCAAACAATTGAAAAGCAATAAACAGATGATTGCAGTCAAAGTAGGAGATGGGATCACTACCAGAGATAGATATGCTATAGCAAAAAAGAATTGGAGAATTTTACTCAGTGTTATATCAGGATGACGAATCAAAGGAAGAAGACAACTGCGAAATAATATAAGTGCCACAGTTTCTACCGAAGGAAGTTATGTGGAGCATCCAAAGCTTTCAAAATGAAAATGCTGCAGATGAGGATGGAATTATAGCTTAACTTCGAGATGCAAGCGGCGAAATGATCTTCAAAATCTTGGCAAAACTATTTCCGTCTGAAGAAAAATGATGTACCAAGAACATGGAAAAAAAGTTATCCCAAAACAGGAGAAGTAGAAGACGACGCATCAATCTGTCAGTGGTTTACAAAAGTCTTTGTTCATAGGCTTTGTGCGACTTTAGTCCTAGCTAAGCAAAAGAACAGGCAGGCTTTCGAAGGGGCTTTAGCACATTGACTGTCTTCTCCCCATTGTCAGAGGAACATGCCTGAATGGTTTAACTCTTTTTTAGTTAATATCACAGATTCGGCTCCTGGATATTATTATTATTATAAGTTAAGAGAATGAGTAAGAGATAGTTCAAAAATATATTTACAAACAACTAATATTAGTGTAAATTCATGATATTGCTTTAAAAGTGTGTAATTCTTTTTATTCGAAAGCGGTATATACAAATTTACATTATAAATAAAAACATGTAACGAGTAAGGGCCCTCAGATTAACACCACCCAAGATTTCTTGTCTCTTTTCTTCAAGATCACAGCATTTGATGAGAATACACAAACGTGAAACTTATATGGCAGTTTCTTCTGATCTTAGCAATGGCCATAGAAATCTAATTAGCTTGTATCAGTTACTTTTTAAAGCAAAAAAAAACTAATTTGTCCATAACTTTTCTCAAGAAAAAATGTGTTTCTTTTTTCATATCTCTGCGATACCAGTTCCTTTTATGTTTCCTTGAAATACAAAGATAATTTTAAAACCTGTTTTTTCTTGTGGAAATGTCTTCCTTATCCTTGAATACCAAAAGTTTGTTACTTTCGAGTCACAGTGTTTAACAAGAATATATTCGCTGCATAACGCAAAGGAACTGTCTGTTGATTAGGGTGAAATTATATATACCAGGGGCGCACTCAGGATTTAATCTGGGGGCGGCACTCAATATTTAATGTTGGGAGGCCGAGTTGAGTAGAGACGATTTGAGATTAGACACTACATATTGCATGCGACCTATGACTGAGCATCTGCAGTGATCGCCAATACATGGCATCTAGTATAGAAATAGATGACACAACATAAATAATTAAATAAAAAAGAATTTTAATTAGGAAATGATTTTTGGAAAATTTTCTAGTGTTTATTTTCTCTTTCTTTTGGGGGGGACCAGGACCCCCTTTCCCCTCCCTGGGTGCGCCACTGGATGGCAGCACTTGTTTTCCCTCTCTTCATTGGTTGCCGCCAATAATTTTATCAGGGGAAAGCTATCTCCGAATGGCTACTGGTGGAAACTAAACTGCTCACTCCCTCTTCAAAAGTTAGATAGGTTTAGAAGACTTCGCCTACTCCTTATAAAGAAATAAAAGGCGCCAGCTGATTTTTTTAGGGACCGTTTTTAAAGGAATGAATAAATAAATAAAAAGGAAACGATAACTTAGTTTGTAGTTTTATTTGATATGCAAACATTTGCTAAATGTATAACGAAAACGCATCATTTCTAGTAATCAGAAATTTCGTTACAAATGTTACATATATATGAGAAATATTTGTATTTACGGCCTGTAACTTTTTAATTGCGCTATTTATTTGTGAAAAGGACTCACCTCTAATTTAGCCTTTTTTATTTGTTTCTGTAATATAAACTTCAGAGAAGAAACTATTGAACTACAGGAACTTTCCGACAACGTTATTGCGCCATTAGAGAACTACAGTCTTGTTGACAACAGGTGACTTGAGTGTCACCACCATGTTACTTGTCGCGCCAGCTAGTAGTGCGCTCGAGAAAAATTTGTACTCCCAAAGCGAATATCGGATTAGTGAGAGAGAATAATAGAACAGCTGTTGCGTGGAATATAACAGAGACGACGTTCTGAAAAGTCGGACATTTAAGTGAGAAATATAGTTTAAAGGTAGTCTTAAGCCCAAAAAAAAGGTGGCTTAAGGATACCTTTTTTTCATAAAGTTATCCCAAAAGTGAGTTGTGGCATAGATAATTGGTTATTGGCACAGGTTATTGGGATTAGCGAAATATGGCTGACGAAAGATGATATAGTTAGTGGGATAGAATGTGTAGGTATAGTGTGTTTAGGAGGGACAGAGAGAATAAAATGGGTGGAGGGGTGTTATTGATGATAGCTGATGAACTGCAGCCAAGGAGAATTGAAATTGTATCCCAGGATAGTGAGAGGAGCTCATTTGAGGCTATTTGGTGTGAGATTGAGACTGGCAGAATAAAATATACAGTTGGGTACTGCTATAGACCAGGTGATGGAATAGATGGCGGAGGTAGTATGCATAAACAAATTGATGAAATGAGTGGAAGGAGGGTAATTATTATGGGGGATTTTAATTATGGTAACATTGATTGGAAGGAGGAGAGGACGGATACATGTGAAGAAGGAAATGGATTTTATTCAATTATTTAGGGATAACTATCTGAGAGAGCATGTAATTGAAAATATTAGAGGTGTGAGAGTGCTTGACCTGGTAATAGCATCTGAGAATTTGATTGTAATGAATATGACCATGTTGCCACCTATTGGTGAGAGATCATAAGGTCTTGACCTGGGAGGTGGCTAAAGGTGTGGAATTTTTGATTAAGACAGGGTATATGTGGAATTACCGTGCTGGCAAGTATGGGAAGCTTAGGAGATTGCTTGGATCGGTGCCATGGCATGTACAACTGCAAGGGCTGGACGTCGATAGAGCATGGGAAGTGGTCAAGGAGCATTTACAGGAGGTTATGGCTGATTGTATACCTAGGGTCCGAATAGTAAAACAAGTAGGGTTTAAATGGATGAATAACAAAATTAAGCTTGAGCTGCAAAAAAAGAAACAACTGTGGAGGGAATTTAAAGAAAGGGGTGACCTGCAGGCACACGAACGGTATAAAGTGCAGGCCAGAAGGGTAACGAGTGTGGTAAAAACAGCAAAAGCCGATTATGAAAGGAAACTAGTTATGCAAGCTAAAGAGAATCCCAAACAGTTCTTTCAATATGCTCCAAGCAAGAAAAAAGCTGTACATGGCAAAATGATTTTAAGGAATGACGATGGTAAGGAGGTCACTGAACCAGTCGATATAGTAGAGTTACTGAGAGCGCACTTTGCAAAAGTATATCATCCAGGTGGTGACATTGAAAAAATTGAAAAACTGAAGGAGCCATTAGTTTATACGGGAATTGTGATGAATGAAGTGGAGGTGAATAGTCTATTACAGAATCTTAATGTGAATACATCTGTGGGATTGGTTGGTATACCGGCACGGGTCTTGCGTGAAGTGGCTAAGGAATTATCAGTGCCCTTGACCATGTAGTTCAATCTGAGTCTCGGGTGGTTTAGTCCCAAAGGGCATGGAAAGAGGGGAAAATAGTTTCACTGCATAAAGGAGGATCCAAGTCTAGGGTTGCAAATTACCGACCAATCAGCATATTAGGAGTTGTTGTCAAGGTCTTGGAGAAAGTAGTCAAGAGAAAAATACAGGAATGGATTAATGTAAATGAGATACCGTACAGGGGACAGCATGGCTTTGTAAAGGGTAGATCATGCCTGAGTAACTTGCTCAAGTTTTATAACACGGTGACGGCTGAACTGGATAAGGGAAATGGGTTTACAGTGATACTGCTGGACCTGGCAAAGGCGTTTGACAGGATACCACATGGAATTCTAATCCGTAAACTACAACATATGGGAATGGATATAGGGTTGATGAGATGGATAGGTTGGTGGTTGATGGAGAGATATCAAAGAGTGGTTTATTCAGGAGTGAAGTCCAAAAGACGGCCTGTGACTAGTAGGGTGCCGCAGGGTTCTGTTCTTGGACCACTGCTGTTTAATCTGTTTGTTAACGATATAGGGAGGGATCTAAGTGGAACAGTTCATTTGTTCACTGATGATGCAAAGTTGGGGAGGGAGATAGTGAATGCAAAAGATGTCAAAGTCTTGCAGGATGACTTAGATAGATTGGAGTTCTGGGCTAAGGACAATGGATGTCAATTTAATGTGACAAAATGTAAGGTTATGCATTTTGGGGTGAAAACATTAGCAGCAGTATACCACATGAGTGGAACTGTACTCCAAGAGATTGATGAGGCCAGGGACTTGGAAGTGTTGGTGGATAGGGAGATAAAGTTTAGGGGGTACTTGCGTAAGTAGCTAAATCGGCTCATCAACTCACTTGGTTTTTGAAAAATACCTTAACGAGCAGAGACGAGCAAGTAATTGTACCTCTGTACCGAGCCTTGATAAGACATCTTGACTACTGTGCCCGGATTTGGTCACCTCGGTTCCTTCTTGATGGGGAGGAGGTGGAGAGGATCCAGAGGCGAGTGACTAAGATGATAACAGGTCTATGGAATGAACCATATGAGAACAGGTTGAAGATTTGTGGGTTGCAGAAACTGGTTGATAGGCGGAAAAGGGGAGATATGATTGAGACATTCAAATTACTAAAAGGATTCTATAAGATTAATTCAGAGGATATTTTTGAGATCAGGACTGGTGGTGGGAGAACTAGGCGACACCTATGGAAGCTGGGCAAGAGTGTGGTTAGCAGTGGTGTTAGAGCTGGGTTCTTTACTTTTAGAGTGGTAAATGAGTGGAATAAGCTGCCAGAGTCTGTTGTGGGTGCTATGACAGTGAGCGAGTTCAAAGCAAGGTATGATAGATACTGTGAGAATGGCGTATAGTTGTGTGGACATGATGCTTAGGGCCTCCCTCGATGAGTCTAAGGTCTCCCTGGAGTAGCCCAGAAAAAAAAAATAATAATAAATAATAATAATAAGTGGTATATATATATCAGTGACGCACACAGGGAGAGCAAGGTTCCCCCCTTGCAATAAAAAAAGAAAAAGGAAAAAAAAACTAAAAAATTTTTCAACAATCTTTTCCTAATTAAAATTATTTTTGTTTTAAAATTTATGTTGTGTCGTTTCTTCTATTTCTATACTACTTATGAATTAGCAGTCACATAAGGTGGGAATACCCATGATTCCCAAGAGCTATAACTCTCGGGAATCATGGCCGCTGTAAACGTAAGGCGAACGATGTAGTGCTCGGGCGGACCGAACGCTACTCCGTTTGCCTGATGTGGGCCAGAGGAAATCAAGGGTATCATATATTGGCGATTACTGCAGATGCTCAGTCATAGGTCGTATACAATGCGTATTGTGTATTTGTAAATCATCTACTCAACTCGGCCCCCTCCCCCAAGATTAAATCTTGAATGCTCGGACCCCCTCCAAGATTAAATCCTGAGTGCGCCACTTCTGCCATCTCTTGGTACCTAATTTTCGGGCAGTAACAGGATATGTTACTGTTTGAAATAATGTGGGTTCTCCAATCGATTTTCTTGAATTTACGGGACAATTAACCTGAGTTTCCGGGAGAAAAACCTGCTTGCCCATGCCAGAGATCGACTAACTTGGGAACCAGTTGTTCCTCCAGTCGGCGACTAAACTTCACCTTGAGTCTATCAGATAGACTCAAGTCTCTATCTTCATGTGACTTAGTGCAGAGGACGCAAGTGCCACTTCCAGTGAGCTGCACAGGCTTTAAAAGAGAGAGAGAGAGAACTTGATGTTTGCTTAATAGCATATCCTACAGGACCATATTCAAGTAGTAAGACAGATTATCGATTCAGTAAATATTTATTCAGTAAAAACTTGTGCAATACTTAACATTACGATAATAGCAAGTGGAGGAGCCATATGTCAGGGCCGTCGAATCAGTATTCCGAATATAACAACATTAATTCATTTCAATGGAATATCTCTACAGTGGAAATACAGGATGGTATAAAACAACGTGACACAATATCTCCGAAATTGTTCACAGCATTTCACAGTCTGCCATGAAAAAGTCAGCAAATATCCTAATAAAAATACTAAATATTCAAAATTCTAAAAAATTCAGCTAACGCCTTTAATTCCCTTATAGGAAGTAGGCGAAGCCTTTTTAACCCTATCTAACTTTTTGGAGACTGAGTGGGTAGTTTAATCTCCACTAGTCTAGTAGCCAATCAGAGATAGCTGATTGGCTAAGGCTATCTAATTAAGCGGCACGCAGTGAAGACACGACTAACAAGTGCCGCCATCTCTTGGTACCTGACCCTAACAATATTTTTAATGTCTGAAAATTGTATGAGTTCTATGGTCGATTTTCTTGAGGATACATGATGAAAATATCGAGTTTCCGGGAGAAGAAAACCCGCTTGCTCGTGTCACAGAGCGACTAACTCGAGAACCGGTCGAAAAAAAGGCTTAGTAATTCTTCTAATCGACGACTAGAATCGAACTGATGATGCTCTTTCTTCAGGCGGTTTAGGGCTGAGGAGTGCAAACACCACTTCCAACAGGCGCTAAAAATAGAATAAATAAATATAATCAGCTAGTGTATTTTATTCCCGTATTGGAATAGGCGTGGCCGTTTTAGCTCTATCTATAATTCTTACTTTTGGACCGTATTAGCCAGCCTATTGGTGAAGTGGATAGCATCTTCCTTCTCACGCCAGCAGACTCTGTATTCGACAAAAGATTTTGAATGTGAAGCAATGTTTGTTTCATCTGTTCTTCGGTGGTATGTTATTCCTGCTGGTTTGAGAAGGAAGATGCTATCCGCTTTGTCAATAGGCCGCTAATACAGATCAAAATCTATGACTAATGAGATTCGAACACTGTTTAAATATCTTCATTGTCATAGATGTTAGTTTGCTTGCTTGTGTAAGTATTTAGGTGTTATACGATTTTTGTTACCCAGTATGAGACTATTAGATGGCTCAGAGAAAAAATACTATGTTTCATTTCTGGAGCATTGTCTGACGTATCTGGTCCATAACGTTAATTTAAATGTATAATAGCTTGCAACTGGGCAGAATTCACATAAAATATATTTATTAAAATATTGATAGTGTCAGATAATATTGGAAAATTGGTGGCAATACTGCTGTCAGTGTGAAAATTAGTTATTACTGATAATTGATAACAACTCTTGTTTTGGCTGGTTGATATTGATGAAACATTACAAAATGTCGTGCCTGCTGTGTCACTGACAGACGAATGCGGAACGCATCATCTCTTGGAAACACCAGGAGAAGATAAAAATGCGTTTTCGGTGATGATAAAATATCAAATAATATAAAGATATTTAACATGAATATAGGCTGAGAAACTGATTTATGATAGGAACATAGAATGGTGGAACACTTTATCAAAGTGGATAACTCAAAGTATTACACAGGACTTACTTGTTATTAATGAAACTAAGACAAGTTTATCCTCATGTAACTCGAATTACATACCACTGAAGAATAGATGAAACAAGCATTGCTTCACCTCTTTTCGAAATTTCTTATGATCTTTTGTTTCTATTGCCTTTTACTGACAGTTTTTTTTTTACAAATACTCATTGACGTAGCTAAAATGTTCTAGTAAGGAACTCACATTATGTCAAAAAATCGATTACCCAAGAAACACTCGGATTCTTATAAATTTAGAAACTTAGACCAATGGAACCAGCAATAAGAATATAATTATCTGCGTCAGCTATCTGTGATTGCCTGCTAGTGTAAAATGAACAGCTCATTCAAATTTTCATTAGCTAGTAGTAAGCGAAATAAAAGGTATTATCGGGTTAATTTATTTTATTTATGTGTTTATTTATATATATGTATATAACTTTTTATATACGTTATAATTGGTGTTTTATTAATATATTATGAACTGCACAAAACAATTAAGGAATGTTTTAGTTTCTGTCGTATAATTATAAATTTCTGCAAATAATAATATTTTTTTGATACTTTATACGTGAATAAATATTATGGATAGGGTATAATTATAATACTTATGGATAGGGTATAATTATAATACTTATGGATAGGGTATAATTATAATAATAATAATAATTATTATTATTATTATTATTATCGTGGGAGACCCCAGGGAGTCCTTACACTCATCGAGGGAGGCCCTAAACATCATGTCCACACAACTATACAACATTCTCACAGTATCTATCATACCTTGCCTTGAACTCACTCACTGTCATAGCACCCACAACAAACTCTGGCAGCTTATTCCACTCATTTACCACTCTAAAAGTAAAGAACACAACCCTAACGCCCCTCCTAACCACACTCTTGCTCAGCTTCCATAGGTGTCCCCTAGTTCACCCACTACCAGTCCTGATCTCAAAAATATCCTCTGAATTAATCCTAGAGAAACCCTTCAGCAATTTGAATGTCTCAATCATATCTCCCCTTTTCCGCCTATCAACTAATTTCTGCAACCCACAAATCTTCAACCTGTTCTCATAAGGTTCATTCTATAGACCCGCTATCATCTTAGTCACTCGCCTCTGGATCCACTCCACCTCCTCCCTATCAAGAAGGAACCGAGGTGACCAAATCTGCACAGTACTCGAGATGAGGTCTTATCAAGGCTCGGTACAGAGGTACAATAACTTGCTTGTCTCTGCTCGTCAAAGATATTTTTCAACAACCAAGTGAGATGATGAGCTGATTTAGCTACTTTTACAATGTGCCCCCTAAACTTCATCTTACTATCCACCAACACTCCCAAGTCCCTGGTCTCATCAATCTCCTGGAGTACAGTTCCACCAATGTGGTATACTGCTGCCAACCTTTTCAACCCAAAATGCATAACCTTACATTTTGTCACATTAAATTGACATCTATTTTCCTTAGCCTGCAATCTATCCAAGTCGTCTGCAATCTGTCCAAGTCGTCCTGCAAGATTTTGACACCTTCTGCATTAACTATCGCCACCCAACTTTGCATCATCAGTGAACAAATGAACTGTTCCACTTAGATCCTTCCCTATATCGCTAATGAACAAATTAAACAGCAGTGGTCCAAGAACAGAACCCTGCGGCACACTACTTGTCACAGGCCGCCTTTTGGAATCTACTCCTGAATAAACTACTCTTTGATATCTCTCCATCAACCACCCACCTATCCATCTCACCAATCCTATATCCAGTCCCATATGTTGTAGTTTACGGATTAGAATTCAATGTGGTATCCTGTCGAACGCCTTTGCCAGGTCCAGCAATATCACTGTAAGCCCATTACCCTTATCAAGTTTAGCCGTCACCTTGTTAAAAAACTTCAGCAATTTACTGAGGCATGATCTACCCTTCACAAAGCCATGCTGTCCTCCATACAGTATCTCATTTTTATCAATCCATTCCTGTATTTTTCCCTCGACTACTTTCTCCAAGACCTTGACAACGACTCCTGATATGCTGATCGGTCGGTAATTTGCAACCCTAGTCTTGGATCCTCCTTTATGCAGTGGAACTCTTTTCCCCTTTCCACACCTTCGGGACGAAACCAGACCCGAGACTGAGATTAAACAATATGGTCAAGGGCACTGATAATTCTTTAGCCGTTTCACGCAAGACCCGTGCCGGTATACCATCCAATCCCACAGATGTATTCACATTAAGGTTCTGTAATAGACTATTCACCTCCACTTTATTCATCACAATTCCCGTATAAACGAATGGTTCCTTCATTTTTTCAACGTCACCACCTGGATGATATACTTTTGCAAAGTGCTCGCTCAGTAACTCCACTATATCGACTGATTCATGACCTCCTTACCATCGTCATTCCTTAAAATCATTTTGCCGTGTACAGTTTTTTCTTGCTTGCAGCATATTGAAAGAACTGTTTGGGATTCTCTTTAACTTGCATAGCTAGTTTCCTTTCATAATCCGCTTTTGCTTTTTTTTTTACCACACTCGTTACACTTCTGGACTGCACTTTATACCGTTCTTGTGCCTGCAGGTCACCTCTTTCTTTAAATTCCCTGCAAAAAAAAAAGAAACATAGTTGTTTCTTTTTTTTTTTTTTACAGCTCAAGCTTTATGGTGTTATTCATCCATTTAACCCCTACTTGTTTTATTATTCGGACCGTAGGTATACAATCAGCCATGACCGCCTGTAAATGCTCCTTGACCACTTCTGATTCTCTATCGACATCCCGCCCTTGCAGTTGTACATGCCATGGCACTGAGCCAAGCACACTCCTAAGCTTCTCATACTTGCCAGCATGGCAGTTCCATATATACCATGTCTTAATCGAAAATTCCACACCTTTAGCCACCTCCCAGGTCAAGACCTTATGAACACTCTCACCAATAGGTGGCAACATGGTCATATTCATTACAGTCAAATTCTCAGATGCTATTACCAGGTCAAGCACTCTCACACCCCTAGTATTTTCCATTACATGCTCTCTGAGATAGTTATCCCTTAATAATTGAATAAAATCTATTTCCTTCCTCACATGTGTCCTCTCCTCCTTCCAATCAATGTTACCATAGTTGAAATTCCCCATAATAATTACCCTCCTTCCACTCATTTCATCAATTTGTTTATGCATACTACCTCCACCATCTATTCCATCACCTGGTCTATAGCAGCACCCAATTGTACATTTTATTCTGCCAGTCTCAATCTCACACCAAATAGCCTCAAATCAGCTCTTTTCACTATCCTGCGATACAACTTCAATTCTCCTTGGCTGCAGTTCATCAGCTATCATCAATAACAACTCTCCCCCCCCCCATTTTATTCTCTCTGTCCCTCCTAAACACACTATAACCTACACATTCTATCCCACTAACTATATCATCTTCCGTCAGCTATGTTTCGCTAATGCCAATTACCTGTGACCAGGAAGAGCCAATTAAAGCCAAAAATTCTTCCTTCTTGTTCCTAATACTCCTGTCATTAGTATACATGAGTATATTAATTAGTATATAATTAGTATACGAATATACGAATTAGTATATAATTGATGAGATATTGTTTAAATAATCGATATTTATTACACATTTAACAAATTATACATTTTTAATAAGAATAACAACAAGAATAGCCAAAAATTCTTTTGTTAATTTTTTTTTTTTTTTAAAGGGCATATAGCCAAAACAGGAGTACATCTTGATTGTATGGACCGGATAAGATGATCCAACAGTTCTTGTGGAATATTTCCCCAGTGTCTTCTGTGAGAGCAATTTCGAGCTCTTGAAACGATTGTGGTGGCACCAGTAGAGCAAAAACGCGCCTACCTAAAGTATCCCAAGAATGTTCGATTGGATTACAATTATTATTCAATAAAATCATAAGGAAGTGAAATACCTTTACTGTATACTGGACTGTATTTATCGATGTCGTAAGTTTCGTCTGTTTACAAGATGGTATGTCTGTCAGTACTTATATTAATATTGTCTTATATGATACAAACCATTGTAGATGTTATACGTATTACTAATTCTAGAGATCAGAAATGAAAAGCTAATGTAAAAAAGAAATTGATATTTATTTACAGATATAATTATTCATGCATTGATAACGAAGAAACAACAATAATTGCTTTTTGGTAACCTAGTGCAATCCATACGATTGCTTCGCGGTAGCCTAGCCTATACACTAATGAATGAATCGTTATATATATTTTTTGTTTTATGCTAATTAATTAATTTAACTAATTAACAGTTATTTTATGAAGTTATGATTCAATACTGCATCTTTAAGTTTGTTTACATTTCTTTCTACTACGAATGACCATGTACGGTCTGTAAGTGTTTGTGCGTAGGTTTTGATAAATTTTAACTTTCTTTATAATAGATTTGTGTATATTTTATAGTAGTAAATGATAAAATAGACTAGTACCTACATATATTTTATGCATTCATGACATATCCAACGTTTCCTTAATTTTTTCGATGTTTCTAAGCTACGTGGTTTGTCTGCGAGTATTTTTTTCAAATTGTCGAAATCTAAAAAAATTTCCAATGTATTTGTTCAAAAAAAAAAAAATACCCTTCAAGGGTCAACTGTATTGTAAACCTCTAGTCCATTAGTGATATATGTGTGTGACTAGGGCTAAATTATCTTGGACAGATTTTCTAAGAGTAAACATGGCACTCGGTAGGTAACTTGCAGTGGATTTTGATCACAAGATGCTGCAAAATCACCTACCATCTAAACAAGTTCAAACGTCCATGTTATAGTGGGATTTGAACCTATAAACCGTAGATTAGAAAGTAAATGCACCATACTCAACCAAGCGGGTTGGCAATTGCAAAAACAATCATAATTTAAAATTATGAATATTTTCACAAAATGTTTATGTTAGTATATTGACACTTGCGATGTGCCCGTTATTGATATCATTATTGTCAAAATGAAATGTAAAGCATTTGAAATTTATGTACCTACTAGATTCTGATAATCGGTAATAATTTGAGTTCTTTTTATTGTAATTTAAGATTGGTAATGTTGAGATATGTGTTGTTTTGTAAAGACATTCTCGTTACGTTAACGGTGACAACGTGTTAGCCATCATACGTAACTTCTCGCTTGCCATTTACATGGAGTGCGCATGCTCGCCGAGGAGATTGATGAATGATTGACAGCTGACAGAGAGAGCGTTCGGTATCGCGGTAACGAGAAAAATAAGATATTGCTAATTGAGGTTTAGAAACGCAGACCGGAGAAATTTTATTCTTAAGAAGTTTTTAAGTTTTACGTGACAGTTGGGAGAATATTAATACAAGATTCCGAAAAGGAATCGTAGAACTGTGAGTTTTTAAACTAAAGGTTGGTCGATTGGTAGAGCCTCTGCTACTAATGGCTCAGTTAAGAAAGTTTGAGCGCGGTTAGTAGTTGGAAGGGGACCAATCGTTCGATGCTGTTGGCACACTCTCCCTCGATGAGTCTTTGGACTCCCTGGAGGTGTCAAATAATAATAACTAATAATAACTAAACTGTAGGAATTGTGACTCTGAACAAGTATTTAGTAAATAAAGACGATATTACAGCGGGCGTCCGCGCGGTTAGCCTAGTGGCTTTGCGCTTCGTAACCATATGCCTGCGGGAGGAGTGCCCTAGGTTCGATTCCCGTTGACGACGTGAGGAGCTTAAGGATCTTCCTCAGCCATAGCCAAGTTAGCCGGGCATGGACAGCAGGGTTTTTCATACCGCATGCAGGCAAACCGAACCCGTGAACACACAGGCTACAGTCATAGAAATACGGCATGGAATGCAACGGGAAACCACCTTGCGTCATTATCTCCCTGGTGATCAGCTGCAACCCTCTCAAAGAAAGGAAGCCACAGGATCAGATCAGATTGCAGTCGGTGTTCTAATCGAATGTTCGAGGAAATGCTGAATGGAAAATTTCATCTTCTGTCTTAAGGACACCGGATTACTATGGAAAACGTAATTGTTGAAATTTGAAACAGTAAAGAGCCTTAACATGAAGAGCTCAACTTAGATATGTTGTTTATGAAGTAGTAGAGGAAACTTCTTTCTCTGGTGCAAAAATTAGTAAATTGTGCGTAAAATAGAACTGCAAGAGTTAAGAATATTTAACTCTTTAAGAATATAATATAATATTGTATGCTACATAAGGAAGATAAAAAAGGATCCCATGGAAAGGAAGAAAATTTTATATTTTCGGAAAGGGCCCAACAAACAAACTGACTCTTTTGATCATTTTGTTATTGTCAAAACAAGGTGTTTAGTCTGGTAACCTGATTAAGTGTATGTCAAACAATTTCAATAACAGAATGAGTCAGAGAGAGAGAATGATTTTAATAATTTTTGATAAGAAAATCTCTAAAATGTAGACGTATTTTAGAAGGCCTTGGATCCAGTTATTTTTGTAATTTTGTTATGTAATTTTATTTAAAGTGTATATATTGTTTTAGTTTCATTAAAAGTATGTCTTTTTTATTTGGTCTCGAGCCAATAATTTTCCTGATTCCAAAAGAAATAGTTAAAAGTCATTGCACCAATCGGAATTGAACCCTTTTGTAATTAATAAACACTCAGAGTGTAAAAAATCTCTTTATAGATATGAAAATTAATAAACAATCTCTTAACATAAGGTATATACCGGTGAATTTTTGAAGCTTACCTTCATTTCACACATCAGTGTTATTTCATGATCTCATTACTCTCAAATGAATGAGTAAAAATCCTCATTCACTTTTAAAAAGTAATACTTTTATGATTCTCTTTCAATTTCTGCTTTTATAAATGTGATGTGTGGTGCATGTAATAAAGTTTGTTGGTATACGTTTCTTTCTTTTTTTTTTATAAATTCGATTTTTTTATATATTTTAAGTTTGAAGTTAATGTAATGTGCAAAAGAACAAATGTTCTAATTTGATGTCCTTTAATGTTTGATAAATGAAGAAGCTTACAAGATTGCAATTTGGTCTTAAAATGCTATTCTCGGATGTTCGGTAAATTAATATAGACATACTAGTTAAGTTTGGGGAAGTATTTAGTTGCTGTTGACTCCAGCAGGGTCAACTGCAATTTGATTGAAGATAACTACCTCTCCATAGGAATGTAATTATTTTCTGTCTAATTGTATATAACGGGTGTCCCAAGCATAGTCTGTTTGTGTTCCCTGAGGTAAATAATCAGAAACTCTTTTTATCTTCTACACTGTTGGAAGTGTTAATTGAAGGAAATGTGGATGGTAGTGACTTTGAAATATATAATCAAATTAGCCAATCAAATAAGAATAGAGTGATCATTATGGGTGATTTTAATTATGGCAATATAGACTGGAATGACGAGATAGCAACTGGAAGTAAAGAAAATGAGTTTCTTGAGTTTTTGAGAGATAACTACCTCAGACAGTATGTAACAGAGGGCACACGAGGATTGAAGGTCTTGGATTTGGTCATCTCATCATAAGATGTACTGTAATTATAAATAAAGTGTCAAATCACCCACTAATTGGTGAGAGACCATCAGGTGATTACCTGGGTGGTTGCTAGCAGTGTGAGGACCTCTGTAAGAAAAGGGTATACGAGGTGGTATCAAAAAGTTTCAAGACTAGGTTTGTAACACGCCAACAGATGGCAGCACAAGGCTGCATGCACAGTCAGGGAGCCTACCTTCATAAGTCAGTGTGCCAAAAGACATTGTCCTGTGTACATCGGGAGTTGTGCAACTGATGCTATTCTGACCACCTGGGTTACCACATCTGCGATTTCATCATGGACAGCAAGTTAGAACAAAATGCAAATATGAAATTCTGCATGAAACTAGGCAAATATGCCACAGAGACGTTTGACATGATTCAGCAAGTTTACGGCGATGCTGCAATGAGTTGTTCGAGGTGTTTTGAGTAGCACGCGTGCTTCAAGAGTGGAAGAGCAACATCACTGGAAGATGATGAGAGATCAGGAAGACCTTCAACGAGCTCAACCCCCCCAAAATGTTGAAACCATTCAGCAACTTGTGCATGAGGATCGTAAGAGAACACTCCACAACATTGCTGCAATTGTCAGTGTGTCATACGGAACAGTCCAAGCAATCCTCATATGTGATTTGAACATGCGGCATGTTGCTGCCAAGTTCGTCCCTAGGCTGCTGACCCAGGAGCAGAAGGAACACCGCATCAAAGTCTGCCAAGAACTCCGTCAGTGTGCCATGGATTACGCATCCTTCATGTCGAGGATCATTACTGGTGATGAAACTTGGGTGTACGGGTATGACCCTGAGACAAAGCAACAGTCTTCACAGTGGAAGAGCCCATCACCTCCACCGAAAAAGGCGAGGCAGTTCTGCAGCTCGACCAAGTGCATGCTCATCGTCTTTTTCGACATTCACGGCATTGTGCATTGAGAATTCGTCCTCAGGGGCCAGACCGTCAATAGCGAGTTCTACTGCCAGGTTTTAAGGTGTCTGAGGAAGTACATTTGGCGAAAGCGAACAGATCTGTGGCGCCCAAAAAACTGGATGCTCCACGATGACAATGCACCCTGTCACCGAGCTCTTCTCACACATGAGTTTCTCACCAGGAACAACATGATCTCACTTCCGCACCAACCCTACTTGCCAGATTTGGCTCCTGCAGATTTCGCCCTCTTCCCGAAGATGAAGATCCAGCTCAAAGGTCACCGTTTTGACACCATTGCAGAGATCCAGCACGAATTGCAGAAGGTGCTTGACATGCTTCAAAAAGAAGACTTCCAGGACACAATCCAGAAGTGACAAGAACGCTGGGAGTGCTGCGTTGATATGCAAGGGGACTATTTTGTAGGTGATAGTGTGTAAACGTAGATAAATAAAGAAACTTTTTGATACCGCCTTGTATGTGGAACTACAAGGGCTGGTGATTATGAAGATTATGAAGAAAAACTATCTAGTAGATGCAATGTCTAAATGTATTCCAAGGGTGAAAAGGTTAAATATGATAGGTGTGAAATGTATGAATAAAGAGATTAAGCATCCAATATAGAGAAAAAGGGCATTATGGAGGCAGCATAAGAGAAGTGGAAATAACCAATTCCATTAGGACTACAATGACCAGGCAATGTGAGTGACTTGGTTGGTGAGGGTAGCTAAAGAGAGGTATGAACAGCAGTTAGCTAATGAAGCCAAAAAACTGTCCTAAGAAGTTCTTTCGATATGTAGGCAGCAAAAGAAAGAATGATTATGGAAGGATGACATTGATTGGAGAAAATGGTATAAAGACAGTGTGGTGGAGATACTTAATGAGCAGTTCATAAAGGTCTTTCAGTCTTGTGAAAGGGAATTCATGCAGAGATTGAGCGCAGTTGATGATGAGGTAGAGAGACTGACTGTAAGTGAGCAAGAGGTGTATGAGGAGTTGAGCAAACTAGATTTAAATAATGCTGTGGGACTTGATAATATATCACCACATATTCTGAAGGAATGTGCCAGGGAGATGAAGCTGGCCTTGACATTTTTTTTAATACGAGTCTTTGCACTCGGTCAAGTTCCTAAGGAGTGGAAGGAGTGCAAGATTGTGCCACTTCATAAAGGAGGTGATAGATCTCAAGCATCAAATTATAGGCCTATCTGTGTGTCAGGTGTTGTAGTTAAGTTGTTGGAGAAGCTTGTGAGAACTAGGATCCAGAATTGGGTTGACAACAATAGTATTATCTTTGATGGACAGCATGGATTTGCTGAAGGGAGGTCATGTATCAGTAATCTACTTACTTATTACAATAAGGTGACTGTTTCCATGGACAGAGGAGAAGGATACACAGTAATACACTTAGATTTTGCAAAGGCTTTTGATACTGTATGATAAGATGGGTGGGGTTGGATATTAGTTTAGTGCATTGGATTGGAGACTGGCCATCTGATAGGTAACAACAAGTTGTGTATGGGGGAGCGATATCCAGGAAAAGGAAAGTTACTAGTGGTGTGCCTCAGGGGTCTGTTTTAGGGCCATTGCTGTTTACCTTGTGTATTAATGATATTGGTGAAGATTTGGATGGAGATTATTCAGTTGTGTGCAGATATGCAAAGTTGGGATGAACCATGAAAAGTAGAGATGTTGTGGCCTTACAAGAAAACTTGAATAAATTGGGTGATTGGGCATGGGAATGGGAATGTGAGTTCAATGTTGCCAAGATGTAAGGTTTTAAAATTTGGAAAACAAAAGTGGGATGCAGAATTTATGCTTGGTGAGGATATATTATCAGAGGTGGAGGAAATAAGAGATCGGGTGATAGTGGATAAGGATCTGAAATTTAGGGGACACATTTCCAAAATTGTGAAGACAACACAAAGGCTTCTGGGAATGATGCAGAGGACACTGACTTGTAGAAGTAGGGAGATTCTTGTTCCATTGTATAAAGCTTTGATTAGGCCACACATGGACTGTTGTATTCAGATTTGGTCACTTAGTTTTCAGAAGGATGAAGAGATGTTGGAGAGGGTCCAGAGGCGACTGACTAAGGTCTAACCTCTGGAATGTCGAGTACGAGGAAAGATTGAGAAGATGCAACTTGCAGAGTTTGGTGGACAGGAGAAGGAGGATGGGAGATATGATAGAGATCTACAAGTTATTAATTGGTTGTTATAGGATCAATGCTGGAGAAGTTCTACAGAAAATAGTGGGAGATCAGGGGAGAACCAGAGGTCATCTTGGGAAGCTGTATAAGGAGGGTGTGAGTAGGGGAGTGAGAAGCAGATTTTTTTCATGCAAAGTTGTGCATGATTGGAATGCCTTGCCTGAGAGTGTGGTGTCTGCAGAGAATTTGAGTGTGTTTAAAACAGTATGATGAGCTGTGTGTGATAAAAGGACCTCCTAGATGAGTCTTTGAATCCATGGAGTCTTGGGTAATAATAATAATAATAATAATAATTATACATGTCTGCAAGGAGATGTGCTTTTTGCAAACAGACTTTGCGCCTGAAGTCTCTTAATGGCAACTCGTTTACTGTGAGTTGCCTCAGTCCTGAAAATACTTCAGGCACAAAGTTTGTTTGCTTACACTTGGATAAAGGATTAAATAAATTTATTATAGTCAGACTCCTTGGAGGTGTCACGAAAATAATAAAATAATAATAATAATAATTATACATGTCTGCAAGGAGATGTGTTTTGCATTATGGGAGATAAAGACAAGTGATGAGAGCTTACTCCATATTTACCATGAAGTCTCAATCCTGAAGATACTTCAGGATTGAGAAAATGTATAAAGTTATTTTGTTATTTCACAAAAAGTGGACCTATATAAAAATTGCATCTCCTTTTTTTGAAAATAGTATACTGTTTATTTTTAATTAATTTTTTCTAATTAGGAAATTATTACTCAACTTGGAGTCACAAAAACTAATCACAGCCTTCTAGTTCACTGTGTTTGTCATATCTTTCCTAAATTCATATATCAGTATCCTGATCTTCCTTCTTACAGTGTTACATAATTTTTCTGGATAACCTTTTCCTTTTCCTCTTCTTTTTGTTATCCTGTAAAACATTTTGTCTTATTTTCAATATATGTATTAGGACTATCAATCTTTCTTTCTTTTTTTCATCCTGAATCCTAATGACTGGGGAAATTTTCTGTACCATTTCAGGCAAGACTGATTTAGTCAGTTTTAGATGGCGGACATGTTCTTTTTTCCATTTTACCATTTTACCAAACAGGTAGATGATTACTCTGAGAAAGCAGTTGATAGATATATTGACAACCCTCCCCCCATGTGCATCAAGTACATTTTCTAGGGAGTTCAATTGAAGTGGAGTTGTTGAAAGTTGCTTACTAGTCAAAATAATGCCTATAATCAAAGTTGAGATTTCAGTTAATTTTTAAGAAGCATCTGAAAGAAACAACTTTGACTTTGAAATGCAAACATTCATCTTATCATATATGTTATGTACATTAATTAAACTGTGTAATCTAGAGGTTCTCAAAGGATGTGCAATAAAATTGTATGCACACATTATATAAAATATTATCTTAATGCAAATCATATGTCTACGAAGTTGAATTCCCCAAAATACTTTTCACCCTCTCTAAAGCCTTGATAACCAGTTTCCCTTTCAGATACACTGCAGAGGTCACCTCTCTTCTTGGTAACTCAGATCACAATCTTGTTTAAGTTTTATCTCACACAGGATGCCCTCCAATTAACCACTTCCAATCTTGTGTCCTTTGGCACTAATAATGATACCAAGTGGGATGATTTCTGGAATTTATACTCTTCCTTTTCATAGTCTGAATGTTGCTTTCACTCTTCTGTCCAAAGACCTGCTATGAGCAAGTCAGAGAAATTATCCTCATTGGCATGGAGGCCTTCATTCCCAATTCTTACTCAAAATTCTTATTCACTTTTCAAGGCCCTGGTACAATGGAAAGTGTACTAAAGCAGTTGAAGAAAAAAACTCAGCTTATTGAAAGTTGCTTGCAACAGGAACCCTGCCCCTCATACTCATCCAATGCTGAACCATGCAAAAATAATACTAAGCAACTATTAGCACATACAAATCTGATTTTATAAGGACCAACAACAGAAAACTCACCTCCTGTCCATATCTTCTGTTCCTTTAAAAAAGATATTGGACTCAGCTTCCTTTCTTTCATCTGGATGACACCACTGTTACAGCACTTAAAGCTGACCTCACTCTTCTCCAACTACTGCATGCCAGAAATTGAATACCGTATGCTCCCTGTGGTTTTTCGGCCAAAAAATATTGAACAACTCAGACAATAAAAAAGTATGCCAGTCTTGATGGCATCTTTCCATTTGTACTCAAACTTTGTGCTCCAGAGCTAATATCTGTACTGCATAATCTCTACAATTTTCTGTATTCAATTGGTACTTATCTCAGTGTGTGGAAACAAGCATACATCCAATCTGTTCCATAAAAAGGAGATAAAAGTGTGTCATCAGACTATCAATCAATCGCCATCACCTCACTCTTGTCCAAAATAATGGAGAAGTCATAAGTGGGCAACTTTTCCACTACCTAGAGGTCTAGCAGTTAATCAGTGACCATTAGAATGGATTCTTCCAATCTAGATTAACATTTGACCTCTTAGCTTACATCACACATCACTGTACAAGTGTCATCAAAACTAAAATTTTTAGTTTTGTAGATAATAGTATACTCTAGTCATCCTATTCATTCAACAAACATGCAATGCACAGACATTTCAAGCCTCAGGTCATCTGCAACCAGTTCCTTAAAAATAATCTCCATACTATCCTTCAGTGGGTGAGACTAACTTGAATGCGTTTGGTATCAGGGTCTAATACCAGTTATTAGTCTTGAAAAACTAATAACTGGTATTAGACCTAACACAGAGAGTCAGGGAAACTAAATTATAATGAGAGGAATGGTGAGAATATGTGTGTGAGAGCAACAATGTTATGTAACTGTGTTAATAACAGGAATGGGCAATATCATGGGAATAATTATGAGGAGATAACAATTTTGACTTTGTGTTCGTCCAGTTCAGACCCATCAAATGTGCAAAGATATCTGCATATATAAGACACTAGAGAAGAACAGAGATCTGGAAGTTGTCCAACTATGTCACTCAGACTCCAGATAAGAGTATAAAAATAAACATGCAGATAGTTTATTATGTCTATACACAAATGCTAGGAGTATCAGAAAGAAAGTGATAGTGTTTGTTGCCTTGGTCAGTATGTTGGGACTTCAGAATGTTGGGACCTCAGATTAATGAGACTTGGCTATCAGAATCAGACACACTAATGGTATCGAATGTAAAAGGTACAGTATTAGGAAGGATAGACATGATAGGAGAGGAGGAGAATGCTGGTAATGATATCGGATGACTTGAATCCAGTTAAAGTTGAAACCTATGATTGTAATACTAGTAACAGATTTTGATGTGGCAGTGAGTTGGAAGCCATCTGGGGGGGGGGGGGAATCTAATAAGATCAAATACATAGTGACATGTTTTTATAGACCTTGTGGATCGGTTGCTAGCGATGAAAAATGAATCAAAACATAAAGATGATGGGTGTTAAAAGGTTAATCATAATGGGTGACTTTAATTATGCAAACATCGATTAGGTAGCAGTAAAATCTCATGAGAATAATGAAACTGAATTTATTCAGCTGTTGCGAAACAACTTTCTCAAGCAGCATGTGGTAGAAGGAACTCGAGAACAATGAGTGTTAGATTTGATTATGGTGTCATAGGGTATTTCAGTTAAAGACCTAACTATTTTGACTCCAGCTGGTGACAGATATCTGCATATATAAGGCATGATCATGTGGTATTCACTTTGGAAGTGGCTAATTCAGGAAAGGCTACATGCTGAACTACAAAGCAGGAAATTATGACCAACTGAGGAGTATACTGAGTTCAGCACAGTGGTATCGGTTGCTGGATGGGAAGAATATTGACAGTGCAAGGGAAGCATTTAAATAATACTTAAATTATGCAATATCAGAATATGTACCAAGAGTTTGAAGAATAAATAGGGTAGGAGTCAAATAGATGTGTAATCTTATCAAGCAAGAGATTTGTAAGAAAAGGATGATGTGGTCGGATTACCATGTGCATAAAGATGATGTTCATTATGGAAATTATAAGCAGTAGGCCAGACAAGTCACAACTGTTGTATGGAAAGCAAAGTCTGAGTATGAAAAGAAACTGGCTCTGCAAGCTAACGGTAAGCTCAAAGAATTCTGTCGACATAATTGATGATCTAAACCTCAAGTAAAAGAAAGAATGAATATGAAAGCATAACTACTGTCACCATCTGCATATAATGTTATTATATGCAGATGGTGACAAATGCAGAAGAGGTTGTTTCAGCTAATAAGTGCACATTTTGCTGAATGTTATCAACCTGGTGTATGCAACATTGAGCTCACTTCTACTTCTGGATGAAGAAACTCAGGTGCATGAGGAGGAGGAGGAGGTGCAGTTGCACAAACTGAATAACAATTCAGCAATAGAGATTTGATGGGATATCAGAGCACAGTTGCTAAAAGAGTGTTCAACTGAAATGGCTATTCCTTTAACCAGGCTATATAATTTGAGTCTCGGAACAGGGGAGATTCTGCAGGAGTGGATAGAATGTATGGTAATCCCATTGCACATGGGTGGTGTAAAGACTGATGTATCCAACTATCAACCAATTACTATCTCAGGAGTGGTGGTGGTGAAGATTTTGGAAAAGTTAGGGCATCCATACAGAAATGGGTTGATAGAGAATCTCTACTTAATGAACAGTATGGATTTGCGAACTGAAGGTCATGTTTTAGCAACATGATCACATTATATAATAATGTTACCATTGAGCTAGACAAGGGGATTTGATAAACCATGAGGCTTTTGACAGGAATACAGCATGAAAAACTGTTCATAAATTGGAGAATATGGGTTTGGATTATAAAATATTAGTGTGGATGAGAGGATGGCTGACTGACAGATAACAAAAGATTTAAGATAATCAGTGGTGTACCACAAGGATCAGTCCTTGGTCCACTGTTATTCAATCTGTACATTAATGACATTGGGAAGGATTTGACAGACAATATATAGCTATTTGCTGATGATGCAAAGATAGGTAGGATAATCAGGAATGTGCTGATATGCGGTACTTGCAGAATTCTTTGAATAGGCTGGAATCATGGTCATGGGATAATGGATGTCAGTAAATGTAAATTCATGCACTTTGGCATGATTAGATATCCAATGTTGTATTATATCGGAAATGGTTGGATTATGCTGGAAGAAACTGAGCAGGCTAGAGAAAGTTGAAGTTCAGGGGCCATGCAGCAAAGATTGCAAATGCAACTCAGAAGATAACTGTTCTACTGGGAACTGTATTGTTTAATCTTAATATCAGTGACTGTCAATGGATTGCAAAGGGATATTCAGTTGTTTGTAGATGATGTGAAGCTGGGCATGGTTATTAATAATAGTACAGATGTTCAAAGAGGATTTGAATAAACTGGACAGATAGGCAAATGAATGAGGATGTCGGTATAATGCAGAAAAATGTAAAGTCTTGAAGTTTGGGATACATTGATGGGAGACTGCATACCCAATTGGAGGAGCTGTACTGGAGGAAGTAGGGAAGACAAGAGATCTGGGGGCAATGATTGATAGAAAACTGAAATTCAGGGAGCATATTGCAGAGGCAGTGAAGGTAACTCAGAGGATTGCCGCAATACCAAGAAGGATGCTGCCCTGCAGAGATAAAAGAGTTATCATTCCATTGTGTAAGACTCTGATCAGACCACACTTAGACTATTGTTCTCAAATTTGGTCCCCAGGATTTGAAGGGGATAAATGAACTGCAGAAAGGATACAGAGGTGGATAACAAAGATGGTTTCAGGACTGCACAATGTTAGTTATGAGGATTGGTGGAGGGAATGTGGGCTGCACAGTTGGTGGATAGAAGAAGGAGAAGTGATATAATCAAGACTTTTAAACTGTTGAGAGGTTACAGGGTTGACAATGGGGAGTTCTTTCACTTGGTGGAACAGTGGGAAGGAGCGATGACAAGGGGCCATCCATGGAAGTTATGAAAGGAAGCTGTGAGCAAGAGGGTGAGGAGTGGTTTCTTTGCAATGAGGGTGGTTGAACCGTGGAATGCATTGCCTAATAGAGTGGTGAGAGCAAGAACGGTCAATGAGTTCAAGGAGTGCTATGATAGACTTCGTGTTTCCTAGGAAGGTCCTCCCACGATGAGCCTCTTGACTCCATGGAGGCCTGAATAGTAATAATAATAATAACAGATCTATAAATCGGTTTCATTCTTCATGAGATTTCACTGCTACCCAATCAATATTTATTATTATTATTATTATCACCACCCCAAAACCTCATGAAGTCAAAGACTCATCTGGGAGGTCCTTTTATCTCACACACACAACTCATCATACCGTGTTTTAAACACAGTCAAACTCTTTGCAGACACCACATTCTCAGGCAAGGCATTCCAATCATTCACAACTCTGCAAAAAAAAAACCTACCTCTCACTCCCCTACTCACACCCTCTTTATACAGTTTCCAGGGATGACCTCTGGTTCTCCCCTGATCGCCCACTATTCTTTGTAAAACTTCTCCAGCATTGATCCTATAACAACCCCTTACCAACTTGTAGGTTTCTATCATATCTTCCCTCTTCCTCCTGTCCACCAGACTCTGCAAATTACATCTTCTCAATCTTTCCTGATACTCAACATACCAGAGGTCAGAAACTACCTTAGTCAGTCTTTGGACCCTTTCCAACATCTCTTCATCTTTCTGAAAATCTGGTGACCAAATCTGGGCTGGGCACATTGACCATGTGTGGCCTAATCAAAGCCTTATACAACGGAACAAGAATCTCCCTACTTCTACACATCAGTGTCCTCTGCATCATTCCCAGAAGCCTTTGTGTTGTCTTCACAATTTTGGCGATGTGTCCCCTAAATTTTAGATCCTTATCCACTATCACCCCCAGATCTCTTATTTCCTCTACCTCCAACAATATATTCTCACCAAGCATAAATTCTGCATCCCATCTTTGTTTTCCAAATTTTAAAACCTTACATTTTGCAACATTGAGCTAACATCCCCATTTCTGTGCCCAATCACTCAATCTATTCAAGTCTTCCTGTAAGGCCACAACATCTTCACTACACTTCATGGTTCGTCCAAACTTTGCATCATCTGCAAACAACTGAATATCTCCATCCAAATCTTCACCTATATCATCAATATACAAGTTAAACAGTAATGGACCTAAAACAGACCCCTGAGGCACTCCACTAGTGACTTTCCTTTTCCTGAATATCTCTCCCCCATACACAACTTGTTGATACCTATCAGATGGGCAGTCTCCAATCCAATGCACCAATCTAATATCGAACCCCATCTGCTCTAGTTTGACTGGCAACCTATCATGAGGTACTCTATCAAAAGCCTTTGTGAAATCAAAGTATATTACTGTGTATCCTTTTCCTCTGTCCAAGGTTTTAGTAATCTACTTACTTATTACAATAAAGCAGTCACTTTATTGTAATAAGTAAGTAGATTACTAAAACATGACTTCCCTTTAGCAAATCATTGCTGTCCATCAAAGATAATACCATTGTCATCGTTGGTAGGTGTCGCATAGATATGATCATTGGCTTGTCGAGAGCTCCTGAAAAGATCAGTAGTATTTTATGTTATCATTGGCAATTTTACTAGAATTTTATGTAGTATTGTTTGCTTTTCATATCTTAGTGTGTCTGCGAATTTTGTGTGTTTTCTATGTTATTTTAATTATTATTTTTAAGATACGATAGCGTCCACATGGCACCGATAAAAAAAAAAAAATGGCAGCCAGGTCGCCATGTTTGTTTAAGAATTTTGATATAAAAGAGTTTATGCAATGTGCTGTCTGTGAGATGTATGCTTTGCAAAGAGTGGTTGGAGTCTGGTTAGATGGTGATAGTGGAGTAAATATGTGCAGAAAGTGTAACGAGAATGAGGATCTAAAGCGTGTTTCAGGTGGCGAGAGTGATATCGTTAAAGAAAATCAGAATATAGAAAATAGTGATGTGATAAGAAATTGCGAGGTAGTACCAGATAGGTGTGAGAGCGACGTTGAAAGTGTAAATGAAGGTAAAAATACAGAAAGAATGAATGATTTAAATGATAATGAAAATGGTGAGATAGATGCAAGTAGGGAGATCGCACGGTTGAGTGGAGCAATACATAGAGCAAAACGGCAACTGGAGCATTATGCAAAAATGTGTACCGAACATACCAACTAATAAATGGCGAAAGTCTGATACGAAAAATAAGAGAATGTTTATAAACATAAACAAAATGAAGTGAGTGCTGTCCAGAGATTCGTTATTAAGAGGTGTGATAGTTGAGAGTTTGACCAAATCGTATCAACCGGGTGCAAACATAAAGGACGTCAGTGAGTCTATTAGAGCACAAAAACAGAGGGTGAAAGAAATGATAGTCATGGCAGGAACAAATGATTTGAAAGAATACAAAATGGAAATGATAGAGGATGTGAGGGAATTACTTGAGGTAGCAAAAAAGAAGAGTGAGAGAATTAGGATGGTGAGTATTTTGCCGCGGTATGACAGTGAAGTATTTAGAAGGAGGGCCATAATTGCCAATGACTTTATGCGCAGGTTATGCATGGAGAATGGTGTGGAATTTGTGGATGTGTGGAGTGAGTTTGATGTGCGAAAGGATTTATATAAGATGGATGGTTTGCATTTGAATGGATTTGGTGTATGGAGGCTTGAAAAAGTGTTGATGAATGAAGTAGAAGTGGATGTACAGACTCAGGGAAACTAGATTTACTAAGGGGGGGGGGGAGTAGATATGCAGACTTTAGAGAGGCAGTTGAGTGTATGAATAAGTATAATATGCCCGAGCGAGTACAAAGGACAACAAATCAGAATGGGACTAACGGGCTTCTGCTATTCATGTACACTAATGCCAGAAGTATTAGAAACAAGAAGGAGGAGTTTTTGGCCTTGGTTGGCACTTCCAGGTTATTGGTATTAGTGAAACATGGCTGACAGAAGATGATATAGTTAGTGGGATTGAATGTGATGGGTATAGCGTGTTCAGGAGTGACAGGGATAATGAAAGGGGGGGGGGGGAGGAGTGTTATTGATGATAGCTGATGAGTTGCAGCCAAGGAGTATAAAAGTTGAACTGCAGAATAGAGAAAAGAGCACATTTGAGGCTATTTGGTGTGAGATAGAGGCTAGCAGAACAAAATGTACAATTGGGTGCTGCTATAGACCAAGTGATGGAATAGATGGTGTGGATGGTATGCATAGGCAAATAGAAGAAATGAGTGGAAGAAGGGTAATTATTATGGAGGATTTCAATTATGGTAACATTGACTGGAAGGAGGACAGGACACATGGGAGGAAGGAATTGGATTTTATGCGGTTATTAAAGGACAACTATCTGCGACAGCATGTATTGCAAAATACTAGGGGGATCAGAGTGCTTGACTAGTAATCGCATATGAGAATGTGGCTGTAACGAACATGACCATGTTGCCACTAATGGGTGAGAATGATTATAAGGTACATGACTTGGGAGGTGGCTAAAGGAGTGGAATTTATAATTAAGACAGGGTACATGTGGAATTTCTGGGCTGGTAAGTATGACAAGCTTAGGAGTGTGCTTGGCTCAGTGCCATGGCATGTAAAACTGCAAGGGCTGGATGTTGATAGTGCATGGGAGGTGGTTAAGAAGTGTTTGCAGGAGGCAATGGTTGACTGTATACCAAGAGTCCGAATAATAAATCAAGTAGGGGTTAAATGGATGAATAACACCATTAAGCTTGAGCTGCAAAAAAAGAAACAATTATGGAGGGAATTTAAGGAGAAAGGTAACTAACCAGCAGGTGCAGGAACAGTATAAAGCTCAGGCCAGAAAGGTAACAAGGGTGGTAAGAAAAGAAAAAGCGGATTATGAAAGAATATTGGCCATGCAGGCCAAAGAGAATCCCAAACAGTTTTTTCAATATGTTGCAAGTAAAACGAAAAATGTTCATGGCAGAATGATTTTAAAAAATGCTGAGGGTAGGGAGGTAGCCGAATCAGTCGATATAGTGGAATTATTGAGCGAGCACTTTGCAAGAGTATATCATCCAGGTGGTGACATTGCATAAATGGAACAACCAACAGCTTATACTGGAATTGTGATGAATGAAGTAAAGGTAAATAGTCTATTACAGAACCTCAATACATCTGTGGGATTGGATGGTATACCATCTCATGTCGTACGTGAAGCGGCTAAAAAATTGTCAGTGCCCTTGACCATTTTGTTTAATTTGAGCCTCAGGTCTCGGTCAGTCCCAAGGGGGTGGAAAGAGGGGAAAATAGTTCCGCTGCATAAAGGTGGTTTCAAGGCTGCTGTTGAAAATTACCGGCCAATCAGCATAACAGGAATCGTTATCAAGGTCTTGGAGAAAATAGTCAAGAGGAAAATACAAGATTGGATAGATGAAAATGGGATACTGTATCGGGGACAGCATGGTTTTGTGAAGGATAGGTCATACCTCAGTAACTTGCTCACGTATTATAACACAATGATGGCTGAACTGGATAAGGGTAATGGGTTTACAGTGATTCTACTGGACCTTGCTAAGACCTTTGACAGGATACCACATGGAATTCTAATCAGTAAATTGCAGCATATGGGGATGGATATAGGGTTGGTAAGATGGATAGGTGGGTGGTTGATGGAGAGATATCAGAGAGTGGTTTATTCAGGAGTAGAGTCCAAAAGACGGCCTGTGACTAGTGGTGTGCCACAAGGATCTGTTCTTGGACCACTGCTGTTTAATTTGCTCATTAATGATGTAGGAAAGGATCTGAGAGGAACGGTTCATTTGTTCACTGATGATGCAAATTTGGGTAGGGCAATAGTGAATGCAGATGATGTCAAAATTTTGCAGGATGATTTGGATAGATTGGAGGTCTGGGCTAAGGAGACTGAATGTCAATTTAATGTGACAAAATGCAAGGTTATACATTTTGGGGTGAAAAGATTAGCAGCAGTTTACTACGTTGGTGGAACTGTACTCCAGGAAATTGATGAGGCAAGAGATTTAGAATAGTTGGTGGATAAAGAGTTGAAGTTTAGGGAGCACATTGCAAAAGTTGCCAAATCAGCTCATCAAATCACTTGCTTGCTGAAGAATACTTTGACGAGCAGAGACAAGCATGTTATTGTTCCTCTGTATCAAGCCTTGATATGACCCCATCTTGACTACTGTGCCCAGATTTGGTCACTTAGGTTTCTTCTTGATGGGGAGGAGGTTGAGAGGATCCAGAAGCCAGTGACCAAGATGATAGCAGGTCTGTGGAATGAACCTTATGAGAACAGGTTGAGGATTTGTGGGTTGCAGAAATTGGTTGATGGTTGGAGGAGGGGAGATATGATTGAGACATTCTAATTGCTGAGGGGTTTCTATAGGATTAATTCAAAGGATATTTTTGAGATCAGGACTGGTGGTGGAAGAACTAGGGGACATCCATGGAAGCTGGGCAAGAGTGTGGTTAGTAAGGGTGTTAGAGCTAGGTTCTTTACTTGGAAAGTGGTGAATGAGTGGACTAAGCTGCCAGAGTCTGTAGTGGGTGCTGTGACAGTGAATGAGTTTAAGGCAAGGTATGATAGATACTGTGTGAATGTCGAATAGTTGTGATGAACATGATTTGGGGCCTCCCTTGATGAGTCTAAGGACTCCCTGGAGTTTCCCATAATAATAATAATAATAATAATAATAATTATAATAATAATTGTTATCAACCCAACTCTGGATCCTAGTTCTCACAAGCTTCTCCAACAACTTAACCACAACACCTGACACACAGATAGGCCTATAGTTTGATGCTTGAGTTCGATCACCCCCTTTATGAAGTGGCACAATCTTGCCCTCCTTCCACTTCTTAGGAACTTGACCTAGTGCAAGACTCATATTAAAAAAATATGTGAAGGCAGGTGTCAACTCCCAAGCACATTCTTTCAGGATACGTGGTGATATATTATCAAGTCACACAGCCTTATTAACATCTAGTTTACTCAACTCCCCCCATACACCTCTTGCTCACCTACAGTCAGTCTCTCTTCCCCATCATCAACTGCTCTCAATCCCTCCATGAAGTCACATTCACAAGATTGAAAGATCTTTATGAACTGCTCATTAAGTATCTTCACCATGCAATCTGCATTAGCTGTCTTTATACCATTTTCTCCAATCAATGTCATCCGTCCATAATTATTCTTTCTTTTGCTGGCTACATATCGAAGGAACTCCTTAGAATTCTTTTTGGCTTCATTAGCCAACTGCTATTCATATCTCTCTTTAGCTACCCTTACGAACCAAGTCACTCTTGTTGCTTGGTCTTTGTAGACCTCATGGAATTGGTTATTTCCACTTCTCTTATGCTGCTTCAATGCCCTTTTTCTCTGTATCGCATGCGTAATCTCTTTATTCATCCATCTCACACCCACCTTATTTAACTTTTTCACCCTTGGAATACATTTAGACATTGCATCCACTAAACAGTTTTTTAAAATCCCCCAAGCTGCATTTATCTCTTTTCCAGCTAACTCCTCATTCCACGCTACACCCGCAGGCTGTCTCCTGTACTCTTCATAATCATCCCCCTTGTAGTTCCACATATACCCTTTTCTCACAGAGGTCCTCGCACTGCTGGTAACCACCCAGGTAATCACCTCATGGTCACTCTCACCAATTGGTGGATGATTTGATACCTCATTTATAATTACATTCCTCTGATGAGATGACCAAATCCAAGACCTTCAATCCTCGCGTTCCCTCTGTTACATACTGTCTGAGGTAGTTATCCCTCAAAAACTCAAGAAACTCATTTTCTTTACTTCCAGTTGCTATGTTATCATTCCAGTCTATATTGCTGTAATTAAAATCACCCATAATGATCACCCTTTTCTTATTTACTTGGCTAATTTGATTGTACATTTAATTATCACCACCATCCACTTTACCTGGTCTATAACAATATCCCACAAAGTATTTGATTCCATTCATCTCTGTCTCACTGTCTCTCTGTCTTACACCATACTGCCTCAAAACCACTGGCACTATTTCCCTCTTGCATCTCTACTTTATATGGACATAACTCTTTCTCTATCATCAATAGCACTCCCCCTCCCTTTTTACCCCTTCTGTCCTCACAAAACACAGAAGAGGATGACATCCTGTCAGGATGTCATCCTCTTCCAACCATGTCTCACTTATTCCGACAATCTTTGGGTGAACAGACGCAATTAGTGGAACCATTTCATCTGCATTGCTTCTTAAACTTCTAGCATTTGTATACAAACACAACAGCTCATTTCTGGATCTACAGCTAGTTTGGATAAAGTTGCCCCTTACAATTACTCTTTTTGCACTCATCGTGTTTATTTGGTAATATGATGATTGTGGTGTTGTTAGAAATTGAAAAATGTTCTGGAAGCAAAAAAGTTTTGAAATTGAAGAACAGAGTGAAGGGAGACAAGCAGAACAAGGATCATCCCTGGAAGCTTGTGAAGTAAAAGGAAGTGACAGGCAAGTTAATGAGGAACAGTTTTTTTTTTTGGGGGGGGGCAGCAAGTTAGTGGAATAAATTGCTTGAACATGTGTAAGTGTTGAATCAGTAAAATAAATTTGATGAGTATATGTTTGGTAGTGAGAATCTCATGCAGTCAGTCTAAATTTCCCAGAAATGATAATAATGATAATAATAACAATAATAATAGTGATCTTATAGAAGAGACAATATATTTTATGTATTCATATAGAATTTTAATGTCAATGGAACTGAACATGGAAATTGATTCTATAATAATCAGTAAGGTCAGAAGCCAACCCAATAAATTCATGCTGAACAAAGTGAACTTAGCACAAAACATGACACACTGTGACTGTGGAACAAAAGGTATCAGAGAATTTTTTAAGTTTTTGACGAAGCAGGAGAAAGATGAATGATGAATCAGACAGAAAGAAATTATAATAAAAGTGAAAACAAACAACTTTTTTTAAAAATATAAAATCCATATAGGAGATGAACCATGGTACTGATGCCATGGTTTTTCCTTTTCATTTTTCTTGAAGAGTTAAAGATTTTGGTTGTTATGGAATACTTCCTGAGGAAGGCTGTTCCAGAGGACAAAGTAGATGGAATAAAACAGGAAGAGGAAAAGATCTCCTCTACACAGCATTTTTGGAAGGTTTTTAGGCACACCATCCCAAACATGGAACAGCATCCTGAGGATGGACAGATTTGAGATTTACATACAGTTAGTAACTGAATGGATGAAAAGTAGTATTTTAAGCAGAAGTGAATGCCCAGTTTTTTAGAGTCTAAGAAAGCTATTTATGTGATGTGTTTATGCCATGAAAGGCTGGAATAAATGTCAGTCCAAGCAGAGAGAACTAATCTCAACTAATCCTCTGTCTGGTGACTTGCATATTACAAAGGGTAAGGATAGGTAAAATGAGATCCCTTTAAATAGAGAAAAAGCAAGACTTTTTGGTAGCATTGAAGGTGATTGATCAGGTAATTATTATTATTATTAAGAGAGGCTTCCAGGGAGTCAGGGACTCATTGAGGGAGGCCACATACTACACACACACAGCTATCATACTGGTTCCTGAATTCATTCACACTGCTTGAACACACATAAAATCCAATGGCAATCCATTCCAATCATGCACCACTCTATGGAAGCAAAACCTTTCCCCACCCTCTATAAAATAAAAAATTTCATCTACTGAAATTCTGCATAACACTTTCAGAAGTTTGTATTTCTCAATCATATCACCCCTCTTTCTCCTGTTTCCTAGTGTCCGCAGTCTACAAATTCTCAATTTGTCTTCATAATCAGTGTCTATTCCACAATCCTGATATCATTTTTAACACTCTCCTTTGCACTCTCTCTCCAATATATCAGAATCACAACAGAAACCAGGATCCTGGACCTGCACACAATAATCCAAGTGAGGTTTATCAAGGCCTTGTAAAGAGGTAATGCATTCCATGGTTCAACCACCCTCCATGCAAAGAAACCACTCCTCACTCTCTTGCTCACAGCTTCCTTTCGTAACTTCCAGGGATGGCCCCTTGTCATCGCTCCTTCCCACTGTTCCACCAAGTGAAAGAACTCCCCATTGTCAACCCTGTAACTACCTCTCAACAGTTTAAGAGTCTCGATCATATCACCTCTCCTTCTTCTATTCACAAACTCTGCAGTCCACATTCCCTCCGCTGATCCTCATAACTAACATTGTACAGTCTTGAAACCATCTTTGTTATCTGCCTCTGTACCCATTCCACAGTTATGTCATTCCATTCAAATCCTGGGGACCAAATTTGAGAACAATAGTCTAAGTGTGGTCTGATCAGAGCCTTATACAACGGAATGATAGCTCTTTTATCTCTGCAGGTCTGCGTCCTTCCCAGTATTGCAGCAATCCTCTGGGTTACCTTCAACCCCTTTGCAATATGCTCCCTGAATTTCAGTTTACTATCAATCATCACCTCCAGATCTCCTATCTTCTCTACTTCCTCCAGTACAGCTCCTCCAATTGAATATACAGCCTCCCATTGGTGTATCCCAAACTTCAAGACTTTACATTTTGCTGCATTAAACCGAAATCCTCCTCTATTTGCCCATCTGTCTAGTTTGTTCAAATCCTCTTGAAGGACTGCCACATCTGCACTATTACTAATAACCCTGCCCAGCTTCACATCATCTGCAAACAACTGAATATTCCTTTGCAATTCACTGACAATGTCATTGATATCATGGTTAAAAAATACAGGTCCCAGTACAACAATTATTTGCAATCTTTGCTGCATGGCCCCTGAACTTCAACTTCCTCTAGCCTGATCAGTTTCTTCTAGCATAATCCAACCAATATAATACAGTATTGAATATCTAATCATGCCAAAGTGCATGAATTTACATTTACTGACATCCATTATCCCATTTGCCCATGTGCTGCAACTTAAGTATCAGCTTATCATGTGCTATCCTATCAAATGCCTTTGCAAAATCCAAAAAAATGGCAGCATATGCATTTCCCTCATCAACTGCTCTTGTCACTTTATTATAAAAGGCAATCATATTACTAAAACAAGAGCATCCCTTAACAAATCCATGTTGATTCTCACAGATAACATTACTCTCATCTGCCCAGTGCTGTATATGGTGCCTCACTAATTTCTCCAAGACCTTAACAACTACTGATGACACACAAACTGGCCTATAATTAGACACTTCCAGTCTGCTCCCACCCTTATGCAATGCCACTATCTTGCCTTTCTTCCATTCCCTGGGTACCTTTCCCATAGCCAGACTTTTACTGAAAAGCCAGCTCAAAGGAGCTGTCAGTTCCTTAGCACATTCTCTCAAAACTCATGGTGAAATACCATCCAGTCCCACAGCTTTACTGACATCCAAAATACTCAGAATTTGGAATACACTCTCCTCCTGCACCTCTAAACCTCGAACCTGCCCTATCCCTCTAGTATCAAAACTGACTCCTCCAGGATGAAATACACCAATAAACTGTTCATTGAACAACTCCACTATGTCCTCTGCATCAGTCACTCTATTCCCATTTTTATCCCACAATGTCATTCTTCCACAATCATTTCTCCTTGTACTGGCTACATAGCTAAAAATTTCCTAGGATTTTCTTTGGATCTTAATGCCAGTCTCTTCTCATATTCTAGTTTTGCCTTCTTCACCATACTAGTCACTCTCCTGGCCTGAGTCTTATATTCCTCATGCATTTGCTATCCACCTCTCTCCTTATATCTCTTCCATAATCT
Organism: Typopeltis vanoorti; assembly: GCF_054136105.1. NCBI lineage: Eukaryota > Metazoa > Arthropoda > Arachnida > Uropygi > Thelyphonidae > Typopeltis > Typopeltis vanoorti. The sequence continues at coordinate 91,689,108 of NC_143570.1, forward strand.
CTTTTTCACATGCAGTTCCTGTTTGATATTGTTTGTCATCCACTTTACACCAAATTGTATTTTCTTCTTCACTCGTAGAATACAGTTTATCTTTTCTGCTAACAAATATTCCTTCACAGTTTCCCAAGCACCAATGCTATCTTGCCCTTCCAATTTTCCCTCCACGGAACTGCCCCAAGTTGATATCTAAGACTGTTATAATCACCCACCTTGTAATTCCACATACATTCCCTTTTCTTTGATACTCCTGCATGTCTATTCATCTTCCAAGTCAAAACCACATGGTCATTCTCTCCAACTTGGGGGAGAGATGTCATCTCAGTTATTATCAGCTCTTTTGATGCTATGACCAAATCCAAATGGTCCTCTTGTTTCCTCTATTGCATGTTGCCTAAGACATTTGTCCCTCAAGAATTCTAGAAATTCCATCCCTCTTCCCAGCTTATACTGCTGTAGTTAAAATCGCCCATGACAATCATTCTTCTTGCACTTGCCAAGCTCAACTGCCTAAACATCTTCTACTCCCCATCCTCTGTGCTCCTTGGCTTATAGCAACACCCCACTAAATGTCCTGTCTTCCCCACCTCTCCCTCACACCATATGCTTTCAAAACCATTAGTGTCACTGTCTTCTGTTGCAAGTCAACTTCCTCAAGCAGCATGTAACAGAAGGAACTGAAGGTCAAAAAATGTTAGATATGATTATAGTGTCACCGGGGCTTATAGTTAAAGATGTGACTGTTCTGCCTCTGGTTGGTGACTGATCATACTGTACTGACTTGGGAAGTGGCTAAGTTTTCATTCAGAAAAGGTTACATGCTGAACTACAAAGCAATAAATTATGACCAACTAAGGATTATTCTTGGTTCTGTCCCATGGCATCATTTGCTAGATGAGAAAGGATATCGGCAGTGCATGGGAGAATAAAAAAAAAACTTAAACGATGCAGTATCAGAATATGTCCCTAGAGTTTGAAGGATAAATAGAATAGGAGTGAAATGGATATGCAATCTTATTAAGCAAGAGATGATGTGGAAGGAATACCATGTGCATAAGCATGATATTGGTTACAAAAATTATAAAGAGCAGGCCAGAATAGTTACAACTGTTATACAGAAAGCTATGTCTGAGTATGAAAAGAAACTGGCTCAGTAAGCTAAAGAAAACCCAAAAGAATTCTATCGTTATGCTGCAAGTAAAAGAAAGAATGCATATGAAAGAATAACTGCTGAATGTAGATGGATGTGCATGACAGATGCAGAAGAGATTGTTCATCTAATCAGTAGCCATTTTGTTAAAAGCTATCAACCTGGTGTATTATTATTATTATTATTATTATGCAACAATGAACTCATTGCTACCTCTTCACTGCATAAAGAAATCTCTGTTGTATAATGAGGAAGTATTAGAACTGGTGCGCAAACTGAATAAGAAACCATTTATAGGGGATGATGAGATATCAGCTGAACTGGCTGTTCCTTTCACTAGGCTATATAATTTGAGCCTTAGAAGGGGGAGATTCCACAGCAGTGGAAAGAATGTATGATAATCCCATCGTAACAAAGTTGGTGCAAAGACTGATGTATCTTACTATTGCACTGTCAGTATCTCTGGAATGGTACTGAAGATTTGGAACAGCTGAACTGGCTGTTCCTTTCACTAGGCTATATAATTTGAGCCTTAGAAGGGGGAGATTCCACAGCAGTGGAAAGAATGTATGATAATCCCATCGTAACAAAGTTGGTGCAAAGACTGATGTATCTTACTATTGCACTGTCAGTATCTCTGGAATGGTACTGAAGATTTGGAAAATATTTGTAAGAGCTCTTATACAGAAGTAGGTTGACAGAATCTGTATTTTGCAAAGAACAGCATCGGTTTACTAATGAGGTGCCATGTTTCAGTAACTTGTTCACATTTTATAATAATGTTATGGCTGAGTTAGACAAGTGGGATGTATATGCTATAATACTTTTAAACTTTGCTAAAGCTTTTGATGGAGCCACTGTAGCTCAGTCAATATAGATGAAGTCCTTTGGTCTGAAAGACCTGGGTTCGATTCCTGTCCATGATGTAAGGAACCTTAATCTTGTCTCTTTCAACTAAAAGTGAATTAGCTGGTCTCATATGGAAGTAGAGGGTTTTTTTTTCACTCTGAAACAAGGGTTTTTTTTGCCCTCACTGACCAGTAGAACACACGCAATTTACAGACAAGAATACTTCGAGGCATAAGGATAACTGCCTTATCCTCATATTACGGTTAGGAAATCCAAGGATACTTGGAAGGCCATGGGCACCTAAATGCCTGTTAGAGCCACTGATGGATGGATGGAAAGCTTTTGATGGGATGCAACATGGAAGGCTGATGCATAACTTGGAGGATATGGTATCAGATTATAAATTATTACAAGGGATTTCCTAAAAGTAAGGTAATATTTTTTTTTTCTTAATAATGTTGAAAGGGGATGAGATAAAACATGGTGGACAGATAGACCCATTAATTCCAGTTGCAAAATGGCAGCTACTATGCAGCTGTGGTCCAAAACAGATGTTTATTCATTTTTTGCAAGCAAAAGGGGGGTTTCACCAAGTGACATTCACTGTGAACTGATTGCTGTGTATTGCAAAAAGGTGATGTCAAAGAAGCAGATGTTTTTGGTGCAATGAATTTAAAGCAGGCCATGGTGAATGTTGGGTGGGTAGGCCCCATTTCATGCATTAAAAGCAATTTCACTCACTGGTCTTCAAGACCAGTGAGTGAAATTGCACAAATGGTGAACTTGAGTGAGTCCATTGTGATAGAGGGAGTTTTATTTTATTTCATTCTTCTAATAGAAGAGAGTCAAAAGAAGAAATTGTTCATTCTTGGTACACAAGACTTTTGATAATACCTGTCTTTTTGCAAAACATGATGATGATGATGATGTGAAGCTGCATGGATACATCTGCCTGTGAAGAATGGCTTCTTGTAAACAAATTCGGTATTACCAGAAGAGTTGCATCGTAACTCTGCTGGTAATACTGATAGTTCCTGATATTAAATTTATACATGTTAGTATGCATTTAATATCAGGAACTATTACTGTTAATGAAATGAGGCACTCAGTTACATATGGGCTTAGTTAATAATAAGTTAAGGAGTATTCCCTGGTTTTATTTATTTAGTCTGCAACATATTTGTTTTACAGATTTGTACCATGGTAACACAGTATGATAAGTATTTTTTATCTTTTTTTTAAAACTAAAATCACTTTTTTATTACCCAAACATAAAGAGCCAATAGGCTTCATTTCGGCAACATAAACATTATTTAAATTAAGGGGAGATATTAAATCCCACATTGTTTTAAAACCTTTATTGAGCCTTTATTGAGGCTGAAACCAGTCTGGGTAGTGACCTCCCACCATAATGTAATAACAGCATACATTTCCTAAGAAATGTGTTTTTACATTATGGAAAATACCAAGAATAGCGATCAGAACTTTACCACCTTTGTTGCGAGTTGCCTGAGTTTGTACTGCGTGCTGGGACTGCTTGCATTGGCCCACGCTAGTAATCGCCAATATTTTTATAGTTTATTATACTATATTCGGCATGAAACTCTCTAGTTCCAATCTTTGAGTTTCTTATTCGGTTTTAAAACAATGTGGGATTTAATATCCCCTTAATTTAAATAATCACTTTTTTATATTTACATCTTCAGAGATATACTTAAAAGTAAGATAACATTAGCAAAATTAGGATGCAGATTATTAGTATAAGTATAATTTCCTAAACAGAATCAGTGCTTTTTGGCTATCATCATGTTAAGAACTGTTCATTGCTCTTTTAAATGTTGACTCTCCTTCCTGATTGTTCTGCTTTCTTTCCAGTATATTGTAAAACTATGAAGCTGTCTTGAATATCACCATAGGTAGAGCATTTAATTGGAAAAGATGGGATAATAAGGAAGGATAGTTGACTTAGAATACCAGGTAATCATTTTTTAAACTAAATTATGAATAGTTCATAATATGTGGATAATGGCTGAGTGGCATTTATTAGTTTGGTGAAGTTCATATTAATAATATCTTTGCTAACTTTACTACGATATTAAAAAAGAGCAATATGAATAGTTTCATGTTCCAAAACTGCCTTTGATATTTAATAGTAATAGTTACTAAATTATGTGATGGTGATAATGTAATTAATTAATATGCAATTAATTCCAATAAATAAATAAAAAGTACTATGTAGTAAATCTAAGTTACCTTATTTGCATAGCAATAATTTCTCAACTATAGTGTCCACAGATATCATCAGTACATTTCTTACATGGATATTTGTAAAATTGCTTTTACACATCATTTTACATTTTACAAAACAAAAACATTTTCACAGCACTTACAAATTATTAATAGTTTACTCAGATTTATTCAGACCTGAGTTATTTTGTGCTCATTTAAAACATATCAATCCAAAGCTCTTTTAATTGACTAAAGGTTTTATTGTTATTGCTTAAATGCTATTATACATTATGACATCCAAAGTCATATTTTTCAAGCTGAAGTATGTACATATTATTTATATAGTCAGTAGTACAGGTTCTGTATTTTGTTAGAGAAAGACCTTTGCAATTGCTCTGTGCAAAGGAAAATTAGTAGTATTATCACATGCTCCTTTCCAGTCATCACTGTTCAAGCTGTATGTCATGACTCCACCATATCCCTCATCTTTGACCCATTGACTCTAAAAGAAAAAATAATTCTTATACAAAAACAATCAATAAAATAATGTTACTTTAATTAACATCATGAATCCTACTCTAATAATTACTCTACAAATGCTTATAGACTACTTCAATTTATATTAGGTATGTTCCTGATGCTTTTTTGCGATTTTATTTTACCAAGCATCAGTGACGCATCCAGAGGGGGGGTCAAGGGGGTCCTGCTCCCCTCCTAATGAAAAAGGGAAAAAAAACAATAGAAAATTTTCCATGTTGTACCATCATTTTATAATTTGAGTTGTAAGTCAGCAGTTAGAATTGAAGGAAGTACAATCTGGTGTGAAACAAGGATGTACATTATCCCCTCTGTTATTCATTATCTATATGGATCACATTATGAAGGAAAGTGGTATTAAACATGATATCAAAATTAGAGATGTTAATGTCAGCTCTTTGCTTTATGTGGATGATGTTATACTTATCAATAAATCCACTACAAGTCTGCAAAATTCCTTGACTAAATTGAATAACTGTTGTAATAGATATGGTATGAAGGCTAGCAGTAATAAGACAATGAAAATAGGCAGAATCGTTGAAAATGATAACTGCATTGTGAACGGAGAACCTGTGGAACAAGTAAAACATTTCACCTACTTAGGCACGATTTTTAGTGAAGATGGTAAATTAAATATGGAAATAGACAACAGAATCAATAAAGCTGGTATAGTAGGAAGTCAATTGAATAAATTCATATGGAATAAGAGAGAAATTAGTCGGAACACTAAATTAGCTGTATACAAGACAGTGTTCAAACCAGTTTTAACTTATGAATCTGAGAGCTGGGTCAGAAGTAAAACACGTGGCCAAAGACTAGAGACTGCAAATATGAGAGTCCTGAGAAAGATTAGAGGCGTGAACAGATGGCATCAGCAATATCATATTAAAAATGAGGATATTAGGAAAGAACTTGACATTGTCAGCATCCAGGAATGCGTTAGCAGAGCTAATCTCAGGGGTATGGTCATTTAAACAGAATGAACGAGGAAAGATTGGAAAAACAAGTGTTCTCTGCCAGGTTGGTAGGAAAACGACCCAGAGGAAGACCAAGATATAGGTGGTTTCATAGGGTACAAAGTGCCTTAGATGACAGAAATATAAGATCTGATAATATTGGAATCTCAACAAGTAACAGACTGATCTGGAGGAAAATTGTAGATAGGAAGTTAGTAATGATGTAAATTTTTCATGTAGTGCTATCATATCCTGTTCACCCCCTTGAGAGTACATGGCAGGAATTTGATGATGATGATGATGAAAATTTTCCAAAAATTGTTTCTTAATTAAAATTCATTTTTTTTTATTAATGTTGTGTCGTATCTTCTATTTCTATACTACTCATGAATTAGTGATCGTTGCAGATGCTCAGTCATAGGTCGTATGTGATGTGTAGTGTGTATTCTCAAATCGTCTACTCAACTTGGACCCCCTCACCCCAAGATTAAATCCTAAGTGCGTTACTGCCAAGCATATATGATATACCTCTATTTATCACCATGCAGGATGGGATGAGATGGAAGGAATTGGCTTGTCCTAATCATTGGATTTTGCATAAGTTTCTTGCATAAATCATTTTATAACTGCTATTCCAAATTATACTGCTGGTATTTACAGCTTTCTTTCTCTCTCTCTCTCTCTCTCTCTCTGGATTTGGATACATCCGCTCTTCTTTCCACTTGTACTAATGTACATAAGTGTAGCAACTTTTCATAGGTGGGAATTACATAACTATCTTAGAAATATCAAGAACACATGAGTTTTCTAAATTTTTCTGTTTGGATCCATCTGTAAAAAAATTTGTAAAAAAAAAAAGGGAGGTGACTTAAGTATGAAATTTTCTGTTAATGCACAGTGTGAGAATCCATTTTGCTGATTATTTATTAGTATCTGAAATTTCTCAGTGGTGTAGAATTCAGCTGTTAATGGATTTCCATTATTCCATTCATTTATAAAGGACTGATATATGAGCAATAGGATTTAATAGTGAACATTTGTTATTCCTTTTAGGAACAGATCACATTATTTGTCACCACTCTTTTTTTTAGGATATGGGCTAATTTCTAAGATGCAGGAGAGAACAGCAAGGAGATATCAACCGGAGTCAATATTCTGGAGCATAAACATAACAGAAATGAGACTTTTTTTTTTACATAATCAAAGGGGGGTGGACATTGAATGTTCTGGGTTTGAAATAGGAAAACATTTACCAAGATTATCAGTATGAGAAGCAGAGAGAAAAAAGTAAAAAATGCAAGCAATTAACTTTTTCTCTCAATAATGATGCGACAAAAACTTTCTTAGATGAAAGAAGTGGAAGTGGGGTTGGAAAAGTGATGGCTAGAAAGCATGGCTGCCATATTGATATGATACAAGTTTTCTAGTTTTTGCCCTTGCAAAATGAGTTCTGGATATGCTCATATTTGCATGCAACTGTTCTCAGTTAAATAGGAGGATGGAGCTTTCAATGAAAACCAGTTCACAATAGCTTTTGTGAATCCCATCCATGAAAGGTTAGGCTATAATGCAGTAATATTAATATCATCAGATTTCCATGGAGTCCAAAGATTCGTCATGGGAGGTCTCCTGTCACACAGTTCATCATACTATGTCTTAAATAGTTCTCTGTCTCCTCACTCATCAGGCAATGCATTTCAGTCACCCATCCACCACTTGTCATGTGAAAACATACCCCCTTCCCTCACCTGCTCTCACCCTCCATGTATGGCCTCCAGGGATGATTTCTTGTCTTCCCATCTCCTTCCATTCAATAAATAGCTCATCCACAATGATGTGGTAAGAAACCCTCACTAGTTTATATATATGTCATATTCCTCCTGCTATTCACAAGACTGTGAATTGCATTCCTTCAATCTGTCTTTATACTCAACATTCCAGAGACGTAACTACCTTAGTCATCTCTGGACTCTTTCCAATAGCTCTTCATCGTTTTCAAAACCAGGTAACAAATCTGTGTACAATAATCCATATGCAGCCCATACAAAGCCTCATGCAATGGAACCTTAACTTCCTTACTCTTACATGCCAGTGTCTTCTGTATCATTGCCATAATCTAACGTGCTCCTCCCAATTGCAGCAGTGTTTCCCTGAAATTTCATGTCCTTATCTACCATTAGCTCCAGTTTCCCCATCTCCTCCATCTCTTCTAAGATGCTCCCACCAATTGCATACTCTGCATTTCATCTATGCTTCCAGAATTTTAAAACTAATTCTATCGAAATCCTCTTGCAAGGCTACGGCATCTTCTGTACTCCTCATAGTTCTTTCAAACTTTGCATCAGATGCAAACAACTACATATCACCTTCAAACTTATTCCCGGTATCATTCACATTAAAGTTAAAACAGCAATCCCAAAATAGATCCTTGGGCACACCACTAGTGACTTTCTTGGATTATTTCACCATACACAATTTGCTGATACCTTCAATCCAGTGCACTAATTTACTATCCAACCTCGTCTTTTCCAATTTACTTTTCCATTTAATTACCAACTTGTCATGTTGCAGTCTATCAAAGGCCTTTGATAAATCTAAATGTACCACTGTGTATACAATCTCCCTTGTCCAGTGCATTTGTCACTTTGTTATATTAAGTGAGTGAGTGCTGCTGCTGCTGTTATCAACCCAGTTCTGAATCTTGGTCCTGACTAACCTCTCTAACACTTTAACCACAACTCCAGACACACAGATTGGCCTGTAATTTGAAGATTTAGCCTTATCATCTTCCTTATTAAGAGTAACAATTTTGTTCTCTTTCACACTCCTTGTCCCAGTCCAAAACTCATGTTTAAAAGGAATGTCAGTATTGTTGTTAACTCCCTTGCAACATGTAGTGACATAACATCAAGCCCTACATACTTATTCACATCAGTTTATTCAGTTCCTTATATACCTTCTGTTCACTTACATCAGTGCCTCTCCTCTTCCCAATGCAGTCAAGTTCTGCACAGTGTCACTTTCATGAGGATGAAATACGTTTATGAATTGCTTATTTATTATCTCAACTATATCCTCTGCAGCAGTTATCATTCTGCCATTTTCATCAATCAGTATCATCCTGACATACTCATTCTCTCTTCTACTGGTCAAATATCGAAAAAACTTCCTTAATAAATAAACTAACTCTGTAGTTCCACATATATTCCTTTCTCGAGTAGATTGATCACTTCATGGTTACTTTCACCGACTGGCACAAGTATTAATACATCAGGTGGGCAAAAGGCTAGATTATCCAGAATTTTTGCTCCAGAGACTTTTTTCCACGCTACTTCAGTTCTCCAATAAGTAGGATGGCGGTCTCACACCAGGCAGTGAAATTGATTTACCACCTGAAGGCATTCATAAAACATCGATACCACAAATGGATTTGAACACATTTACAGCTTGATGATTAGAGCGGATATGCGAACCATATGGTCAGCTATGTTGGTAACTAGACAACCAGCAATTTTTGACACTTCAAAGTTCACACAAGTCATGAAAATTAAAATGGAACAAGGAATAATTTTTCATCATCATCTTCAAATTACTGATATGCAACCTTAGTGGGAGGCGGGAGGGTGTACAGGATATTATGGTAGTACACTATATGAAAAAGTTACATCATCACTAACTTCCAATGAACAATTTTTCTCCGAATTAATCTGTTATCTGTTAAGATTCCAATATTATCAGATCATATATTTCTGTCTTCTAAGGCACTTTTCACTATATCAGTTCACGTACATATTGGTCTTCCTCTGGGTCTTTTTCCTTCCAACCTGGCAAAGAACACTCATTTTGCTAATCTTTCCTCTCTCATATTGTTTAAGTGACCATATCATCTGAGATTAGCTCTGCTAACATTACTGAAATGAATCATTTTTCATAACTATAAAAATTGCTTCAGTATGCATTTTGGGCAAATGTTTGGATTGGATCAGAAAACAATATAGTAATCCAATGCAGGAAAAATGAAGATTATCCCACTGGCCTTCTTATAATGTGAAACTGCAAGAGGAAAGTTATGAGTGTTTCTTAATGGAAGAAGATAACACTAGGTTGTAATCTGAATTGCCTAGAGAACAAACAACATCTGCAGTATATTTAAAAAATCACTGATGACAATCCTGACCTCTTCATTCTGTGAAGAGGGTTAGAATTGTCTGGTATTCTGATAAGCATATGAAAACAATCTGTGTTAAATCATTGATGATACCAAATGCTTGCCTTATCAGTGAGTTGAAAAAGCCAGTTTTGAAGACTGAAATCTCTTCAGTATTGAGGAGGATCCTAATTGTCTACGGAGATTTAGTGAAGTTCTTTGGTATTATGAAAGCTGAACTGCAGAAAATTAATTCAGAATGACTGATCAAAGATCAGAATGATTTGGCATTAGAAGTAAAAGCAATAAACATTTTTTTTATTCGTGTGGGGTTCCCCCTTTCTTCAATCATCCCTTAGCCCTCCTAATGAGGGATTAAGTATGTGTTTTATGACTAGATCCATGTGTACAAATTAGTATTCGTATTACTTCCAAGCCTCCATAGTCTGAAAACTCACAGACCACAATAACTATCATACCTTGCCTTGAATAAATTCAATGTTGTACTATTCACTACCCACCCTTCCAACATTCCACTCGTTCACCACCCACCAAACAAAAATTCTCCTTTTCACCATGTTACTTGCATGACCTTTGTACAGTTTCCAAAGGTGATCTCTCATTTTTACATCGCCCATTATCTTCCACAAGAATTCCTGTATCTATTTGATAGGCTTTTCTCACCAACTTATACATGTGAATCATATCACCCCTTTCATCTGCCAAGCTCTGAAAGCTGCATTCCCACAATCTGTCCTCACTCATACACTATATTCCAGAGTTGAGACAGTCTTAGTTATTTGCCTCTGCACACACTCTCTCTCTCTCTCTCCCTCTCTTTAATGTTCCCTTATTGCCAGTATAGCCAGTGATCAGATCTGTGCACAGAAATCCAAATGAAGCTTAATTCGTGCCTTATAGAGTGGAACTATCACCTCTTTATCAATACATGTCAGTGTTCTTTGCATTATAGCAGTAATTTTTTGGGTAACCCATATAACTTGCAATGTGTCCTCTGAGTTTCAATTTCCTGTCTAAGAAGATCCTCAGATTCCATGCATTTTCTACCTCCTGAAGCAAAGTTCCTCCAATATGGTAAACTTTATTCCATCTTCTGGCCAAAGTGCATAACTACACAACACCCACTGCCATCTACTGCCCACCATCACCATCAGCACTAGTATATATTGTCTGTAAATTATGTTATGTTCTAATGGTTGTTTTTTTTTCCTGTATGTAGGGTGAAAAACCCGAGTTTCCAGGAGAAAAAAACCCTGTTACCTCTGTATGAGATTAGCTAACTCATCTTCATTTAAAGCAGTAATATATCAATCAACAATATATCAGAACATCCTGACATTGCTTCAGCATTAGCAAACAACTGAATATCTCATATATTTAGTTTAATCCTTTATCGAAGTGTAAGCAAACAAAGTTTGTGCCTGAAGTATCTTCAGGACTGGGGAAACTCGTAGCAAAGGTGGACAAAGCTTCACATCACTTGCCTTAATATCCCATAATACAAAGCACATCTCCTTGCCGACATGTATAATGCTATGCATTATGGGAAGGGTCACTATCCAGACTGGTTTCGACCTTTATTGAGGTCTCTTCAATGGGAACCAGACCCAGAGGTGATACCCAGGTTGAAGCAATGCAGAGTCATATTTACCTATACGAGTTGCCAAAAGATGTCGCACCTTATTATTAAATTACTCTGGATTAGAGAAAGATGTTGGAAGTTTTTTTCACTTGGTTAAGAAAAAAACTTCCAACTGAATATCTCCTTTCACGGTGTGAACTGTATCATTGATATATAAGTTAAACAACAATGGTCCCAGAACAGAACCCTGTTCATTTTTCAGACATTGCACATCCATACACAATTTGCTGGCTCCTATTAATCAACTATCCCTGCAATCAAACTACCAAATGACTATCCACCTCATCCTGCTCAGTTAGATTCTTCGAGTTAGATGTTAGAAGTTAGATGCTTAGATTCTTCCTTATGCAGTGACACTATTTTATCATGTGGTACATCATCAAATGCATTAGTGAAACCCAAATAAGTCACTGTATAAACATCTCCCCATCCCAAACACTAGTCACCCTATTATAAAACATAACCAAGTTACTAAAGCATGACCTCCCCTCTGCAAACCTATGCTGCTCTCTAGAGGGATTTCCATTCTTTGTCAAACCTGTATTCTGTCTCTGCTGGTTAGAGACAGAATACAGGTTTGTATTCTGTCTCTAACCAGCCTCTTTAACACCTTCACCACTACTTAATATACACACTGGCCTCTGGTTTGACACTACTGGCTTAGATTCTTCCTTATGCAGTGACACTATTTTTCCTTTTCATTATTCTGGGACTGTTCCTATTGCCAGACTTCTGTTGAACAGCCATGTCAAGGCACCGTCAGTTCTTTTGCACGTTCCCATAATATGTGTGGTGATATCCCATCTAGTTCTACAACCTTATTAACATCAGGATAGTGTGAACTGTCAGTCTTCTGTTCTCCTTCCTAATGCTGTTCACCACTACTACTCCTAATCTAGTATATGGAATACATTAATGAAATATTCATTAAACATTTCCACTATATCTTCAGCATGTGACGTGTTTCATCTCCAGCAATTAAGGTCAGTCTTCCATATTCACCATTTCTTCTACTAGCAACATAACTGTATAATTCTCTAGTGCTTTTGCTTTACTGCTTCAGCTAATCTTTTTCATTTGCCAGTTTCTCTTTTCTTGCTACATGTGTCACCTTCCTAGCTTTCACCTTATACTCCTCATGCTTTGATGGATTCCCTGTTCTTTATATCTCCATAACATACTCTTTCTTAGAAGTTCCTGCATCATTCCATGATTCATCCATTTTACTCCAACTTTATTTGTCCTCTGAACCTTGGGAATACAATCTGACATTGCCATAACTAATTGATTCTGAACCAAATCCCAGGCACTAATGATTAATTTATCATAGTCCCCTGTTCTATAATTCTACATGCCTCTCTTGTTCCATGAAGCTTGTGCCTGGCTAGCCACTCGCCACATCAAGACCAATTTAATAGAATTAATTGGAGATTTTCAGTCACATGGCTAAAATGGAGAAGTTCTATATTGCACATACTCTGACATGGAATATTACATGAATGTCACACAAATGCCACTTTTTGAAATGAAAAAGAGTCACAGAATATGTAACTTGAAAAACTAAGATTGAGTAGTCAGTGATTGAAAAAGCTGAATTTGTGGCTTTATAGATTAGAGATAAAAATGAATATCATTGAGTTGGAACTGGAATAAATGCACAGTATGGGGGGGGGGGGGAGAATGAAACTGAATTTTAAAAAAAATAAAGATATCTAACATAAATTTCACCCAGGAAAAAGACAATAGAAATGTGACCTTCATGGTTCCTCTGGTCAGAGACTTCATCAACGTTCAGCATGTATTCTGACTGGTAATCTCAATGTCAGTTCTGTTAATGATTTCTCTTCCATCAGTATGCTTATTAACTCCAACTTGTGTACCAGTTATCAACAGTATGTTTAAACATTTTTTGTTTCTGTTTATTTTCTCAACATTTAATATTTTCCCTTTATTTCATAATGTTCATTTATTTATTTTTAGTTCAATTTAACTGACTTTCATTAGTTTTTAGTCTTGGAAATATTATTATTATTAACATCTGACCTCCATGGCATCAGAGACTCATCGTGGGAGGTACACACTATCATACAACCAGGCTTTAAACTGATTCAATGTGTCGACATTCACAACAAACTCAAGCAATTCATTCCACTCACCAACCAGTCTCCATACAAAGAACTTGCTCCTCGCTCCTCTGCTCACAAACTCCTTATACAATTTCAAGTGATGGCCCCTCTTGTTCTATACCCCTTTTCCATTCTATGAAAAATCTCCTCTATATCAACCTGATAACAAAACCTGACTTGTTTATATGTCTCAATCATATCCCTCTTCCTCCTATTCACGAGATTTTGCAATTTACATTCTCTCAATCTGTCCTCATACTCCATATTCCAAAGACCACTGACCATCTTTGTGAATCTTCTCTGGATCCTTTCTAATATATCTTCATCACTATGAAAACCCAGTGACCAGATCTGTGCACAATGATCCATATGAGGCCTGATCAAGGCCTTATACAGTGGCATCATAACCTCTTTGTTTCTGCATATCAGGGTCCTCTGCATCATGGCAATTATCTGATATGATGTCTTCACAATTTGTGCAATGTGGCATCTGAATTTTCAGGTCCTTGTCCACCACCACTCCAAGATCTCTTATCACTTCTGCCTCCTTTAATTCTAGTACATCACTGTGTATTAAACTCCCCTGTCCAAAGTATTTGTCACCTTGTTATAGTTCATAAGTAAGTTAGTAAAACATGATCTCTCATTAACAAGCCCATGTTGATAACCACCAAGTGTATACTTTGCATCCATCACTGTTTACCAAATTTCAAAACATTACACTTTGGTATTGAACTGACAGTTCCATTTACCTTGTCCATTCATGCAAACTATTCAAGTCCTCCTGTAAGGCCATAACATCTGATTGACTCTGCATTGCTCTGCTCTTCCCAGTTTTGCATCATCTGCAAGCAGCTGCATATCAATAGTTAAATCCATCCTAATATCATTAATATACAAATTGAACAATAATGGTCCCAAAACTGACCCCTGCAGCACAACACTAGTGATCTTCCTCTTTTGGGATACTGCACTGCCATATACAGCTTTCTGATACTTATCTGACAGCAAGTCACTGATCCAACTCAGAAGTCTGTTATTTAGTTCCATCTGTTTCGATGTATTTAACAGCTTGTTGTGTGGCAGTCTATCAAATATTTTTGCAAAATCCCAGTACATCATTGTGTATTAAACTCCCCTGTCCAAAGTATTTGTCACCTTGTTATGGTTCATAAGTAAGTTAGTAAAACATGATCTCTCATTAACAAGCCCATGTTGATAACCACAGAGAATACTGTTGTTATCAACCCATTTCTGTATCTTGCTTCTCACCAACTCTAGTACCTTCACCACAACTCCAGATATACAGTTTGGCCTATAATTTGTAACCACAGCCTTATCACCACCTTCATGCAGTGGAACAATTTACTTTCTTTCCACTCCCTTGGAACCTGTGCTGTTGTAAGACTTATTAAACAGGCATGCCAATGCTACTGCAAGTTCCCTGGAACATTCCCTTAAGACACATGGTGAAATCCTATTGGCTTATTGACATAAAGTTTATTTATTTCCTCAAATACTTCCTGCTCACTCATAATTAAGCCATCCTCTTCTGTGTCATCTATACTTAAGTTTCTCATGATTCCATCCTGATGAGGATGAAACACACTTATAAATTGATAACCAAATACATCAACACTGTCTTCTGCAGCAGTTACTATTCTACCATTTTCACTCATTAATATCATCTTACCATAATCATTCTTCCTTCTACTTGCCACATATCTAAAAAACTCTCTAGGATTTTTCTTTGCTGATTTGCCAATTTCTGTTCATACTCCACTTTTGTTTTCTTACTAAACTGAGTCACTCTCCTGGCTTGTTCTTTATACTCTTCATGTAACTGATTATCACTATTATTCTTCTCATACTGCCTCCAAAGTACCTTCTTCCAGATTTCATGCTTAAGTACCTCATTCATTTGCCAGCCTAGCTGGCTGAGTGGTTAGTGTATCTGCTCTCCAGCCAAAAGGCCACGGGTTCGAATCCCGCCGTGGCCATTGATGTTTGTGACTGTCCTTGGAAATACTAGTGGTGGTGGTGGGTGGCGGTAGATGGCATTGGTGTAGTTGCAGTCAGTTGGTGCATTGAATGGCAGAGACAGAGTTGTAGAGCAGGTGCCCTCCCTCGATGAGTCCTTGGACTCCCTGGAGGTGTCTAATAATAATAATAATAATAATAATTCATCTATTTTACACATACCTTATTCTGACTTTTGGCCTTCAGAATACATTCACACATTCATTCTGTTGTGTATTTCTTTTTCAGTTCACAAACAGCATCTGTTTTTTTACCACTCAACTTCTCATTCTATGTTGTAGCTCCAAACTGTCTTCTAAGCTTGTCATAATCACCAGCTTTGTACTTCAACATATATCCTTTCCCCACAGTCTGCATATGGCTAGCCACAACCAGTTGGTTTTCTCCAGTTGGTGAGAGTGATCACCAACTGGAGAAAAGTGCAAAACTCCACTCAAAATTACAAATACATACTCAACTAAATGAAAACACAGCACTTAGATTTGTAACAGTATTTTTTGGGAAAGGGATGATAATATAAGTGATATAATAACTAAAACTAAAGTAATTTAATTACTATTTCCTTTATTTTAGCAAACTCAAATTGGCATTATCAAGGAACATCAAAATACGTAAATGTAGGCTCTTCACATGTAAATGAGACTGAAGTAAAGAAACAAAGCAAGGCCTAAAAAGTCATGAATGGCACCATCTAGTTGGATTGAGGATGAATATTTTCCAGATGTGAGGTAGTTTTATGCATCTAAATTTTTTTTAGGTTAAGATAGATTTTAAGGGCAGAGGTAGATACAGAGAAGAGTTATTTCTTCTATTTACTTCTGAGGTGACCTTTTTCTTAGTGTGTGTGAAAGAGAGTGGATTCTGTGATGGGTATGTATCCAAGACATGGCCTACAAGTCCTGAGTAGCCATAATGGTAGTACTAGATGCTTTTTGTTCAAAGATTCTTATTCTAGCTGTCATGCCTGATTACAGCTAAAAGGTATCTGCTAGACTCTGGAGAAATCCAAAGATTTTAGCCAGCCTTTAGTAGAATAGATAAGGGATGCCAGTTTTTCATGTGTCTAAAAATGGTCACTAGATGGTATTTTGTTTGAGGAGGATTTTTACTAACTTTTCAGAAGTGCTACTGATATAAGGTGGTGATAGATTTAATGTAGTCTGGGTTAGAGAGGAAGAAGTGTGTGAGTATTGGGGAGTGTCAGTATTTTATGATCTTATAGGGTTTGTAGTATTTGACTGTGAAGGTGTTGTGTATTTGGTTTAATTCACAGTGGTTTGTGATTACTGTCACATTACCAGTATCTACTTTCATAATAATTATTTT
Source organism: Typopeltis vanoorti (assembly GCF_054136105.1). Taxonomy (NCBI): domain Eukaryota; kingdom Metazoa; phylum Arthropoda; class Arachnida; order Uropygi; family Thelyphonidae; genus Typopeltis; species Typopeltis vanoorti. Next base: position 91,706,128 of record NC_143570.1, read on the forward strand.
TTTTTGTTATTATTTAATTCTTTTAGTATAAGCTGTATAACTGAGAGGAGACCTCCACAGAGCCTTTAAAGGAATGCGGAGAACCGACCAGGGCTTCTGACCTAATGTCCAATCCTCACCTTCTCATGGTGCACCCTGTTGGGTATCTACTTTGATACTGAACGAACGAGGATGGGCTGGAAATTTGGGATTTAGCTGACCAAATTGTATTCTTATTGATTAAACCAAAATAAAAAATGATGGTACAACATGACAAAATTTCATGCCAGCTGGGGCGTCGCCCGGTTAAACAAGGCCCCCGTTGTTTTCGCCAGGGAACCAGGGCGAACAGCGAAAAGTCAGCTACTGGAACAAATCTGAAAACAAATCCCAACTAAATATCACCAGAGTTAAAGATCGGTACTATCAATGTAAGAAGCCTGAATGGCAAAGAAATGGAGCTAGCTGAGGAATTAGATAAGTACCAGATCGACATAATAGGGGTGACTGAAACAAAAAAGACCAAAACTGGTGAGATCTTTCTGAGCAATAAATACAAAATGTTATATTCAGGCAATGACAATCAAGGAAAAGAAGGAGTAGCCATAGTATTCAACACAAAATATGAGGCTAATCTTCTTGAATGGCAGTCAGTCTCAAGTAGAGTAATGTGGGCAAATATGAGAATGGGGAACTGGATAATGAGACTTATTTGTGCCTATGGTCCCACAGAAGGTTCTACTAAGGTAGAAGTGGAGGAATTTTTTGAGGCTTTAGAAAAAGCAACTGACACAATGAAAAAGGAAAAGTTGGTCCTTGTTGGGGATCTAAATAGCAGAGTAGGAAATGATTGTGAGACATACAAAAATATTTTGGGAAAATTTGAAGAAAAGAGCAAAGCTAATAATAATGGCAAATATCTGTTGGATTTCTGCTCAGGACATGGACTGGTTATTACTAACACCATGTTCCAACATAAAAATGTGCACAAATTCACATGGAGAGAAGAGGCTAGGAATAAGAAAAGTCTCATTGACTATGTTATTGTTGATAGTGATGTTTTCTCCCTGGTGCAGGACACCAGAGTGTACAGAGGATTTGAAATTGGAAGCAATCACTATTTAGTCTTGAGCAGGATAAAATTGAATTTCATATTGAAAAGAATAACATGTAAGAAAGTTTTAAAGCGAATAAGAGTTGAGCAGCTCTCAGATGTGAACTGTAGACTAAAATACAGAAAGATTATTGAAAAGAAAATGAAAGAGTTTGAGAACAGGAATCAAACCTTGGAGATTCAGTGGCAAACTCTGAAGAAAATATTGATTGATTCTGCCAGAGAGGCATGTGGTGAGGTTGTGTGCAAGGATAAAAAAATCAGAACTCCCTGGTGGACACAGGAAGTTAAAGAGGCAGTGAAGGAAAAGAAGAAAGCATATCAAAAGTTCCTGGCAAATAAGTCAGCTTTTACTCTTACAGAATACAGAGACAAATGTAAGAAAGCTAAATAGTGTGTAAAACTAGCTAAACAAAAGTCATGGGAGGACTTTGGCAAGAATATAGAAAATAAATATCAAGAAGGTGGCAAAATATTCTGGAGGTTGTTGAAGAAACTTAGGAATGGAGGAAAGAGTGCTGTAAAAGGAGTTAGAGATGATAAAGGTGACATGAAAATAGGAGAAAAAGATATCCTTGAAGTATGGAGTAATTACTTTGAAAAACTGCTAAATGAAACAAGCAGTGATGACAGCACAGTGATAAAAAAACACTGACCAGGCATGCAGTCAGGAATACATATCCATACTTGAAGTAGAAAAAGCCATCAAAGGCTTGAAATGTGGAAAGGCTGCAGGAGTAGATGATATTCGACCAGAAATGCTGAAGTATGGTGGTATAAAAGTCTTACAGTGGCTGCACTGCATAGTTCAGAAAGCCTGGACTGAGGGACAAATTCCCGATGATTGGACTAGAGCTCTCATAGTACCCATATATAAAAAGGGAAATAAAACTGCATGTGAGAATTACAGAGGTATTTCCCTACTGAGTATTCCTGGCAAGATCTATGCAAGTATACTTGAGAAACGGTTGAGAAGAATTGTGGAAGAAAAGCTTGGTGAAGAACAAGCTGGATTCAGGCCAAATAGAGGCTGTCAGGATCAGATCTTCACTTTACGACAAATAGTCGAGAAAGCATGGGAATATAACAAAGATCTGTATTTAAGTTTTTTCGATTTGGAAAAGGCATATGACAAGGTGCCAAGAGAGAAGCTATTCAATATGCTGCAGTTATATGGTGTCAATGGGGCATTATATCAAGCAATACTTAGTCTTTGTTTGAGTTGTAAGTCAGCAGTTAGAATTGAAGGAAGTACAGGAAGATGGTTTAATGTTAAATCTGGTGTGAGACAAGGATGTACATTATTCCCTCTGTTATTCATTATCTATATGGATCACATTATGAAGGAAAGTGGTATTAAACCTGATATCAAAATTGGAGATGTTAATGTCAGCTCTTTGCTTTATGCGGATGATGTTATACTTCTAAATAAATCCGCTACAAGTCTGCAAGATTCTCTGACTAAATTGAATAGCTGTTGTAATAGAGATGGTATGAAGGTCAACAATAAAAAGACAAAGACAATGAAAATAGGCAGAATCATTGAAAATGTGAACTGTGTTGTGAATGGAGAACCTGTGGAACACGTAAAACATTTCAGTTAATTAGGCACGATTTTTACTGAAGATGGTAAATTAAATATAGAAATAGACAACAGAATCAGCAAAGCTGGTATGGTGGGAAGTCAATTGAATAAATTCATATGGAATAAGAGAGAAATTAGTTGGAACACTAAATTAGCTGTATACAAGACAGTGTTCAAACCAGTTTTAACATATGGATCTGAGAGCTGGGTCAGAAGTAAAACACTTGACCAAAGACTAAAGACCGCAGATATGAGAGTCCTGAGAAAGATTAGAGGCGTGAACAGATGGCATCAATGGCAATATCATATTAAAAATGAGGATATTAGGAAAGAACTTGATATTGTCAGCATCCAGGAATGCATTAGCAGAGCTAATCTCAGGTGGTATGGTCACTTAAATAGAATGGGAGAGGAAAGATTAGCAAAACAAGTGTTCTCTGCCAGGTTGGCAGGAAAACGACCCAGAGGAAGACCAAGATATAGGTGGATTGATACGGTACAAAGTGCCTTAGACGATAGAAATATAAGATCTGATAATGTTGGAGTCTTGACAAGTAACAGACTGATTTGGAGGAAAATTGTAGATAGGAAGTTAGTAATGATGTAAATTTTTCATGTAGTACTGTCATATCCTGTACACCCCTTGAGGGTACATGGCAGGAATTTGATGATGATGATGATGATATATATTTTTAAGTTTTTTTTAAATTTGGTTATTCTGTAAATTAAAGATGTGAAGAAATTATATTCTTTGTTTAAATCCTTTATGAAAACCTGCAGAAAGATCATTAAAGAAAAAAAAAAAAAAGCCAGCCTGGTTGGCCAAGTGGTTAGCATAACCGCTCTCCAACCAAAAGGCTGCTGGTTAGAATCCTGTCATGGGCATGGATGTATGTCATTGTCTGTGAAAATACTAGTAATGGATGGTGGTTGATAGATGGCATTGGTATAGCTGATGATGGTAGTTGTGGCTCGTTGTAAGTTGGTGGATTGACTGGCAAAGACAGTGAGCTATAGGTACTCTCCTTCGACGAGTCTTTGGACTCCCAGGAGGTGTCATGTAATAATAATAATAATAATTATTATTGTTATTATCCAGGTGTAAGCAAACAAAAATTTGCACATGAAGTAACTTTACAACTGTGCAACTTGTATATAGAGGCTAATGACTCCACATGAATTGCCTTGGTATTCCATAATACAATGTACATATCCTTACAGACATGTATAAAGCAATGTATTATGGGAAGGGCCACTACCCAGAACAGTTTTGACCTTTATTGAGGTCTCATCAGTGGGACAACAGACTCTGGCAACACATTCCACCTGTTCACCACTCTCTAAGCCAAAAATTTAGTCCTCACACCCTTTTTAACCCACTCTTACTGAATGTCCAGGCTTGGCCCCTTCTTCTTTCCCCTTGAGCCAAGTGTTGAAAAACCTCCTCTGCATCTGTAAATGCTTTTAGTAACTTGTTTTTCTCATATTCCCTTGTTTTCGTCTGTCAACCAACTTCTGCAACCAATAAACCCTCAATGTATATTGTCACAGGGAGCATTCCACAGAGGATCCAAAGCATTTCCTGCTTTGGATCCTCTCCACAACTTCATCTCTAAAAGACCCAGTTGATAAGATCTGTGCACAGTACTCCTGATGTGCTGTATCAAGCTCTTTATAAAGAGGAATAACAACTTCCTTATCTCTACTTGTTAGTGAGTTCTTCACTAGCCAAGTAATGTTATGAGCTACCTTAGCAATATGTCCACTAAACTTCAACTCTCTGTCTACCACCACCCCTAAATACGTAGTTTCGTGTATATATGAAGTGCATTTCTCTCGTTGGTACTTAGCTTGTTATCTTTTCTTCCCAAAATGTATAATTTTACACATTAAACTGGTACCCGTTATCTTTTGTCCATATTCTCAGCCTGTTTAAATCATCCTGCAAGTTCTTGACATTGCCTTCGTTTTTTGTTACTCATTTCACATCATCAGCAGCAAACAACTGAATCTTTCCTTTAAGATCATTTTCTGTATCATTTTGCACAAATGAAGTAGTGGTGGTCCAAGCATTCAGCACTTCTGCATATTGCTATTTACCTGTGTGTTCTAGATTATGCTCCTCTATATACTACCGTTTGGTATCTGTCCGTCAGCCACTCATATATCCACTATTGTGAAATGATTAAACCTGACATTAAATGTCAGGTTTAATCATTTCACAATATTTCTTGTCAGAGAGGCATCTTTAGGAATATTATGTTAAAATTGTAATAACACACACAAAAACAGAAAAGAAACAATAAGTAGAGGAAATTAAACTAGACTATATAAAGACTAAATTCTTTTGAGGGGGGGGGGTGCCTTGGCAGGTGCTGTTGGCTAGCCGTAGTTGTTGGGTGGGAGGCATAAGAATTAGTTTGCCAAATCATGGGAAATTTAACACAACCATATTTATTAAGTTTAGACAAGTTTTTAAAATCTTCTCCTGATTCTAAAAAGAGTCTCTTAAGTTTGCATTTACTGTGAGGAAGCATAAGAGTTTTCTTTGATCTGATTCTATGTAAGATATCTAAAGCATGATCAGCTAGCCTTGACTGACCATAGTTGTGGCAGTAGATGTATTTTTTGTGTTCATCTAGGCTGATGTTAGTAGATCTCTCAGTCTGACCATGATATAAGTTATAAGTTGCAAGAACAAAGAACTCGGAACCTCCCAAGTCAAGATTGCATGGTCATTCTCCCAAGATGGAAACAATGTGGCTATCTTTTATAGATAGATCTAATTCTATTACCAGATCTGGCACTCTCAAACCTCCCTTCCCCTTAAATTCCATTTCCTTCCTTCCTTCCATGATTTTTCCTTCTCCTTGTCTATGTCGCCATTGATTGGAAACATAGACCCATAATAGTGACTCAACTTGTCATCATTGATACTAATTTGGTGTATGTTTCACATATCTTCCTTTGCACTCCTACCCGCTGATCATACTTGATCAGCAGCTAACTGTGTATTTTGTCTTCTTGGCCTTGCACCAGATTGCCTCGAGTGAACTGCCTTCAACATCTTTGCCTTCCTGGTGAACTCCTACTCTTTTTTGGCTACATTTCATTTGCTATCAGCAGCAGTAGTATTCCTCTCCTTGTCCTATTCTCCCTATCTCCCTAAAAATACAGCTATACTTTCACATTCCATTCCTTAACTCTCATCTGCTGTCAATCAGGTATCATTATTGAGTATTACTTATGTGAGGTTATACTAACCAGTGAAACCTATGCCTGATACATTAACTATAGTATTTCCTTATGCCCACAACTACCTTTACACCTTGTACTGACTACCCATTCAATATTGTCACTTTAGAGACTAGTGACACTAGTCTCTTCTTTGTCACTCGTCCACATTTTTTTTGCACATGCACACACACACACACACATGCACAGCACATCGTGTTTTCATCTCTTTTCTGAAAATACCACTATCAGCAAGAATCAATATATAAGCTCGAATACCTGACTTTGACTTGCTAACACACAAACATTTGGTCACAGATGACACCACCTTTTCAAATAAATATCACAAGTGAATTTTGGGATGCACTTATTTTAAATTTCATTAAATAGGTAATAATTTATATTATTCACCTTAATTACAACACTTCTTTCATTTTCGTAGGCTATCCAGTCATAACCTTTGAAAGCATGAGGGACTTTAGTTACAAGATCAAATCGTTGATGAGCCCCAGATTTCAGAAAGTGACATACCTACATTCAAAAGAAATTTTCATAAAATGTGCATCACATTTTAATACACAAACAAATACATGGATTGTAATAGGATAGTATATTTTGTTTACACTTAAGATATGTAATATTAATTATTATTATTATTAACATCTGACCTCCATGGAGTCAGAGACTCATCGTGGGAGGAATTCACTATTGCAGACAATGCTCATCCTACCATGCCTTAAAATGATTCAATGTCTCTACATTCACAACACACTCAGGCAATGCATTCCACTCACCAACTACTCATTGTGATGTATACTGTGATATATATACTCTTACTTGCATAAAAGAAAATATTGTTAACGCTAAGCCTTCTGTGGTAAAAGATTCCTGGATTTTCTTTCATTCCACAGTGTTTGTCAGGTTCCACTGTATATTTGTTAACTATCTATACATTCATCTCTTTTTGTGTAATATATTCCACTCACTCACTGCTGTTCTCTTAACAATAATCTGTTCATTTCCATACTTACCATGCCTATATTTAATTTCTGAATTATTTTATAACTCTAAGGACATTTGTTCACTGTAATATATATTATTGTGAACAAATATTATGAATGACAGTCTAGAGTGTCAAGATTTTTGTTTGGGTAAACAAGGTCAAGTAGTTTGCTGTATCTTCAACCTGTAAATACAGCATTCCTAAGTTTCTTAAATTCACTTAGCAGGTTTACACTTTATTCTTTATATAAATTGTACCATACCCCTCCATGCAAAAGAAAAATCAGAATATAAGGTGGATTATAAAAACAGGAAATTTACCCTTTTCTATTTGACCCCCTATTTGGGAAATAAGTATTCAAAAAATCTCTCAGAATATCCTGTTAGACTTGTATTTCTCAATATTGCTCAATATTTCTCAAGGAAGGGAGTTGGAAATGTGGGAGATTTATCAGTGATTCAAGTGGTGTGTGAATTTTAAAAAAACCTGGGTTTTTTTAAGGGTGGGCAGAGAATTCTTTGGGAAGGAGGTGAAAGATAGAAATTTTTGGGAAAGAAGAAAGATATGATGCAATAGGATCAAGTGTGGGCATAATGGGGTGTGAACCATTTCTGTAGTGCATCATCTTCGGAGTTCGTGCTTTGAAGCATGCGCTCCTAACACCTCAACTTATGTGGCAGAGAGTGATTAAATCAAAGGTATTTGCTGGCAGTACATGAACAACAGACACAGAGGTATCCTCTTCACAGATGAGAAGATTTTCACCATTGAAGAATTGTTTAACTGCCAAAACAATTGGGTATATGCCTTGGATGGTTGCACAGCATGTACCATAGCACCCAAGATTCAGAGGTCATCACCCTGTGTCAGCGATGGTTTGGTGGAAAGTGACATATTAGGGGGTATCGAAGTTTCGGCGAGAAAGGGATCAAAACCTCTGCCAAAGTGTATCAAGACACTGTGCTGGAACCTGTGGTATGGCCCCTGAACAAGACCTTGTTTCATGGTAGGTAGTGGACCTTTCAACAGGACTTAGCCCTTGTACACAAGGCAAGGACCACAAAACAGTAGTTGGAGGCAAATGTGCCCAACCACAAATCACCATATGATTGGCTATCTGTAAGTCCCGATCTGAATCTACTGGACTTCAAACTGTGGTTGGAGCTTGAAAGAGGAGCCTGCAAGAAATTACACACTCAAGCATCGCCAGCTTGAAGGTGGATTTGGAGTGAGTAATGGCAGTGTTTCCATTAGATGTTGTAGGTGCTGCCATTGATATGTCGCCTCACAGACTTCGGGCATGTGTAAAGGCAAAAGGGGGACATTTTGAACATTGAGTGCTGCTATGTGCACACATTATACATGTAGTTTGTATATGCTGAGAACTGTAAATGATTTACTGATAAATTAAAGGTTTATGTGCTGTTCAAGTAACAGTATTTAGTGGCTAGACTAGGTAGTGAATCTTTTCTGAGTGTAGTTGAGATGGTTTCTTGGATTTAAATGTAACTAGGAGAATTTTGAAAATGTCATGAGGAATTGATGGCCCTTAATAAGAAAATAGTGACATGCAGATGTTCATGATGGAAGACTGTTGAATAACCAATGAATCCATAGCTAATACAAGATCAGCTCTGCATATGTGTGTCTACACATTGGGTTCTGTGAAAGTTGATTAACAGTCATAAACAAAAGCAAAATTGCTTGATCTCTTCCGAAACACTCCACTGCTAATCTGGATGTTTCCTTTTTTTGGTAAACTTTTTATTGAGATGAAAGTCAAGTGCATCACTACAATTCTGAATGTAAGCAAGTTGGCAAGCAATGTGAGTTACCCTTCCCAAAAAATTCAGAATTGATCCTGAGAGAAATGCTATTTGCCTGCCTTTGAGGATTTTGAGAGTGCCACTCTTAATGATTTCCTTGAAAAGACCAGGATGGTCATAGGGCAGTACTGTGCCATGCTGGTTGACTTACCAAATAGACCAGGATACGAAGAATGCCATCCCGTGGAATGGCATCCTGTTGCTGTATGATAATGCATCACCACAAGTATAAATCAAATGTGCGGAAAATGAGAAATCATCTTTAAGAAACATTTCCTTGAATGCGTTCCTGAAAGACGATTCCTTGAAAGTGGCAGTTGAAAGAACAAAATCAGCACTTCTTCAAGGAGGGTATTTTCAAATTGAAGCCTGTGGGAAAGAAATATGTGAATGCTGACAGAGATTACATAGTTCAAAATGTCATGACTGTGATTAGAGGAACTATGGTCTGACAAAACTTTTTGAAGGATGCTTGTAATATTCTGTTCACTGATTCCATATTCTGGTATCCACCTATATTTGTTGACAAATTTCTGGTATTCACCTATATTTGTTGACAATTTTAATACTTGATAATAATATGTTATTTTGAGAATTAAGTAGAGGAAACAGAAAAAAATATGATTATTATTATGATTCTGATTCATTGTGGAAGGTCCACCTTAGACAACACAAAGTTTGTCATACCAATCCTTAAACCCATTCACTATCTGCATTCTCACCACCCTCAGGCAATGTGCACCATGCTCCCACTACTCTCCATGCAAAAATCATCCTTCCTACTGTCTTACTAAAACAAGTAAGAAGTAAGCATTTTTACTCACATTCTTGCATTAAGTTATCATAATGCTACACGTCCTTATAAATGAATGGAAGAATATTATTTTTGCTAAATTGGCATAGAAAAGATTATTATAATTTGATTCATTGCACTAAATTTTAGCCAGTAGTCTCCAATGAATTCATAGCTGAACCCTAAAGATTAGTTCTAGGTCAACCCATTCCATCTTACATGATTAGCTCTACATATAAGTATCTATATATTGGGTTCTGTGATGAAATTAGCTGCCTGTCAATTCCCCAAATTTATGGCTGAAAGGTAGACAGGATTATCTGTATGTAGTGGTTTAGTACCCACAGGTAAGAGGGCTCATTAAAACATGTTGATTGAATGAATCCACACGAACCTTTAGCTGTTTATTGATTTTCCTCTTTTTTGCACTTTGAATAATGCAATGGTTATTCACTTAGTGATTGTCCATGAATTGGTGTCTCAGTGGAATTTTTTCACATTAGAGGATCGAGTTTTTGTTATATCAGTGATTTGGCTGATGACTTTATAAAAAAGATTATTATTATTATTGTTATTATTATTGTGACACCTCCAGGGAGTCCAAAGACTCATCGAGGGAGGGCACCTACTCTACAACTCTCCGTCTTAGCCACTCAATCCACCAACCCCGTATACCACCTGCCACCACCACCACTAGTATTTCCACAGAGCATCACAAACATCCATGCCCATGGCAGGATTCGAACCCACAGCCTTTTGTCTGGAGAGCAGATACGCTAACTGCTCGGCCAACCAGGCCGGTATGTTTATTATAATTATTATTATTATAATAATTATAATAAAACATTATTATATAATGTTTATTATTTTTATTACATGACACCTCCAAGGATTCATCATGGGAGGGCATTCCACTATACACACACACACATCTCACTCTCTTCCCTAACTACACACAACTCACAGTCTCTGCTACTTCATTCTCCAACTACACACAATGTGATCTGCTGCCCGCTACCACCACCAACAACAATATTTCTGTGTTTTGGAAATTGAATGTTTTTGTTTTCATGGCCAATTTACTTGTATGCAGGATGAAAAACCCAAGTTTTTTCAGTTGAAGGTGAGTTAGCTGGCAGGTTTTTTTGCATCCTATAAGACAGACATAATGGCCAGATATACATGTAGTTGATGGACACAATAATATGAAAACAGGATTAAACTGCCCTATCACAGCATTACTTAAGTTTCTATAAAGCCAAGTTTCTTGGACCAACCATGGACAGGTTACAAGCCTGACACATAAGGAGAAAAAAGATGAAAGGAAGATAGACTAAAAGAGTTCTGCCTACTCCCTTTAGTGAATAACAAATCATTGGAGGATATCATTGAGAATTTCTTAACCTTTCATAAAGTTCATGATCTTATTATAACAGATGCTAAATGAGGCATTAGAGGATTTATTCATTTACCATCATCGACAAAATATCTTGTTTCTACATGCTGTTGATAGTTGTAATATGAAGTCTTTATTTTACAGAAATAATAAGCAACAGTCCTTGAAATTCTTGGAAAAATAGTCATATTTACCTGATTTTCTGATATGAATTAGATAGGTATTGCTATCCAATCAAGAGAGAACAGTTCATTTACTTTATACTGTGCACCTTAGTTTAAAAAGGTCCCTTAACCCATATCAATTGTATTGATTCAGTTAGAATGAAAACTAAAAGTGCATTTGCCAGGATTTCCACTACACAATTGCAGAATAGTAACATTTCTGCATACATACCACTTGAGTTGGGAGAAAAAACAAATATTGGTCTTACATCATTTCTAATGTTTATATTATTATTATTATTATGGGTATCTTCATAGAGTCAATAGACTCCTCGTGGGAGACCCAAACTATCAAAACAATATCTATCGTATCTCTTCTTGAATTCATTTACAGACGAAGAACTCACAACTGAATCAGGCAATTCATTCCACTCATTCACTACCCTCCAGGTGAAAAACCCCGTTCTCACACCCTTGTTAACCACACTTTTCCTTAATTTCCAGGGATGACCTCTTGTTCTTCCATCACTATCACAGAGCTGAAGCATTTCCCCTGCATCAATCTTATAAAAACCGTTTAGTAATTTAAATGTTTCTATCATATCCCCTCTTCTCTGCCTATCAACCAACCTCTGCAATCCACAAGCTCTCAATCTATCAATGTAGGGAGCATTTTTTACATCACTCACCAACTAAGTCACTCTCCTCTGAATCATCTCCACAACCTCATCTCCAAGGAATCCAGGTGACCAGACTTGAGCACAGTAATCCAAATGTGGAAGTATCAATGCCTTATAAAGGGGAATAATAGTCTCTTTATCTCTGGATGTTAGTGTGTTCCTCAATAACCAAGTACTCCTATGTGCAATCTTGGACACCTTAGCAATGTGTCCCCTGAACTTCATCTCCCTCTCCACCAACGCCCCCAAGTCCCTGGCCTCATCAATCTCTTGGAGTACTGTTCCATCAATGTAGTACACAGCTGGTAATCTTTTAATCCCAAAATGCATAACTTTACATTTTTCCATACTGAACTGACATCCATTACCTTTTGTCCATTTTGCCAGCTTATTTAAATCATCCTGAAAACTCTCAACATCAGCTTGATTTTTTATTGTGCTACCCAACTTTGCATCATCGGCAAACAACTGAATATCTCCCTTTAAGCCATTTCCTATATCATTTATGTACAAATTAAACAATAACGGCCCAAGCACAGAGCCCTGAGGCACACCACTGGTCACCTGCCTCATCCTGGACTCTGCTCCTCCATACTCCACTTTCTGGTATCTCTCCCTGAGCCATTCTCTTATCCATATCACCAGTTTAGTATCCATTCCTATCTGCTTCAATTTGTGCAATAGTATTCCATTATATATAGTGTCTGCTCCAGAAACTCTCTTGATATTGGCTGTATGTAATTCTGTAGAGGGTCAAAGACTTGATTGTGGTTGTTGGAAAGGCAAATTTAAAATGCTTTGTATTTTGCAGCAAATAGTGTTGACAAGTATGCATAAACACACTTAATCTGATTGATGACAGTGGAGAAGACATTCTCTTTGGAAGATATAGTTGAAATATCACCTAATGCTTATACACCAATGCAAAAGAATTCTTCATTTTTTTTTATTCCAGTATATAGAGTATATACAAAGATCTTCCTTTCCTCGAATAAATTTAGTTGCCAAAACACTTTCCTTTGTTCCATCGTTAGCCTTTAAAATGTTCAGTCTGGTGATGATTGTGGTTATTTCTCTATTTTCATTAATTTCGCTGATTTCATTCTTTTTCTTGATAGTTTGTTTTACCAATCTTATTTTTGCAACAGCGTTGGTATCAGTTAGTAATAGTGGATATAATTTTTGAGGTAAGTATCTTGCTTCTTTGGCTAGTCTGTCTGCTCTCTCATTGCCTTCAATATTTACATTGGCTGGTATCCATTACAATGTACAGTACTTATTTTTTAAATTTAAACTTGTTAGTTGTCATGATTTTCCTGTGTAAGTTTTGTTTTTCCACTTTTTAATGCCTGAAGTGCAGATTTTGAGTCACTGTAGAAGGTTATTCCTTCTGTAATGTTTATTACTGGATTAGAGAGAGAGAGAGAGAGAGAGAGAGAACTTGAGAGCTGCTTATATGGCTGTTAATTCACAAGTGAAGTTTGAAGCTATTTTGCTAGCTGTGGTTTTTATTTATATTTATATTCAGTGTAGGCAATGACAAGATCTAGATTATCTAAGTGATGTACAGTGTCAAGTCCTTTTCTTTTATTTTCATGCCGTGAATTCTGTTTTGAACAAGGTTCTAGGAGATTTAAGTTAATCATTATGTTTTTTGGTGGAAAAGAATGGTTCTTTGCTTATTTCAATTATTTCAATGGACAGGTGCTCTAAGTCGATCTGTTTTCTGATTTCATCATCATATTGTAAAGTAGATGATCTCTTTAGTCTAGATACCAGTCTAGATCATCTGTTCCCAACTGGTGGTACGCATACCCCTGGGGATACTTGCTGGGCCGTTCAGGGGTACATGAAAAATAATCAGTAATGGCGGAAAAACAACTAAAGTAAACAAAATGCAAAACGTTAACAATAAATGTTAAGTTAAACACAGCTATTTTAAAAACAAGGGGTACAATTTATAGAAATGGGTTTAAAAGGGGTTCACAAGTGGAAAAAAGTTGAGAACCACTGGTCTAGATTTTTCTGTCCAGGCATCGAAAGTCCTGAGTGAGATGTGAGCCTGTTATTGGCTGCTGATTCTGTTAGTTAATTTAACTGTGGAGAGTTTTTTTCTGTCTTTTAGCATATGAGTCCACACTCTTGTTGAGCTTTTAAATTATTTGTGGATGAGACTGTACTTATAATGATTTTTGCTGCTCTTGACTGTACTCTGTCAAGTTTTTCTTTTGAGCTAGTAGAAGCTGGAGGATTGATGAGCATATTCCATAGTGGGTTGTATGAGTGCCGTATATGTAGTTTTGAGTGTCTTCGGTTTTGCACCCCCACTTTGTTTTGCAAAGCCTTTTGATGACATTAAGTTTTTTAAGAGCTTTATTAGATATATTTGTAATATGAGTTGTAAATCTCAGTTCAGTATCTAGGTTAGGCCTAAGTATTTTTGAGACTCTGTTTTTCCTATTTTGTTATTATATATTTTGATTTGGGGGTTGTAATTGTGTCTATTTTTTTTTTCTATCAGTGGAGAAGATACTCAGTTTTGTTTTGGTTTATCTGTAATTCAAGTTCCTTGCCTTTTATTGGATTCATTTATTTATTGGATTTCCAAGCCTTTTATTGAATTATTTAGGACTTTTTCAGATTGTTGAGGATTACTGCTTGTGTGGCAAATTACTATATCATCCACATAGCATGCTATTTTTGTGTCATTTATTATGTGAGGAATTCCATTAACTTTTACTTTATTTTTTCTTCCTTTGATGAAATCTGAAATCCAAATTAATGCATTCCCCCTTATTCCAGTATCATATGCAATTTTTATTAACTTTTGTCTCCAAATGCGACTGAAGGCAGCTGTAAGATCCAAGAAGATTGCTGTTGTCTTCTTTGGTGGTTTTTCTTGAAAGCTATCTATGATTGATTGGCAAAGATAAAATAATTGATCTTCTGTACTGTGTTGAGACCTGTATGCAGTTTGGTAGAAGTTGATCTTGTTATTTTCTAAGAGCCAATTCATAAGTCTAGTATATATTATTCTTTCGTTTAGTTTACAGAGAATACTAGTCAAAGCTATTGGTCTGTAGCTTTTACAGCCACTAGGGTTTTTGTTACGTTTTAGTAGAGGTATAATGACTGATATTTTCCAGATTTTTGGCAGTTTACCAATATTCCAGGAAGTGTTAAATATCTTCAGAAGACAGTTTTTGGCTATTTCTCCCATGTTTTTAATCATATGTCCAAAGACAAGATCAGTTCTGGGTGATTTGTCAGGATCAGTTTGACTAATTGCTGTTTCTAATTTTGTCATTGTGAGGTCCTGAGTAAAGATGTCTTCAGAAGAGTAGATTCTAGATTGTATTAGCAGATGTGTTGCAGTTTTCCTGCACCTTTTGTCTTCTTTGTTGTATTGCAGTTTGATAACTTTAGAGTAATGTTTGGCTAGTATATTTACCATCGGTTTCTTTGTTGCTGCTGTATTAATTCTTGAGGAGATTGTGTTTGAAGAGTGATCAATATTCGGAAGTGTTGTGTTATTTAATAATCTGATGATATTCCAGTGTTGTGAGTCTTTTCTTGAATCTAGTCTATTGCAGAATTCTTCCCACTTTTTTTGTTTGCAGTTTTAAATCTCATCTTCAATTTTTTGAGTTAATTCTATTAACTTCTTTTTGTTTTCTTCTGTATTATTTTGTTTTAACTGTTGATTGATAATATATTTTTTTGGTGATCAGCATTGATATTATGATCTTTCCAAAACAGAGCCCAATTGTTTTTTCTGAGTCCTCTGGGAATTGAATTTTTTGCAGCGTTCTGTATGTTGTTAGTTAATTCTAGTAGTTGCTGATCAAGTTCTTTACCAGTGCAATATGTTTCTAATAGTTGTGTGTATTTAAGCCACTTTGCTTTTCTGAAGTTCCAAGATCTTTTTTGGCTGTGGTTTTTGGTCTAACTGCAAATTAATGGTTGTGATAATAGGTCTATGATCACTGATGGCATTCTTTAGTATTTTCCACTGGGTAAGATTTGCAGTTTCATAATCTGCATTTGAGATTTCTATTCTATCAAACTAGAATAGAAATCTCAAATAGAAGTAGTAGTGAGTAAGACAGGCAATGAATTTGAGGCAGTGAGGTAGAGATTAACAGGATAAAATACACGGTTGGGTGCTGCTACAGATCAGGAACATCTGAAGAGGATTTGAACTGCATAAACAGATAAATCTTGGAATATACAAACTGAGGGGAGGAGAAGTTATGCAAGATGAGAGAAAGAGAATTTATAGAATTAGATAAGTAACTACCTTAAGCAACATGTGGTAGTTGGAGGCATAACAGCCTCCAACAAAATGAGTTGACTGTTATGCCTCCAAGTGAGAGTGATCATGCAGTTTTTACTTGGGAGGTGACAGCCCATGTGAGAGCTATGACTAAGAAAGGACATATCCAGAACTGTAAGGCAATTGACTATAATAAACTGAGAAGGCAGCTTGAAGCAGTTCCTTAGTATGATAAACTGCATGGTAGAGGAATCAATAGTGCCTGACTGCATTATTCAGTCAGGCACTATTCAGAGTGCCTGAATTTTAACTCCCATGCAATTTTTTTCTCTGAAAAACATTGCATGGGAGTTAAACATGAATAACACTTTAAAGCAAGAGCTGCATAAAAACAATGTTGTGGATCCACTATGGTGAGAACAGTGAAATGAGATTCAGGATCAGTATAAAGAGCAGTCTAGGAGAATGAGAGCCATGATAAGATGACTGGATTATGAAAAGAAGTTAGCTGAACAAGCTAGAGCAATCCATAATACTTGCTAGATAGCAGTTTTATTGCTATCTAGCAAGTATGATATTATTATTATTATTATTATTATTATTATTATTAGCAACTCCAAGGAGTCCTTAGACTCATCGAGGGAAGCCCAAAACATCATGTCAAGAATTATTCAGCATTCGCACAGTATCCATCATACTTTGCTTTGAACTCATTCATAGTCATGGCACCCACAACAGACTCCAGCAGCTTATTCCACTCATTCACCACTCTCCAAGTAAAAAACCTAGTTCTAACACCCTTGCTAACTACACTCTTGTTCAGTTTCCCATGGATGGCCCCTAATTCTCCCACCACCACCACCAGACCTGTTCTGAAAAATTTCCTCTGAATTAATCTTGTAAAAACCCCTCAGTAATTTAAATGTCTTGATCATATTATCACCCCTTTTTCACCTATCAACCAATTTCTGTAACCTACAGATCTTCAACCTGGTCTCGTAAGATTCATTCCATAGTGCAGCTACCATCTTGGTTACTCGCCTCTGGATCCTCTTTACCTCCATCAAGAAGAAACCCTGGTGCACAGATCTGGGCACAGTATTCAAGATGAAGTCTTATCAAGGCTTGATAAAGAGGAATAATAACCTGCTTGTCTCTGCTCATCAAAGTATTCTTCAGTAACCAAGTGATCTGTTGAGCTGATTTAGCCACTTTTGCTATGTGCCTCCTAAATTTCAACTCCTTATCCACCAACACTCCCAAATCTCTGGCTTTGTCAATTTCCTGGAGTACAGTTCCACCAATGTGGCATACTGCTGTTAATCTTTTCACCCCAAAATGTATAACCTTACACTTTGCCACATTAAACTGACATCCATTCTCCTTAGCCTAGTCTGCCAATCTATTCAAATCATCCTGCAAAATTTTGACATCATGTGTATTCACTATTGCTCTACCAAACTTTGCATCATCGGCAAATAAATGAACAGTTCCTCTCAGATCCTTTCCTATAAGAAATAATAACCTTAAAGTATAATAAAGAATAATCTTAAAGAATTGAATTCTGATGGCAGGAAATGTCAGATTATTATTATTATTATTCAGGCCTCCAAGGAGTCAAAAGACTCTCGAGGGAGGTCCTTCCTAAGACATAAAGTCTGTCAAGACTCATCGAGGGGAGGTCCCCCCTCGACTCACTGACCGTTCTCGCTCCCACCACTCCATCAGGCAATGCATTTCACGGCTCAACCACCCTCCACACAAAGAAACCACTCCTTACCCTCTTGCTCACAGTTTCCTTTCGTAACTTCCAGGGATGGCCTCTTGTCATCACTCTTTCCCGCTGTTCAACCAAGCAAAAGAACTCCCCAGTGTCAACCCTATAACCACCTCTCAACAGTTTAAAAGTCTCAATCATATCACCTCTCCTTCTTCTATCCACCAAACTCTGCAGTCCACATTCTCTCAGCCGATCCTCATAACTATCCTTGTACAGTCCTGACACCATCTTTGTCATCCGTCTTTGTATCCTTTCCACAGTTAATTTATCCCCTTCAAATCCTGGGGACCAAATCCGAGAACAATAGTCCAAGTGTGGTCTGATCAGAGACTTATACAACGGAATGATAACCCTCTTATCTCTGCAGGTCAGTGTCCTTCTCATAATAGCAGCAATCCTCTGTGTTACCTTCACCACCTTTGCAATATGTCCCCTAAACTTCAGGTTTCTATCAATCATCAACCCCAGATCTCTTGTCTCCCCTACTTCCTCCAGTATAACTCCTCCCATAGAGTATGCAGCATCCCATCGATGTTTCCCAAACCTCAAGACCTTACATTTTGCTGCATTAAACTGACACCACCATTCATTTGCCCATCTATCTAGCTTATTTAAATCCTCTTGCATGGCTACCACATCTGCACTATTACTAATAATCCTTCCCAGCTTCGCAGCATCTGCAAACAACTGAATATCCCCCTGCAATCCACTGGCTATGTCATTGATATAAAGGTTAAACAATATAGGTCCTAGTACTGAGCTCTGTGGGACCCCACTTGTAACCTTCTGCCTCTTTGATATTGCTCCACCATACACAACTCTCTGATACCTATCAGACAGCCAATCCTGAATCCAGTTGACCAATCTGACATGCAGACCCATGTGCTGCAACTTAAATATCAGCTTATCATGTGGCACCCTGTCAAATGCCTTTGCCAAGTCTAAGAAAATTGCAGTATATGCCTTTCCCTCATCTAATGTTCTTGTAACTTTATTATAAAAGGCTAGCATATTGCTAAAACAAGAGCGCCCCTTCATCAATCCATGTTGACTTTCACTGATAACATTACCCTCATCTGCCCAATGCTGTATATGGTCCCTCACTATTTTCTCCAAGTTCTTACTAACTACTGATGACACACAGACTGGCCTATAATTAGACACTTCCAGTCTGTTACCACCCTTATGCAATGGCACTATCTTACCTTCCTTCCATTCCCTGGGCACCTTTGCCAAAGCCAGACTTTCATTGAAAAGCCACGTTAAAGGCACTGTCAATTCCCTAGCACATTCTAACAAAACTCGTGGTAAAATACCATCCAGTCCCACAGCTTTACTCACATCCAGAGTACTCAGTATCTGAAACACACTCTCCTCCTGTACCTCCAGACCTCAAACCAGTCCTATCCCTCTAGCATTAAAACTGACTCCCCAATGAACACTTTATTGGGGTATTTCATCCCCTAGGATGAAATACCCCAATAAAGTGTTCATTGAACAATTCCACTATGTCCTCTGCATCAGTCACTCTATTCCCATTTTTATCCCACAATATCATTCTTCCACAGTCATTTCTCCTCCTACTGGCCACATAGCTAAAATATTCCCTAGGATTTTGTTTGGATCTTAGGGCCAATCTCCTCTCATATTCCAGTTTCGCTTTCCTTACCACACTAGTCACTCTTCTGGCCTGTGTCTTATATTCCTCATGCATCTCTTCACCTGTCTCCTTATATCTCTTCCATAGCCTCTTTTTCGCATGCAATTCCTGTTTAATATTGTTTGTCATCCACTTTACTCCAAATTGCGTCCTCTTCTTCACTCGTGGTATACAACTTGCCATTGCTGATAACAAATATTCTTTCACAATTTCCCACGCACTGCAGTATAAATAGCTGAACTGTTAAGTGTTCAGTTTATTAAGGCATTTCAGTTTAGTAATGCAAATTGATTTCTCATAAGAAAAAACTAGATGAAAGAATAGAGGTAGATGAACTAAAGGTATTGAGGCTATTACAGAACTTGATTTGCTTCTGATCTTGCTGTTTGGCTTACATCTCTGTATATGCATGATTCTTAATGAATGGAAGTAGAGCAGGATATGTTAGGAGAGTAAGGCTGGTTAGGAATTGAATCCAAAGGTGAGTAGAGGAGTGCACTGTGATCATGTACAAGGACGGCATGGTTTTGTTAAAGGTAGATCATGCTTTATCAGTCTATTCACACTCTATAATAGAATGACAACAGAGATGGATAAATAGAAAGGACCAGGATACTTGTGGATTTTTCCAAAGCATATGGCAAAGGCAAATACTTAACAAATATAATAAAAAATGCTAATACTGTGACATGAGATTGACTCTTTCCTTTGTATCCTAATGATAGTGCTTTGATATTTAAAACTGTCAAGAAATGTTGTCCTGCTATAAAATTTATGTATAAATATAACAAATACGAGGCTGGTCTGAAAAGTTCTCGGCCTTGACCATAAATGGCAACACTATCGTCAGGATTTTTTTTTTCTAAGTTGGTACATCTGTCATAAGCATCCATGTGAAATTGCAAGTCATTCTATCAAGTAGATTTTTTATACAGCTGTCTGAAGTAAAAATGTTGTCTGTATCCCTTGAAATGGATAAAATTGAGTATTGTGCAGTTATAAAATTCTTTGTAAAAGAAGGTTTAATGTCAAAAAAAATTCATTCGAAGTTTCTAAAAGTTTATGGGCACTCTTTTCCTTTGCTTTAGACAATTAAGAAATGGGCTACCAAGTTTACACGTGGCTTACCATTCTTGAAGATGATCCATGTGAAGGAAGGACATCCAAAAAAGTGTAACAACATCAGAAATCATTGATCAAGTGCACGATATGGTATTGGATGATTGGTAAATCAAAGTGCATGAAATTGCTGAGACTATAGGCATTTCAAAAGAAATTGTAAGATACAATTTGCAAGAAGAATTGCAAATGAAAAAGCTTTGCGCAAGATGGGTGCCACGCTTGCTCACAGCAGATCAAAAACACACTCACATGAAAATCTCTGAACAGTGCTTGGAGCGTTTTAGCAAGGATAAAACTGATTTTGTGCTTCGATTTATTACTATGGATGAGACTTAGATTCACCATTACACACCAGAATCCAAACAGCAGTCAAAACAGTTGACAGAAGCCGGTTGTTCAGTGCCAAAGAAGACAAAAGTCAATTCCATCAGCAGGAAAGGTCATGGCATTGGTGTTTTGGGATTATCTTGAAAAGGGTAAAACAATAACTGAGAAATATTATTCCGATCTTTTAACCAGACTAGACGAAAAAATTTGTGAGAAAAGACCCGGTTTACGGAAGTAAAAAATCATCTTTCATTAGGACAATGCACCTGCTCACAAAGGTGTTTTGGCAATGGGAAAATTAAGGGATCTGCTCTATGAATTGTTGGAACATCCACCCTATTCCCCAGATTTGGCTCCCTCTGACTTCCATCTCTTCCCAAAACTAAAACTCTTCCTGTAGAGGGATATTTTGCAGATCTTACTGAGAACCACTACAGGAACAGGATAATGGCTCTGGAATAAACGTATTAGTTTTAAGGGAGATTATGTTGAAAAATAAAAATAAATTTGAAATTATAAATTCTTTTTTTCATTGTTAGGCCAAGAACTTTTCAGACCACCCTCGTACAATGATCTTACAATTATAGAATTATAATTAAACAAAGTTTGTGCCTGAAGTATCTTCAGGACTGGGGTAACTTGTGGCAAAGGTGGACTGACTTCACATCACTTGCCTTAGTATCCCACAATGCAAAGCACCCCCCCTTCAGACATGTATATTGCTATGCATTATGGGAAGGGTCACTACCCAGACCGGTTTTGACTTTTATTGAGGTCTCTTCAATGGGAACCAGACCCAGAGGTGATACCAAAGTTGAAACAATGCAGAAGTTATATTTCCATATATGATTTGCAAAAGATGTCACACCTTATTATTAAATTACTCTGGATTACAGAAAGATGTTGGAAGTTTTTTTTCACTTGGTTAGACTATAAATTATATACGGTTACACCCCGAGTTACGTAACACACGACTTACATAAATTCGCAGTTACATAATAAATCTACTAGTGCGTATGAACATGGTTTAGATGCATCTGTGCAGCTTTTTGACAGCCTTATTGCAGTACAGTAATAGATGCCTCGCGCAGTTAGCTCAGTCACTTGTTATCACTGCTAGTTTCATTTTTTTTTTTTACCCGTAAAATGGAATGCAAATGCAAAACCAAATGTGCTGGTAATAAATCTAAAAAACAAAGGTCTGCAATTACATTAGAAAAAAAGTTGAAAATAATTCGTATGTATGAAGGCAAGAAAATTCTATCAACAGTAGCTCGGGAAATAAATCGACCTATTTTGACGGTGAATACACCGTCAAAATAGGTCGTGAATAAGGAGGAAGCTATATCCTTATATCTCTTCTTCTTCTGGTTCCCATCTGCCATACGACCGGGGAGGGTAGCTATATGCTACCATTCTAGGGAGAGATGATTATGAGCAAGGTGGTTTCCCGTTGCCTTCCTTGCCGTAAGTATTTATGACTGTAACCTGTGTGTTCACGGGGCCGGTTTGCCTGCTTGCGGGATGAAAAACCCCAGATAAACTGGTGGAAAAAATCCTGCTGCCCACGTCCAAGACTGGCTAACTTGGCTATGGCTGAGGAAGATCCTTAAGCTCCTCACGTCGTGGACGGGAATCGAACCTAGGACACTCCTTCCCCAGGCATAAATGTTGCGAAGCGCAAAGCCACTAGGCTAACCGCGCAGATGTCCTTATATAAGGATTTAAAAGAGCAGGCTGGCATCACGGATGCGGAGAGTACATTTAAAGCTAGAGCTGGATGGTTCGAACGATGGTTCATTCACCAGGTGAAGGAATATTGTGTCGAGAAAGGAATCCCTTTTAAAGTGCTTCTCCTCCTGGACAATGTCCCCAGTCACTCAGAAGAGGTGGATGACTTTAATCTTGATGTAAAAGTTGTTTACCTTCCTCCTAGAACTACCTCACTATTGCAACCTATGGATCAAGGAAAACATCAGGGTGGCTTGGGATGAAATCAAGCAGACAACAGTGAACACTGTGGAAGAAACTCTGCCCAGAAATTCATCGTTTTAAGCGTTTCATGGAAGGAGAGCAAAACTGATACAGGTACTGAGTTGACACAAGAATTACAGAATGCAATGGAGACGTGTGTGCAACTGGCACAGCAATTAGAGCTGGAAGTGGATAATAGTGACATTAACTTTTGAGTCATAATGAAGAGATACTAATGATGACCTTATTCAGTTGGAGATATTCCGAAATTCCAAAGAAAATACTAAGCCGATTGAACCACCAGACATAAAGAAATTTACAACGAAGGGACTAGCCAAGGTTTTTAACTTGATAGACATGGCGTTAGCAGAATTAGAATCGATAGATCCGAACACTGAGCGGTTCTAAAATGTTAGCTGCCGTATCTATTCCGATATGTCTAGCTACAAGGCCATCTACGAGGCGTGTGACCACACAATCTACTCTAGACATGTTTGTGAGATGCCATCCACAAAAGTCAAGATGACAACTCAGACAACCCTGATAACCCTCAGCCATCAACATCGAAAGGGGTAAAAATTAGTATCCCACAGAACAGCCAACTTAGCCATCACAAGACATATTTTTATTTGAAAAGTAAATATTTCAGTTTGTTTTTATATTCTTTTATATTATGTATTTTTCATACTTTCATATTTACAGTATGTATGTTATTCAAATACAATTTATGCATTTTTTTATAATTGAATTTTTTTAATCACCCCAAAAATGAAAAATATTAAAAATGGAAAATATCTGATTAATGGCAAAAAATTAATGTAAGATAGCGGTATGAGTAGCCATTGAACATTTTATTGTATGTATGTAATTTACAAATTTGACTTACGTAAAGGTTTATGGAATGTATTACTTACATTACTCGGAGTGTAACTGTATTTAGTTTAATCCTTTATCCAAGTGTAAGCAAACAAAATTTGTGCCTGAAGTATCTTCAGGACTGGGGCAACTTGTGGCAAAGGTGGACTGACTTCACATCACTTGCCTTAGTATCTCATAATGCAAAGCACATCTCCTTCATTGCAGTATACATGTCCGCAAGGAGATGTATACTGCTATGTACCTGTACAGTATTAGCAAAACAGAGTATAAAATGTATCTAATGTCCATCTTCCCTTTAATCTGCATAGTCTGTTTTGTGTGTGTGTGCATGTGTGCATGCGTGCGTGAAACCTGAGTTTCCAGGAGGAAAACTCTGCCACCTCTGTATGAGACTGGGTAACTCTTCTTCATTTTAAAAGTTCTTTAAAGGTTCTTTTTAGAATAATCCCTTCTAACACACATATTTGAATCCATGTTTTTCTAACCAAAGGGCATCATTGTTGCTGACTGAGCTATAGAGGTACTATATATATCAATGCATGTTATAATTTTGAATTTACAGAAAACTGGGTGGTGAATGGCAGATATACCTATAAACATATATATTAATTATATATGTCTAATAATATTAAATCTAACTATAATTAATATAGATATTAATTATAGTAAGATTTTTGTGAATGAATTCAAACATGCTACGGAATGATATAGTCTGTCTACGGATTTGTAGACAGACTGTGTGTCTGTGTATGCATGCGAAAGGCTGCTTCACGTACCTATTTTGTATAATTACTACGAGTACTACTCTTTTTTTCATAAAAGTTTTCCTCATTTATAGAGGGGAAAAATTCAACTCCCGTTTATCAAGTTAGTTTCAGAAGATCAACTGAGAATCCCTCCATATTTCTTTAGTATGTTAATTAGGATGGTGTAATGAGCAACTTTATGAATTTTCAGAACTTAATGAATTACCGTATTTTTCAATAGATAATGCGCACCCCCCAACATTTTCATCATTTCTTTTGCTGTATGGATAACGCGCTTGTGCCAACTAGCGGTAGAGTTAGGAAGTACAGACAGAGGAATTCTTTAAAAGCACGTGCTTATTTTATGAAGTTGGTTTGGTTTTCAACCCAAAATCTTTGTTAGTGTTCGATTCGTGTAGGGCACACATGACAGCAATAGTTAAAACAATTGTAAGTATCCCAAATTGGCCGTCATTCCAGGTGGTTTAACAAAAAAACTCCAACCCCTTGATCTTGCAGTAAATAAACCATTCAAAGACAGTTTGCAGGCTAAGTGGGAAGACTGGATGATGAATGGCATCTGTGATATAACAAAACAGGGCAGATGAAAAGAACATCATATAAAGATATAGTTAGGTGGATTGTAGAAAGTTGGGCTGCTGTAAGTGCAAACTGTGTTAGAAATGGTTTCATTAAAGCACAAGGGAATGCAGTGGTGTCCGGTGACAATGATTATGAAGCTGAAGAAATACCAAACGAATTTTTTAATGCATTTGATTCTTTCAATATTGAGTCTGATGAAGAAATTTTTGGATTTGAATAGTGTAATGTTCAATAAATATTAAGTAATACTTCTGCGTTTTCTTATTACATTTGATTTACCTCTCATACCTTTCAAATGTATACCGCACATGTTCATTTTTAACAAATTTACACTTTTTTGTATAGCCAACGCACCCCTTATCTATCGAAAAATACGGTAGTTTGGCTCTTTATTCTAAGTCAATTGGGATTGATGTGTATAATGATCTTGATCTTCTTCATGGAAAAAAAAAGTTTTAGTGGCCATAATTTTTATGATGCCTTTCAAGATATACTCTGAAATCAAGTATTACTATTAAGGAATTAGCTCTTATCCTATGATGTTAAAAATAAAAATTGTTTCAAATTGAAATTAAAATTAGCAATTAACAGTATAACTCACTAACTTGGCATACCTTATAATAAGGTAAAAAACCTTTACCAAGACCTGGTCCCTTTGCTGGTGAATCTAAACCATACATATATATGTAGGATAACTTGTAGGTACGTGCATACATCGGAATTCCAATCATGATCTTTGTTCGAGGCATACCACTTTCTTGCCAATATTGTGCAACCCATGCCTAAATAGTAATAATAAAAACTTTTCAAAAAATAATTTTAAAAATTTAATAGTCGGTTGAGTAGCATAACCATAAGGTTTTAAATAATGCTCCAGGAATAATATTAATATTTTGTTTAATGAAAAGAAACAAATGTCTATGGTTAACCATAGACATTTGTTTCTTTAGATCTTTTGACTTCTTTTAGATCTTTAGATCTTAGGACTTTAGATCTTTTGTCTTTTGCAATTATATTGTTTCACTCACTCATTGTCGCGTTTACAAGTGTGTTGTGCTCTGATGATGCTGAGTTGAAAATCAGCGAAATATAAGCATTAATAAAACATCTTTGTTGATAAAAGTGTTTGTAGTGTTGTTAATACCATGAAAAATAAGCCATGAATAACCATCAACACCTAAGCTTATCTGTTAGATAGGAACTTTTGGCTCACCCTGTAAATGGTGTCAGTTATGACTACAGAAGTGAATTTCATTGTTTGTATTCAGTATTGCATGCGCTTGCATGGACACATTCTTACTTATGAAGATGCCTCAGTGATAAATGCAAAATATTATTCTTAATTATTAAATAAAATTTAGTTAATTTTAATTCTTTAGACATCTATTTCTTTACATTAACCAGCATATTAGCCTTGACAAGTTTACACATCAATAATTACATTGGGTGAGAAGTGCCTATTGATATTGAAATAACAAGGATATGAAGCATAATTTAATTGACGTATTTCATTCATATGAATGTTTGGGTGGTTAAACAAAAAGAAGTGACCTAAGTTATCCACCCCACTTATAATAGTTTTAATATTGTTAATAAAGATTTTTTTTATGTGAAACACCCACAAAAGTTTGTAAACCTATAATAATTTAATGGCTAACAGTTAGGTAGTCTGGAAGCCATGCTCTAGAGATCAAATATGGAATTTTATTAAGTCACTTCAGCCTTCCAATAAACAGGTTGGTGGTCTCATGCTGGGCAACGAAATTCATTTCCCAACTTAAGATATTCAGAAACATCCATGTTCATAGCAGAATTCATTCCCCAATGCCTATTGATTGGATAGCACACTGCGTTCCACAAAGACCGTGTAAAGATTCCTCTTGTGTTGACAAAAATTGAACTTGGGTCTTTTACAATTGAAGTGCACAATGTTTTATCATTCTGTCACTTATGCTGTGGAGGTGCTTGAGAGTTGTAGTGATCTCCTGTAATCCAGCTGCATGGCAGCTTGGACTGATGATTGATGATTTGAAGACTAGAGTCCTGTTTTCCACTGATCCTGTGTAAATTAGATGTCCACACTAAGTATGACATCAATATGGTGACTATAATGAGTGAGCCTCTGCAGCTCAGTCAGTATAGACCTGAGTTCAATTCCCATCCGTGAAGTGAGGAACCTTTATCTGGTATCCTTCAACTAAAGGTGAGTTAGCCAGTCTCATCCAGTGGTAGAGGATTTTTTGGTGTGAGGTAGAGGTGGGCAAGACAGGATATTTAGTGGGGTGTTTCTACAGAACTAGGAGTACAGAGGGTGGGGACCAGGAAATGTTTAGACAGTTTTGAGCGTGGCAAGTGTAAGAAGAACGATTGTTATGGCAGATTTTAACTACAGTAGAATAAACTGGGGAGAGGAAGATGCATGTAGCAATAAGGGAATGGAATTTCTAGAATTCTTGAGGGACAAATGTCTTAGGCAACATGTAATAGAGGGAACAAGAGGTTAAAGAGTTTTGGATTTGGTTATAGCATCAGAGGAGTTGATAATAACTAAGATGACATCTCTCCCACCAGTTGGAGAGAGTGACCATATGGTTTTGACTTGGAAAATGAATAGACATGCAGGAGCATCAAAGAGACGGGAATGTATGTGGAATTATAAGGCAGGTGATTATAATAGTTTAAGATGTCAACTTGGGGAAGTTTCATGGAAGGAAGAATTGGAAGGCCAGGAAATCATCAGTGTGTGGGAAATTATGAAAGAATATTTGTTAGCAGCAATGGTAAGTTGTATACCACTAGTAAACAAGAGGACACAATTTGGAGTAAAGTGGATGATAAACAATATTAAACAGGAATTGCATCCAAAAAAGAGGATGTGGAAGAGATATAAGGAGACAGGTGAAGAGAAGATGCATGAAGAGTATAAGACACAGGCCAGAAGAGTGACTAGTATGGAAGACGAAACTGGAAACTTTCTTTTGGCCCTAAGATCCAAAGAATATCCTAGGGAATTTTTTAGATATGTGGCCAGTAGGAGGAGAAATGACTGTGGAAGAATGATATTGTGGGATAAAAATGGGAATAGAGTGACTGATGCAGAGGACATAGTAGAATTGTTCAATGAACACTTTATTGGAGTATTTCATCCTGGAGGAGTCAGTTTTAATGCTAATGGGATAGGTTTAGAGATACAGGAGGAGAGTGTGTTTCAATACTGAGTACTCTGGATGTCAGTAAAGCTGTGGGACTGGATGGTATTTCACCACGAGTTTTGAGAGAATGTGCTAGGGAACTGACAGTGTCTTTGACCTGGCTTTTCAATGAAAGTCTGGCTGGGGGAAAGGTGCCCATGGAATGGAAGGAAAGTAAGATAGTGCCATTGCATAAGGGCAGTAGCAAACTGGAAGTGTCTAATTATAGGCCAGTTTGTGTGTCATCATTAGTTAGTAAGATCTTGGAGAAAGTAGTGTATACAGCATTGTGCAGATGAGGGTAATGTTATCTGTGAGAGTCAACATGGATTTGTTAACATGTGCTCTTGTTTTAGCAATATGCTAGTCTTTTATGATAAAGTTACAAGAGCATTAGATGAGGGAAAGGCATATACTGCCATTTTCTTAGACTTAGCAAAGGCATTTGACAGGGTGCCACATGATAAGCTGATATTCAAGTTGCAACACATGGGTCTGGATGTCAGATTGGTCAACTGGATTCAGCATTGGCTGTCAGATAGGTATCAGAGAGTTGTGTATGGTGGGGCAGTTTCAAGGAAGCAGAGGGTTACAAGTGGGGTCCCACAGGGCTCAGTACTGGGACCTATATTGTTTAACCTTTATATCAATGACATCGTCAGCGGATTGCAAGGCGATATTCAGTTGTTTACAGATGATGCGAAGCTGGGAAGGATTATTAGTAATAGTGCAGATGCAGCAGCCCTGCAAGACGATTTGAATAAGCTAGATAGATGGGCAAATGAATGGGGGTGTTGGTTTAATGCAGCAAAATGTAAGGTCTTGAGTGTCCCAACATCGATGGGACACTGCATAGTCTATGGGAGGAGTTATACTGGAGGAAGTAGGGGAGTCAAGAGATCTGGGGTTGATAATTGATAGAAGCCTGAAATTCAGGGGACATATTGCAAGGTGGTGAAGGTAACACAGAGGATTGCTGCAATAATGAGAATGACACTGACCTGCAGAGATAAAACAGTTATTATTCCATTTTATAAGACCCTGATCAGACCACACTTGGACTATTGTTCTCAGATTTGGTCCCCAGCATTTGAAGGGGATAAATTAACTGTGGAAAGGGTACAAAGGCGGATAACAAAGATGGTTTCAGGACTGTACAATGATAGTTATGAGGATTGGCTGAGGGAATGTGGACTGCAGAGTTTGGTGAATAGAAGAAGGAGGGGTGATATGATCGAGACTTTTCAAGTGTTGAGAGGTGGTTACAGGGTTGACACTGGGGAGTTCTTTCACTTGGTTGAACAGTGGGAAGGAGTGATGAAAAGAGGCCTTCCCTGGAAGTTACGAAAGGAAACTGTGAACAAGAGGGTGAGGAGTGGTTTCTTTGCATGGAGGGTGGTTGAACCATGGAATGTATTGCCTGATGGAGTGGTGAGAGCGAGAATGGTCAATGAGTTCAAGGAATGGTATGATAGACTTTGTGTTTCTTAGGGGAGGGGGGAACCTCCCCTCGATGAGTCTTGATATACTGTGTTTCTTATCAAGGACCTCCTACGATGAGTCTTTTGACTCCATGGAGGCCTGAATAATGATAATAATAATAATAATGAACTCAGAGCAATCAGATTGATTAAAGAGAAGTGACCTGGCTCAGGATAGAAAGGCAGTAGGCAAAAGATTCCACACTGTGCAGTAGTGGGATTGTGTTTATGAATAGGCATTGAGTGACAACCAGAATAATAAAATCAGATCTAGTTCTGTTGTTGATAATGATATCTTCAGATTTATCTGATATATAAGAGTATATTTTAAGGGAATTTGAAATAGGAAGCAATCACCATCTAGGAAATATAAGTATCACATAAAAAAGTAAAATATGCACTAAGTTTAAAAAAAAAATCAAAATTTTCAGCTTGAACTGTAGACTCTGATATAGAGATTATTATTATTATTATTATTCCTGACACCTCCAAGGAGTCCGAAGACTCATCGCGGGAGGACACCTACAACTGTCTCACCCACTACACCGAACCACTACTACGAATCAACGCCATCTACCGCCCACCTCCACCACTACCACAACTAGTATGTTTTGTCTGTAAATTGCGTGTGTTCTGAAGGGCCGATTTGTCTGTATGCGGGATGAAAAACCCGAGTTTCCGGGAGAAAAAACCCTGCTACCTCCGTATGAGATCGGCTAACTCACCTTCGATTGAAATCGACCGCAAAAGATTCTACACTGTGCAGTAGTGGGATTGTGTTTATGAATAGGCATTGAGTGACAACCAGAATAATAAAATCAGATCTAGTTCTGTTGTTGATAATAATATCTTCAGATTTATCTGATATATAAGAGTATATTTTTAGGAGATATATGAGATAAAAGTGAAATAGTTTTTGAAAACAGAAACCGAACCTTAAACACTGAGTTACAAAATCTGAAGAAAACATTGACTAAATCAGCTAGGAAGTATACAGCAAAGTTTTCTGCAAGGATAGAAAAATAAAAACTCCATGGTGGAGCCATTTGGTTAGAAAAGCATCCATGAAATGAAAAAATAAGACATCATAGAGGAAGTTGCAGCTATTATATTAGCATATGTCAGTAGAATGTAGAGAATAATGGAAAAAAAACTAAGTTGTGTATAAAATTGTGAAACAGAAGTCATGGGAAGACATTTAGAATTTTCTGAAATTTGTTGATTGCCATGGGAAGATTTTGAAAAGAATATAATTTTTTTTCTCTACCATTTTCACATGATGGTCACAAACTGTTTGGAGTCAATTAAGAAAGCTTATAAATAGACTAATACATATTGTTTATTATTTTAACAGTATAATAGAACACAGAAACTAAGTAAATAATTAATTTATTAACTTGATGCTGATATTTCGCTGGTGTTTATAACCAGCATCTTCAGAGCACAAAAACACTGTTTGTCACAATACGCGAGACTAAAACAACATGGTGTACTTCAACAAAATTGTAGCAGCAACACAAAGACTAGAGTCCTGATTTTGGCACCCTCTATCTGAAAAAAAAAAAAAAAAAAAAAAAAAAAAGGTATCATATATTACTAGAGTCCTAGAAACGTGCTAGTTTTTTCTTAATATGACTGTCTCCCAGATCTTCGGCAAGTTAATACAGCCATATTTGTTGAGATTTGGAGTGTGTTTTAGGGCTTCTGTCACCTCTAAGAACAATCTCTCTGATTTATACGGGTTTCTGTGTAGTACTTTTGTGTTTTTCCAGTTGATCCTGTGTGCAGGGGTATCCAGTGCATGGTCTGCTAGGCCCGACTTCCCATAATGATAATTCTGGACATATCTTTTATGTTCGCTGATGCGGATGTTCACAGTTCTTCCTGTTTGACCGTAGTAGGCTTGATTGCATGAGCAGGGTACTTGGTAGACTCCTGGATGTGATAAAGGAGGAATGCTATCCTTGGGTGAGCGGATGAGGTGGATAATTTGCTACATGGTCTGAATGTAGTGCGTAGTTTATGTTTATTGAGAATTCTTGAGATCTTTTCGGATGTGCCTTTAATGTAAGGGATGGTGACTGTTTTGTTGTGGTTCTCTGTGGTGGATGGTGGGAGGGGTTTCTTAGGAGTGTTTAGTATTTTGTTTATTTTATGTGGATTGTAGCCATTGGCCAAGAAGGTGTGGCGTAAGTGAGTCAGTTCAGCAGTCAGAGCCTTGTCATTGGAACAGATTGCTCTAGCTCTATGGGTTAGCGTTTTTAATATGCCATATTGTTGAGAAGGATGATGGTATGATTGTTTGCGTAAGTATCTGCCTGTATGTGTGGGTTTTCTAAAAACTGAAAATTATTTACTTAGTTTCTGTGTTCTATTATACCGTTAAAATAATAAACAACATGTTCGACGAACACATAAGTCTGTCCACACGTTTAGAGGAATACTATAAAAGGAATCAATCCTACCTTTTCCCAAAAAGGGAGATAAAATCCACCATCAGACTATCATCCTATTGCTCTAACTTCATTACTCTTGAAAATGTTGGAAAAGGTCAATAGCCAACTGCTTTATTATTTGAGACTTGCAAGTCACCATTCTTGCTCAACAGCAGATCTCCTAGCTAACCTTATCCATTTTTGGATACAAGACATCGAAAAGTTTGGAGAAACTCAAATGATTGTTCTTGATATTTCCAAGGCATTTGAATTCAGCCTGACATTATGGCCTTATTGCCAAGTCACCAACCATCTTAGGGCATTCTTCCTGCCTTTTAGGTGGATCCTTTGTAAGTTGTAAGTTGACCAGCTTTCTCTCTGGCTATTCATTACAAATCATGGTGGATAAGTTTCCTCTCATCAGATTTTTCCAGTCATTGCTGGAATACTTTGGGGTTCTGTGCTTTCACCTACACTCTTCCTCCTACATCAGTTATCTTCTCTCTGATATCCAATCCATATGTAAGTTTTGCTGATGATAGTAGTCTCCATAGCACTTCTATATTTACAAGACCTTGTATGCTCAGATAGTTCAGACTGCTAGATCTTTTATAACCAGTGCTTTAAATTCTGATCTCCTTGCCATTCTCTTACTTCTTTGGTTTGACTTTCATATCATCCTGGCACAAACACCTTGTCCATAGCCTCATCAGTTTCAGAAAGTTTCACAGTCTATTTCATTCTAAACAGTACTTCTCTTTTGCTCAACTCCTGACAGATCATAAATCTCAAATCCACTTCACTTCAGAATATTGTTCTCGTATTTGGGATGTTGTACCTGAAACCTGCATCAGAATGCTTGATTCTGGTAGATGGTACTTCTCTCTTTCTCTCTCTCTCTCTCTCTCTAGTCACTTTTCCATAGAGACTTTGTTGCTGCTGCATTATGTCTTTTTTATAAATATTTCCATGGACACTGCTCCACTGAACTGGCTACTACCATTCATTCACTTTCCTCTAATTATGTACAAACACAATCAGCTGCTGGCCAACATCCATATACAGTTCAGCTCCAAACATATTGAACTAACTTCTCATCCTCCTACATCTGCTCTTTGGAATGATCTTCCCCATACTGTTTTTTCCAATGATTGCAAACCCAGCTCTTTGAGAAACACATTTAAAAAAGTCATATTATATACTGTATATAGTATGTAGCATTGAGGTGTGATGTTCATTAGTTCATTGCTGTGGAGATCAGTTTACCAGTGACATAAAGTACTAGAGACTTCCTGAGTAGGATAGTTTGTGACAACTATCATAACTTGGAAAGTCATAGAGTGATTGTATCTCAAATACGTTATTTGTGAATAGTCCTTCAAAGTAGAAATAGCTATACTGGATTATTTTCTTTTATCTTATCTTCCTTTTTCAATAATCACACCCATGAAAATGTATTATAAGTATCATAAGTTCACTTATGATACTTATAATACATAAGTATCATAAGTGAACTAAGGGATAAATAACCTGCAAATCCAGAGTCTGGAGACCAAATGCAATACTTTTCAAGTCACTGCCAGCCTTTAAGAAGTAGATCTCATACCAGGTAATGAACATCATTTAAGACGTTTACCGATAGTCAGGATGCAGTAGGATTTAAATCCACAGTCTCAAATTAATTGCAAAGTAGAGATGCTATTTGCGAGTTATCCATGTGCCAGTAATTGATTCTGTGAGCTCTGTTGGGAGATGATCTGTGTGGTTAAACTTACTTTATTTTGAAGCAAACCACCAAAAAAAAATTTCCACTCTTTCCATCCACCAAAGATCCCATACCTCAATTTTCATAACCACAAGTGAGCACCTCCTTGATGCAGTTGTGAAGATGAGATTTTTGTCCTTTTGAATGGAATCACTTGGGTTTGAATCTCATTTAGGATGAAAATTGTTTGACTCCTCTTCATCCTATGAAGCTGAGGTTAGGCAGTCTCATGAAGAAAGACAGGGCTGTTTTTTTTTTTTTTTTTTTTTTTTCCTTCTCACAGAATAAACAAACTGGCTGGAGAACACACTCCTTTTGTATTTAAATAACCATAAAATAGTCATTTAAAGAGAAAACAAGATTTTCTAAAAAAAAGAAAAGAATTAGGGGTTAGGCTGAAAGAGTAGGGATTAGGCTCTTTCATTAACCTCTCTCTCTTGAGTTTATTTATACATATTATAAAATGATGCTTATTTAGCATTATGTTAAAAAAATTTGAAAAATGAAAACATCTGTTACGCATGTTTATGAGAACTTACAGTTTGTGAAAATTCCTTAGATGGCTCAAAAAAAAAAATTATTATTATTATTATTATTATTATTATGAAATCAGCATAGCAAATTCATTTAACAAATTTTGATTACTAGGTTTATATGTTAGGTGAATTATTGTATTTGCTTTAAAAAAAAAAAAAAAGTATTAATGTTGGGTCATCCCTAAAATAATGTCCTTTTAGCATTAAGTTTTAAAAGGATATAAAAGATAAATCACTTGCTAATTTAATCAATTTTATATTCTCCATTTCAATCAATAACACTCTTCCAACATTGTGAAATCTTCATAATGCCATTTCTATAGAATTGAGGAGGTTTGGAGTCAAAGAAGTCACATAGGCTCATTTCAGTGCCTCTGATGTAACATATTATTTTTACATTATTGTGGTGAAAAACAACGCCCTTTCAATTGACCAGAGACCACATCTTTTCTTTCAGTTTTTTATTCGGTCAATCGAATTGTTCACAGTATATTTCAGCTGTGTTAATGTTTGGTTTTGTAGAGTTCAGGAAGTTTATAGAATTCAGAAGGTTTGGAGTCAAAGAAATCACATAGGCTCAATTTCTGTGGCTCTAATGTATCATATTGCATACATTATCGTGGTGAAAAACAACACCCTTTCAGTTGACCAGAGAACACCTCTTTTCTTTCAGTTTTTTATTCAGTCATTCGAGTTGTTCACATAATAAATTTAGTTTAATCCTTTATCCCAGTGAGAGCAAACAATGTTTGCGCCTGAAAATATCTTCAGGACTGAATATAGTGTTGTACTATCTTACCTGGGTAAGTAGTGCAATACCAGGTCAACTCTTAGCAAAGGTGGAGCAAGCTACCAACCCTCCTATCCCAGTATCTCCCATAATGCACAACACATCTCCTTGTGGTTATGTATACTGTTATGCATTAAGGGATTGGCCACTACCCAGACTAGTTTCGACCTTTATTGAGGTCTCTTCAGTGGGAGCCAGGCAAACTTTGTTTGCTCTCACTGGGATAAAGGATTAAACTAAATTTATTATAGTCTAACCTAGTGAAAAATAAACTTTCAACATCTTTCTCTAAATCCAGAGTAATTTAATTAAAAAAAGGTGATAAACCTTTTGGCAACTCCTATAGGTAAAGATGACCTTCCTACTGCTTCTGCCTGGTATCTCCAACTCTGGGCCTGGCTCCCACTGAAGAGACCTCAATAAAGGTCGAAACTAGTCTGGGTAGTGGCCAATCCCTTAATGCATAATACATATCCACAAGGAGATGTGTTGTGCATTATGGGAGATACTGGGATAGGAGTGTTGGTAGCTTGCTCCACCTTTGCTAAGAGTTGCCCTGGTGTTGCACTACTTACCCAGGTAAGATAGTACAACACTATATTCAGTCCTGAAGATATTTTCAGGTGCAAACTTTGTTTGCTCTCACTGGGATAAAGGATTAAACTAAATTTATTATAGTCTAACCTAGTGAAAAATAAACTTTCAACGAGTTGTTCACAGTATATTTCAGCTGTGATTGTTTGGTTTTGTGGCAAGAGTTCAAAGTGTATAATACCAGCCATATCCCAACAAATGTTTAACAAAACCTTCTGAGAGTAAAGATCTTGTTTTGGGTGAGGTTTAGCCTGTTCCCATGTACAAACCAATTGCCTTCAGCACTTAACATTCTTGCAAAGTATCCACTTTTCATTACCGGTGACTACACAACTCAAAAACAGAGATTGAACCTCTCAAGAATGCAGAGCAGTGCAGATGTTGATATGCTCTCTTTGATTGTTGTTCATCAGTTTGTGAGGAACCCACTTGCCAAGCTCAGACACTATTCCAAATTCTTGCAGATGGTGATGAATTAATATCTTTTGCTAAATCTTCAACAGTTGCATTGACATTTCTAGTAATAGCGGCTTCCAGCATATTGTTATTAAGAGAGACAGGGTGCCCAGAGTGAGGGCAGTCTTTCAAGCTAAAGTCCCCCTTGTTGAAATTTTTGGAACCATCGCTGACACTTTTGCACATTCGAAATGCAATTGCTGTACACTTCTTGCACATTTTTTTACAGCATTAGCAGCATTGTTGCCTTTTTTTGAACTCATAAAGCACGATGTCCTAATGTGCTCTTCCATGACCTCCATAAATAACAAAGGGTTATTTAAACAATAATTCATGTATGATGTTCTTGCAAGGTGGAATTCCTTAGAATGAGGCTGCCGCAGCTTAGCAGTACTTATAAAGCTTTAAAAATTCATGTTTAGACAAGCTCAGACACATTTGAACAAGTACAGTATAAAAAATGACATTACTTTTGGGATGACCTGATACTTTAGTCTAACTTACCACATTCAAAGCATAATGATAATTGCTTTCTTTATTTCTGGAAAATAACTGACTGTGATGTGCTGTAAATGGCCATTCTTGATGATAGTAGTTGAAATCATAAGACATAAGATTCACAAAATCTACTACTCTGTGACAAAAAAATAAAAATACATAAATAAACAATACATGGTGTAATTAATTTATAAGACAACGACAGAGAAAATTAAATTTTTTCCTTTTTGTAAATCTGATTTATCATTTTTGCAGATTTAATATCAGACAAGTAATACTAAGGACAAAAGTGAAACACCAACAACTTATATACTTATGAAATTGTATGTATATATATTTACAACAAGAAATGCAATTTGGGATTATTTCATGTGAAGAAATCTAATCTAGAGATTTTACTATTATTATTCAAGGTAAGCATCATTTAAAAAAAAAAAATGCATGTGTGAAACAGTTTGCATATGCAGAAAAACAGTTGTTGTTGTTAATATTTTCAGTATTTTGAAATTTTAAGAGTTTCTAGAATA
Source organism: Typopeltis vanoorti (assembly GCF_054136105.1). Lineage (NCBI taxonomy): Eukaryota > Metazoa > Arthropoda > Arachnida > Uropygi > Thelyphonidae > Typopeltis > Typopeltis vanoorti. The sequence continues at coordinate 91,743,542 of NC_143570.1, forward strand.
CTCCACTGCAATTTTTTTTTTAATCATTTAGAATATAGATTCTTCATGATTTTGGCATGCTCATTCTGTAATCTGTGACCATGTTTAGTAAGAGGATGCACATTATCCCTTACTGTTAGTGATAAACTGAAGATTGGAAATCTTGCTGCCAGGAGGCATACTGTTACTAAAAGCTGTATATCAGACTGCAGGAAATGAAAAGAATTACTGCTGCCAAGAAATAATTGCCAGAGAGACTTGTGTTAATTTAGCTGCAGTCATCAAAATCCATTACATTTAGATTTCTGTACTTCAATAGAATCACATAAAAGTTTATATATATATATATATATATATATATATATATCAGGGGCGAATATTCTGGGTGGCTAGGTGTGCGGTGCTCATCCATGAAACATCGGTATCACCGATATTATATTTTTGCATTTATTCTCGTTAAAGACTTTCCCAATTGTTTATAGACTTAAAATTGAACATAATACACTAATGCTTCATTTCCCTCTTCACAAGGGTAATACAGCATTAGTGCTTCATGGAAAGGGCACTCGCCATGTAAACATCGTGTCACATTCGTGTTAATAGTCCAGGTGTGATTTCGAAATGCATACACCTTTGAGCCTCCGTAGCACAATTGGAAGAATGACAGTACATTGCACCCTTCAATTAGAAAAAGATTAAGTTCGATTCCCGTCATGATGGGAGGAATCTTTATATGGACTTTTTCAATTGAAGGTGAGTTAGCCGATCTCATACGGGGCAGCAGGGTTTTTTCTCCCGGAAACTTGGGTTTTTCATCCTGCATACAGACAAATCGGCCCTTCAGAACACATGCAATTTACATACAAAAAATACTTGTTGTTGTGGTGGTTGGCAGTAGATGGCACTGATGTAGTTGATGGGTAATAGAGGTTCGGTGTAGTGGTGGAGATGGAGAGTTGTACTGTGGGTGTCCTCCAGCAATGAGTCTTCGGACTCCTTGGAGGTTTCATGAATAATAATAATAATAATAATAAGATGTAAAAAGCTAACTCGGAGCCTAGCGTCTGTGATGAGTTGAGAGCTTTTCATATCTGATGTATATTACAAACAGTTGTTTGCATGTTTTCTGGAACTGAAAATTTGAAAGTGGATGTTAGAAGAAAAATGCTAATTGTTTTTTCTTTTGCTTGTGCAGTATAGAATCTGTTGAGGTTGCAAAAATTTTTAATGGTATATATAGAGACATTTTTATTCTAGTCTTCGGAAACAACAGACAGTAAAAAAATATCTATTCTGTGTATTATAAGACGTTGTTGATCTACAACAAAATACCAGCATATGTGAGATTGATAAGATAAAAGAACCACTGATACTAAAAATAAAAAAAAAATAAAAATAAAAAACTGATGAATGTAGGATTCTTGAAGGTGTGGATAATTACAATAATGATCGGATGTTATGTATACTGAGTCTCAGTAAACAAAAGAAATTTCTTGGAAAATGGAGCGAAATATATACAAACCAGAGAAATACACATAACATGGGCAATAAATTTTATGAGATGATTTGCTGCTCCATTAAACAATATTTATTCCTGCCACTCTCTGTCTCCTCGTCAATGTTTTTTTAAATTATACCATCATAAATTCACTTATTCATTTCTAGACTTTATAGGATCGTTTTTTTTTTAAATTATGCCATCATAAATTCACTTATTCATTTCTAGACTTTATAGGATTGTGCTATCGCTCTACCCAGCAACTTATAGGACACACATGTCACAAATGTCAATTATTAATAATTCGTTTACCATTAATGAAAGTATTTCTACTCACACTTATTCTTTCTTTTCATTTCCTGTTCTAACATGTCTCATAAATGATGGTTCACATATTTTCATCTTTGAGTATTTCAAATATACCAACCAACTATAGCATTCTCCTTCATTGCCGTTTTCTAATAACTGGTAATTAACTTAAGAAATTTACAAAGCATAAAATGGATGTCACATTGCCATCTTCAGGAACATACATATATGGTATGTGCACGCAGGCACTAACAAAAGCAAATGAGCAAAAAGGCAAGAAACTAATATTGTTCCTAATGGTGACCCCTAGCAGGCTAATTAGGTTGTCTTGGCCGTTGGGCTGAAGTTCTAATGATGTAAGTCTCCCAAATTTGGGGCAGTCTCATGCACCCAAATTTGTTGAGGTTTGGAACGTTTTTTAGAGTTGCTGATGATTCCATGAATAATCTTTCGTACTTGAACTTGCTGCGGTGTATTATTTTAGTTTTCTTCCAATGAATTCTATGGCTGGTATCTATGACATGGTCTGCAAGCCCAGAGTGGCTGTACTGGTGAAACCAGATGTAGTCTTTGTGTTCGGAAATCCTGATATTTGTTGTCCTGCCTGTTTGGCCAAAGTAGAATAATTTACAGCTGCAAGGGACCTGGTATACACCAGGTAGGTCTATGGGAAGTGGTTGGTCTTTGATAGAGCAGATGAGGGATGCCAACTTTTTATATGGTCTATAACAAGAAGTTAGGTCATATTTTTTGAGGATATTGGTTATTTTCTTAGAGGTGCCCCAGATGTAGGGGATGGTGATAGATTTAGTGTAATTTTTATTGTGAAGGGGGGGGGGTTTACTAGATTTAGTATTTTTTGGGGATTGTAGCCATTGTCTAAGAAAGTGTTGAGGATGTGGTTTAGTTCAGTGGTTAGGGCATCGTTATCTGAGCAGATTAATTTTGCCCTGTTATATAGTGTTTTAATAACCCCATATTGTTGTGGAGGGGGGATTGCTGGTGAATGTATCTGCTTGTTTTGGTGGGTTTTCTATAAACAGAGAAAACATCAAAGATCCATCAGGCTGGTGAGTGATTAGAGAGTCTAGGAAGGGGAAGGTGTTGTTTTCCTCTTTTTTTAAAAAATAGGTTGTTGGTTGTTTAAGTATGTTAGGAAAGAATGGAGTGTATCAGAGCCATGTGGCCAAATAGCAAACACATCATCCACATACTGAAGCCAAATAGTGGGTTTTTGTGGGCAGAGTTTAAGGCTTTCTCTTAAAAGGTCTCCATAAAGAAGTTGGCCAATGGCGAGGAAAGTGGTGAACCCATCGATGTCCCCCTCTATCTGTTTGCAGAATTTTCCTTGTCAAACGAAATAGCCTGAGTTCATTGTGAACTGAAATAGGGCTGAGATATCGGGCAGAAATTTGGCTTGGATGAGCTCTATTGGACATTTGTGAATAGGGAGGAGAAGTCAAAACTGACCATTATGTCAGTGTGTTGGAGTGAGAGGTTTTCTATACTGGCTTTGAAGTGGGCTGAGTTTTTTATGTGTGATGGTGTGTTGCCTGTATAGTGTGTGATCACTTTAGCTAAATGTTTGGCTAATTTATATGTGGGGGAATCAATGCTATCCACAATGGGACGTAATGGCACATTTTGTTTATGTATTTTTGGAAGTCCATATAATTGGGGGGGGGGGTCTAGAGTTAAAAGGTTGTAGTTTGTTAGTAACTTCCACAGGCCAAGAAGTGACCTTCTTAAGGAGTCTGTGGTGGAAAGTTCTAATCTGAGAGCTGGTAGGGTTATATTCAATTGGGAGGTAGGTAGGTAGTACAGTCTAATAATAAAGCCTTAAGTTTACCTGTGTATTGATTCCCCACATATAAATTAGCCAAAGCACTCACACACTATTCTGGCAACACACCATCACACATAAAAAACTCAGCCCACTTCAAAGCCAGTATAGAAAACTTCTCACTCCAACACACTCACATGATGGTCAGTTTTGACATCTCCTCCCTATTCACAAATGTCCCACTCAAAGAAACCCTAGAGCTCATCCAAGCCAAATTTCTGCCCGATATCTCAGCCTATTTCAGTTCACAATGAACTCAGGCTATTTCGTTTGGCAAGGAAAATTCTACAAACAGATAGAGAGAACATCGATGGGTTCACCACTTTCCCCACCCTTGGCCAACTTCTTTATGGAGACCTTTGAAGAGAAAGCCTTAAACTCTGCCCACAAAAACCTACTATTTGGCTTCGGTACGTGGATAATGTGTTTGCTATTTGGCCACATGGCTCAGATACACTCCACTCCTTCCTAACACACTTAAACAACCAATATCCCAGGGTACAGTTCACCTTGGAAAAAGAGGAAAACAACACCCTCCCCTTCCTAGACACTCTAATCTCTAATCTCGCCAGCCTGATCGATCTTTGGTTTTTCTCTGTTTATAGAAAACCCACCCATACAGGCAGATACATTCACCAGCAATCCCCCCCCCCCTCACAACAATATGGGGTTAGTAAACACTATATAACAGGGCAAAATTAATCTGCTCAGATGATGATGCCCTAACCACTGAACTAAACCACATCCTCAACACTTTCTTAGCCAATGGCTACAACCCCCAAAAAATCCAAAAATACTAAAACCAGTAAATCGCAACCCCCCCCCCCCTTCACAATAAAGATTACACTAAATCTATCACCATCTCCTACATCTGGGGCACCTCTGAGAAATTAACCAATATCCTCAAAAAAATATGACCTAACTTCTTGTTATAGACCATATGAAAAGTTGGCATCTCTTATCTACTCTATCAAAGACCAACCACTTCCCTTAGACCTATCTGGTGTATACCAGGTCCCTTGCAGCTGTAAATTGTCCTGCTTTGGCCAAACAGGCAGGACAGCAAATGTGATCTGAGATTTTATGCAAAGACTACATCTGGTTTCACCAGTACAGCCATTCTGGGTTTGCAGACCATGCCATAGATACCCGCCATAGAATTCATTGGAAGAAAACTAAAATAATACACCGCAGCAAGTTCAAGTATGAAAGATTATTCATGGAATCATCAGCAACTCTAAAAACGTTCCAAACCTCAACAAATTTGGGTGCACGAGACTGTCCCAAATTTGGGAGACTTACATCATTAGAACTTTAGCCCAACAGTCAAGACAACCCAATTAGCCTGCTATGGGGCACCATTAGGATTTAGGAACAGTATTAGTTTCTTGCCTTCTTCCTCATTTGATTTTGTTAGTGCCTGCCTGCACATACCATATTTGTATGTTCCTGAAGATGGCAACGTGACATTGCCGAAATATTGAAGGTATTCATTAAAGTTTCCTTTAATTAATATCCGTTTTATGCGTTGTAAATTCCTTAAGTTAATTTCCAGTTATGTATGACCAATGTATAAGCCTTGCTACAAGAATTGTTTTCTAATAAATCTTAAAACAAACAGATTGTTCCACCACTCTGTGCAAAAGTATTCAAAGTTATCCTGCAATTAATTGCATTGGGCCAATTAAGATGAGCGCTGATGCGCTATGCACTCTCAAACCTTTTTTACATCAATAAAAATGCAATCATATGGCCCTGGGCATCTGCAGAGGAGGGAGGGAACGGGGAACCCCCCCCCCTGGCTTAAGTAAAAAATTCCACAAATTATAATCATAAAAGTGATTGAGATATGTAACCTTAAATCCTTGACCACGGAAAGTTTTGTCTGTTTTAAAATTTTATTATAAGTTGACCTCTTTCGGCCCACGGTGGAGTACCCATAGAATACGTATTTTATTGCTTCAATAAAAATAAAGTGCTCAGCTTGAGATTAACACACTTATGATTTTTACTGTGCTTTCCTGAAAACGAAGACATTCAACAATAAACACTTTATATGGTTAACAATTGATGTACGTGTGTGCTGGAAGGTATTTTCCCCTAATATAAATTCACTACTTATAACTACATGCGTGATATGGGCAGAGACAAATTTAACAAAGATAAAATTTGATTTTAGTTGCACGATAAAAAATATATGAAAAGATAAAGGGTTTTTACAATGTGTAGACATTGTAATTTTATCGAAACCATGTTGTATTGGTACCGCAATGAACAAGAGTTACTACAATTTGTAAACCGCGTTACATCGAAACTGAGTTGTATAAGTACCGCATTATATGATGTTACCTGTATTCATTTTTATTCAGGAATAGATAAATTTTTACTGTCTGTTGTTTCTGAAGACTAGAATAAAAAATGTTTTTATACCGTTAAAAAACTTTCCAAACTCAACAGATGTTATACTGCACAAGCAAGAGAAACAATTAGCTTTGTTTATCATTCAATACGTAAACAGATATTTAACATCTGTGTACTATATTTAGGAACAATTAGTGTAAGACAACTTGAACAACACACTTAATGAAAAACACTCTGCTCCTGCAGGCTATACTGCATGCATGCGAACAGAACAGACTAAACATAACACCTAATTAAACACATTTGTCCTAACAACCACTCTCAAATTTTCAGTTCCAGAAAACATATGTAATAGCTGTTTATAATACAGCCATTGGCCTATTATAATTACGTAATAGTAAAATATAGGGGGGGCGATAAAAAGTCAAAAACTCTTGAAGGGGTCGACAGGCAAATAACTTTTGCGACCCCTGGTCTAGATGATATCAAATTTATGAAAAGCAAAATGAATATATATATATATATATATATATAACTTGAAATCAGTTTGAATTGTATTTCAGATATTTGATATCATCTAGACCAGGGGTCGCCAAAGTTATTTGCCTGTCGACCCCTTCAAGAGTTTTTGACTTTTTATCGCCCCCCCCTATATTTTACTATTACGTAATTATAATAGGCCAAGCAAAAAAAGATGCTTATGTGAATTTTTAGATTGTTTATTTTATAGTTACTGTGTTTATTGTATGTATAATATATTATATATTATTATATTACTAGTACTACTACTATTACTATCACTAGTAATATCACTGGTATTACTAGTGATATTAATAAACTACTGGTATTAATATCACTGGTATTACTACCAGCACTGCTCAACTCTTCAACATAGAGAAGCTTAGTTCGTGAATGAATAACGATTGAATTATAATATGTATGTTGATGAATTTTAGAACATTAACACTCACTTGTATGTAGATGCGCAAAAATGAGACTGGGATCGAATACTTGTAAGTATCAGTAAATAAGAACCACGCACGTGTTGCAATCTTGCTTCCACTGCGCCGGCCGGCAGGAACCACCAACATCCATTTATTGGTAAATACGTCATTTTGGCCTACTTGATTGGCTTCAGTAACTATTTTCATCACCTTACTCCATCTTACAGGTCCTATTCATGGACCTGTAAGATGGAGGTACTGATCCCACGATTCACTCTTAATTGCGTTGTCATTACCTCCATGTCTTTTGTCATGGAGGTAATCCAAGTTAACCAAATTAAATATTACCCATACAATGATGTCTTATATTTTTCTGTCGACTCCAATCGACCCCTGAGCTCAAATCGATCCCTTACAATGTCATATTGATCCCTTTGGCGACCACTGATCTAGACACTTAAAAGTGTCTGGATGTAAAGCGTTGTGAAAATGCGACCGCTCAACGCTGAACTACATACATACACTAAAAGCTAGTACCTGCCAGGGAATAAGGGAACAACAGACACCCAGGTGCAAATGAGACGTGTTAATATAATTTTAAATATGGAAAGCATAAAGGTCAAATGAACAATAGCTAAAGCTAAAAGTCTTTAAATGTCTAAAAGAGGATCATACTCATGCAGCACATTTAAATATTCTATATAATTTCCTCGATTAGCTGAATCTTCAGACTCATCATGACTTCTCAAAGGAAGCTCTTGATTAGCCAAGTATAACATGGATTAATCTTTTTAAAATGTCTCTATTTTTCTTTACCTGTTCATTATGATGAGTAACTTCGATTTTTCTTTGTCAAGGAGTGTGTCGATTCTTTGTTTTCTAAACATTTTGAGATTTAAAAACAATTGAACATGTGATTGGGAACACTCATGTTTTTGCACTGCTGCAGTTAAATGGTTATGATCAGAATATTCATGCTTATTCCAGATGCCTTTCTCTCTGTAGAATAATAAACAAGGCCAAAAAAAATCTTGACTGCACTTCGCATCTAGTTAACCCTTTTACTGTACTGTCTTGTGAAATAGAAAAGTGTCTCGTACTCATTTTTGCATCTTTGTGTGTGCTCTGTAAATATGGAAGAGGAGGATGATGTTTACCTACTTTGAGTACAGTCATACAATCCACAAAAGTTCTGGCAGAAAATGGGACATTCAGTAGATCATCAACACTGTTTCTCATTGTAAATATGGGCAAAAAGGTTATAAATTTATGGAAAATTATATATAAAAAACTTGTCTATGTTTATATTATATATAAAAACTTGCCTACTACATCAGTTCATACTTCATGAAAGCAAAACAGATCAAACTCAGAAAACAAAAACAGCAACTCATGACAAATGATAACGTTTAATTGGATTGGTTGACACAATAACCGATCACAGTGCTAGGTGCTGTTGTCTCTGAGCTCACACAGCCTTGCCTTCTGAGCAGTTTAAAAATACTAGAATGGTAAGAATTCGACCAGCTGCACTCTCTTTACATCTTTTCAAAGGGCTCAAAGGTGTATGTATTTTGAAAGCATACCTGGGCTATTAACGCGAATGCAATGCAATGTTTACGCTTCGAAAAGTTCCCTCTTCATGAAACACTAATGCTTCATTGTCCTCATGAAGAGGGCAATGAAGCAGTATATTGTGTTTAATTTTAGGAATCACGTGAAGTCTGTAAACAATTAGGAACGTCTTTAACAGAAATAAATGCAAAAATATAATATTGGTGATACTGATATTTCTTGGATGAGCACCACACACCTAGCACACCCGGAATATTCGTCCCTGGTATAATATATATATGTCAGGGGCGAATTCTCCATGCTTGCTATGCTTGCTGTGCAAGCTCATTAATTGAGAAAAAAGTATTATTTATTTTTTAATAAATGCATGCATTTATAAGCATTCCATTTAGGCTTTTATTTTTGTAGACAGAAGACGTCTTAAGCTTGCGCGGCAATAATTGAGCTTTGCATTGTGTATTGAAGGGCGATGCTTGCTCGTCTAGTCAAAGCTACAGGTCCTCGCTGCAGCATTGGGATTTCATGCACGTACATAGCCATTTCTGCTCCCTTCATGTCGTCTTAAACACAGGCCATACACAGTCAAAGTAGCTCTAACCAGTGAGTTTCAGCTAGCCTTTACAACTGTGTGTGTGTGTTGATTGGGAAAATTAAGTTACAACTAACTTTTTATGACGATGTTATTGACCAGTTCATAAAGAAGAACCGTAGGGTAGAATTTGTATTCAAGTAGCTAAATTGAAAAAGATAGAATATCATTTGTAAAATAAATGTATTTGTATCATTGAATGTACTTAAATTTCTAAATATATAATTTTAAATGGTCAGTAATTCATTATTCTGCTAATCAGACTTCTATCACACCTCTCATTCCCTGAATGATAACAAGAGCAAGTATGAATTTCAAGACAAGCATGCACCCCTGATATACATATATATATTTACCCTTCATTATGACTTCATTATGACAATAAGTGAAAGGAAATGCAAACTACACTTTTTTAGTTTTGTGAAATGGTGTAAATCTGAAGGCAAAAATAAGAGACCACAAAGTATTAAAAACACTGTAGAAAAGAGTTCTGTTGTGTCATCAACTAAAAACAAAAATGCTTGCTTTCCAAGACAAATGGCTCAAGGAATTCAAGTGGTTGAGCTCCCAAGACGAAGTATGATGTATAAACAACATCATGTTACTGACAGAAACTAGATTACTACATGATTTTCCAGGTCTCTTCAAAGTGGAGAGATTCAGGGTTCACGAAACTTTCAGTTTTCACAAAACGGTGCTGTGACTTGGCCAGAACCCGAGTACCTTTCAAAGAAAGATGGATTCTGAAATATTTGATTACCTGAAGTGCCTTTTTTAATACAGCCTATTATAAAGCTAAATTCAATAAACCAATTTAACAACTTCAGAAATTTCTAAGGTTCAGTAGTGCAATTATTGCACCTAATTGAATTGAATTTAAACAGTAAATCCTTTACATGAAATGTAAAGAATTTGTGTCAGTATTGCTGATATCATTAAACAAAAATTAGTTAAGGTAATCAAAGACTCCAGTAGTGAGTCTTCTACTTCTAGATGATTTAACAGATATTTCAAATGAAAAGAAATTCATCCATTATATGAGATGAATTGATAAAAATCACATAATTCCTCTCCAAAACACAGCTATGGTATACTTTGATACCAATGAATGAAATGCACATGCTTTCCTTGCCAGAAGACTGGTAATTGGTTAGTAGCCATTTGGAACAGAAGTAGTATGTAACATGCTAATTTAAAAAAAAAAAAAAACCCGCAACATACCAGTGACAAAATTAAAAAGAGACATCTCAGATGTTACAGATTATTGCACCTAATAATATATATATATATATATATATATATACTAGCGGCAGCTCTGCCCTGGCACCTACGGCACCCAACCCCCCGATTCCAGGCTGGTAAGCCGGTTCTCCATTGTTTTGAAACATCCAACAAATTGTCGTGTCATGAAGGCAAACACATTGCTGGACATGAAATGTTTCAAATTTTGGCTTATCAGCTTAATGGCATATCGTCTTATCAGCTTAACGGCTTAACCTGACTTAAGCTTAGGAGTTTGATTGGTTCAGTGCCATGGCACGTACAACTGCAAGGACTAGAAGTTGATAGTGCATGGGAGGCAGTTAAGAAGTGTTTGCATGAAGCAATGGCTGACTGTATACCTAGAGTCCGAATAATAAATCAAGTAGGGATTAAATGGATGAATAACACCATTAAGCTTGGAGGGAATTTAAGGAGAAAGGTGACCGGCAGGCACATGAACGGTATAAAGCACATGCTAGAAGGGTAACGAGTGTGGTAAGAAAAGCAAAAAAGGATTACGAAAGAACATTGGCCATGCAGGCTAAAGAGAATCCTAAACAGTTTTTTCGATATGTTGCAAGTAAAAGGGAAAATGTATATGGCAGAATGATTTTAAAGAATGCTGATGGTAGGGAGGTAACCGAATCAGTTGATATAGTTGAATTACTGAGTGAGCACTTTGCAAGAGTATATCATCCAGGTGGTGACATTGCAGAAATGAATGAACCAGTAGATTATATGGGAATTGTGGTGAATGAAGTGGAGGTGAGTAGTCTATTGCATAACTTCAATGTCAATACATCTGTGGGATTGGATGGTATACTAGCTTGTGTCGTACGTGAAGCGGCTAAAGAATTGTCAGTACCCTTGACCGTTTTGTTTAATTTGAGTCTCGGGTCTGGGTTAGTCCCGAGGGGGTGGAAAGAGGGGAAAATAGTTCCACTGCATAAAGGTGGTTCCAAGACTGCTGTTGTAAATTACCGACCGATTAGCATATCAGGAATCATTGTCAAGGTCTTGGAGAAATTAGTCAAGAAAAGAATACAGGATTGGATAGATGAAAATGGGATATTGTATGGGGGACAACATGGTTTTGTGAAGGGTAGATCATGCCTCAGTAACTTGCTCACGTTTTATAACACAGTGACGACTGAACTGGATAAGGGTAATGGGTACACAGGATTCTACTGGACCTTGCCAAGGCCTTTGACAGGATACCACATGGAACCCTAATCAGTAAACTGGAGCAGATGGGGATGGATATAGGGTTGGTGAGATGGATAGGAGGGTGGTTGATGGAGAGATACCAGAGAGTGGTTTATTCAGGAGTGGAGTCTAAAAGACGGCTTGTGACTTGTGGTGTGCCACAGGGCTCTGTTCTTGGACCACTGCTTTTCAATTTGTTCATCAGTGATATAGGTAAGGATCTGAGAGGAAGTGTTCACTTGTTTGTTTGCTGATGATGCAAAGTTGGGTAGAGCAATTGTGAGTGCACAGGATGTCAAAATTTTACAGGATGATTTGGATAGTTTGGAGGACTTGGCTAGGAAAAATGGATGCCAGTTTAATGTGGCAAAGTGTAAGGTTATGCATTTTGGAGTGAAAAGAATAGCAGCAGTATATCACATTGGTGGAACCGTACCAAGATGTATCGTAAGTGAGCCAGTTCAGCAGTAAGAGCATTGTCAGTGGAAACAAATTGTTCTCGCTCTGTGGGTTAGTGTTTTTAGGATACCATACTGTTGAGATGGGTGATGGTGCATTTTCTATATACTGAAAATGATAAGGAACCATCCGGACGTGTAATTAGTGTACAGTTGCATTGTAAAGTGGATTTTTGGGTGTTGGCTATTTAAGTGCGCTAAGAATGTATCCAGTGTGTCTTGGCCACGTGGTGAAATAGCAAACACATCGTCAACATAGCGTAGCCAAAGTGTTGGTTTGTGAGTGGCTGTATTGATAGCTAGCTTTTCCAGGTGTTCTATGTAGAAGCTGGCTAAGGGGAGAGAAAGGGGGAGCCCATAGCTGTCCCATCTAATTATTTGTATATTTTACCCTTCCATGTGAAATATCCTGCATGTATTGTGAATTTAAATAGTTCAATATATCAGGGGGAAAGTGCGACTTTAGTAGATTAAGGATTTCAGTTAGTGGTACATTTGTGAATAGTGAAGTGATATCAAAATTCACCATTATGATTTTTTAAGGTATGGTTTTCTGAAATGCTTTTTAGGTGGGCAGAATTTTTGACAAAGGAGGGAGAATTGTTTGTGAGAGTGGCCAGTAGCTTAGCTAAATGTCTAGCCAGTTTGTCTGTGGGACTATTTATACTATTCACAATAGGGCGTAAGGGTGTACATTATTTGTGAAGTTTTGGTGCTCCATATATATCCTGGGTGTTTTAACCTGGAAGGGCTTGAGTTTGTTTATTATTATTATTATTATTATTATTATTACTCCAAGATTTCAGGGAGTCAAAGACTCATCTGGGAGGTCCTTTTATCACACACACACTGCTCATCATACTGTGTCTTAAACACACAAACTCCTTGCAGACACCACTCTCTCGGGCAAGGCATTCCAATCCTTTACAACTCTGCACGAAAAAAACCTGCTTCTCACTCCCCTGCTCACACCCTCTTTATACAGTTTCCAGGGATGACCCCTGGTTCTCCCCCGATCCCTAACTATTTTCTATAGAACTTCTCAGGTATTGATCCTATAACAACCCCTTACTAACTTGTAGGTCTCTATCATGTCTCCCCTCTTCCTCCTGTCCACCAGACTCTGCAGATTACATCTTCTCAATCTTTCCTCATACTCGACATTCCAGAGGTTAGAAACTACCTTAGTCAGTCGCCTGTGGACCCTTTCCAACATCTCTTCATTCTTCTGAAAACCAGATGACCAAATCTGGACACATTAGTCCATGTGTGGCCTAATCAAAGCCTTATACAACGGAACAAGAATCTCCCTACTTCTGGGAATGATGCGGAGGATACTGACTTGTCCTCCGCATCATTCCCAGAAGCCTTCGTGTAGTCTTCACAATTTTGGCCATGTGTCCCCTAAATTTCAGATCCTTATGCACTATCACCCCCAGATCTCTTATTTCCTCCACCTCTGATAATATATCCTCACCAAGCATAAATTCTGCATCCCATCTTTGTTTTCCAAATTTTAAAACCTTACATTTTGCAACATTGAACTCACATCCCCATTTCTGTGCCCAATCACTCACTTTATTCAAGTATTCTTGTAATGCCACAACATCTTTACTACTCTTTATGGTTTATCCCAACTTTGCATCATCTGCAAACAACTGAATATCTCCATCCAAATCTTCGCCAATATCATTAATATACAAGTTAAACAGTAATGGCACTAAAACAGACCCTTGAGGCGCTCCACTAGTGACCTTCCGTTTCCTGGATATCGCTCTCCCATACACAACTTGTTGATACTTATCAGATAGCCGGTCTCCAATCTAATGCACTAATCTAATATCCAACCCTCTGCTCTAGTTTGACTGTCAACTTATCATGAGGTAATCTATGCAAAGCCTTTGCGAAATCCAAGTATATTACTGTGTATCCTTCTCCTCTGTCCAAGGAAGCAGTCACTTTATCGTAATAAGTAAGTAGATTACTAAAACATGACCTCCCTTTAGCAAATCCATGCTGTCCATCAAAGATAATACCATTGTTGTGAACCCAATTCTAGATCCTAGTTCTCACAAGCTTCTCCAACAACTTAACTACAACACCTGACACACAGATAGGCCTGTAGTTTGATGCTTGATTTCTATCACCTCTATGAAGTGCCACAATCTTGCCCTCCTTCCACTCCTTAGGAACTTGATTGAGTGCAAGACTCATATTAAAAAATATGTCAAGACAGGTATCAACTCCCTGGCACATAACTACAGAATACGTGGTGATATATTATCAAGCCCCACAGCCTTATTAACATCTAGTTTGCTCAACTTCCCATATACCTCCTGCTCACTTACAGTCGGTCTCTCCTCCCCATCATCAATTGCTCTCAATTTCTCCATGAAGTCACATTCACAAGATTGAAAGACCTTAATGAATGGCTCATTAAGTATCTCCACCACACATTCCGCAATAGCTGTCTTTATACCATTTCTCCAATCAATGTCATCCTTCCATAATCATAGTTTCTTTTCCTTGCTACATGTCGAAAGAACTCCTTAAGATTCTTTTTGGCTTCATTCGCTAACTGCTATGTTATTGTTTCTTTAGGCTAGGAAGTGACTTTTTTCAGTAATTTATGCACCTTATTCTTTTGTATGTTGGTGGGATCGTGATCTATAATTTTGTATGTTGACTTTTCTTGTCGGAGTGTGTGCATTTTGTTGTCATCCATCACTATGGTTGCATTCCCTTTGTCTGCTTTTGTTACGATAATGTGGTTATTATTATGTAGCTCTTTTAGAGCAATGATATCCTTATGTGTGATATTATTTCTGAGAGGCTTAGACTGAATTAGGATGTTGGCTACATCTAAACGTATGTTATTGGCTATTGCTGGAGGCAGGTCGTATATTCCCCGTTCAATGGATGACATTATTTTGGCTTTTGGAACTTTTTTTTGGGAGACGCCAAAATTGTGTCCTCGACTTAATGCACTGATGGCTTCTTCGGATAAATAAATAATTATTTACTTTACACACATATATATTTATATATATACACACACACACACATATACATCTTTTATCAGAATTCATAGTATTGGCAAGTAAAATTTTTTTGTGATCAGTAGATTTAAATGGTATTTCTGGAGCTCTGGTTTGGGGGAGGAAGCACTTTATCATCTTATTCTTTTCTTGCTAGAAAATTCATCATCATCATCAAATTCCTGTCATGTACTCTCAAGGGGTGTACAGGATATGATAGTACTACATGAAAAATTTACATCATTACTAACTTCCTATCTACAATTTTCCTCCAAATCAGTCTGTTACTAGTCAAGACTCCAACATTATCAGATCTTATATTTCTATCGTCTAAGGCACTTTGTATCGTATCATTTCCACCTATATCTTGGTCTTCCTCTGGGTCGTTTTCCTACCAACCTGGCAGAGAACACCTGTTTTGCTAATCTTTCCTTGCCCATTCTGTTTAAATGACCATAGTGCCTGAGATTAGCTCTGCTAATGCATTCCTGGATGCTCACAATCTCAAGTTCTTTCCTAATATATCCTCATTTTTAATATGATATTGCCATTGATGCCATCTGTTCATGCCCCTAATCTTTCTCATGACTTTCATATCTGCAGTCTCTAGTCTTTGGTCAGGTGTTTTACTTTTGACCCAGTTCTCAGATCCATAAGTTAAAACATGTTTGAACACCATCTTGTATACAGCTAATTTAGTGTTCCGACTAATTTCTCTCTTATTCCATATGAATTCATTCACTTGACTTCCTACCATACCAGCTTTGTTCAGTCTGTTGTCTATTTCCATATTTAATTTACCATCTTCACTGAAAATCATGCCTAAGTAGCTGAAATGTTTTACTTGTTCTATAGGTTTTCCATTCACAATTCAGTTGACATATTCAGTGATTCTGCCTATTGCTGACCTTCATACGATATCTATTACAACAGTTATTCAATTTAGTCAGGGAATCTTGCAGAATCATAGCAGATTTATTTAGAAGTATAACATTGTCTGCATAAAGCAAAGAGCTGACATTAAAATCTCGAATTTTGATATCAGGTTTAATACCACTTTCCTTCATAATGAGATCCATATAGATAATGAATAACAGAGGGGGGAAAATGTACATCCTTGTCTCACACCAGATTTAACATAACTTAAGATAATATACAACTCAAATAAAGACTAAGTATTGTTTGATATAATGCCCCATTGACACCATACAACTGTAGCATTTCGAATAGCTTCTCTCTTGGAACCTTTTCATATGCCTTTTCCAGATCTACAAAAATTAAATACAGATTTTGCTATATTCCCATGATTTCTGAACTATTTGTCGTAATGTGAAGATCTGATCCTGACAGCCTCTATTTGGCCTGAATCCAGCTTGTTCTTCACCAAGCTTTTCTTCCACAATTCTTCTCAACCGTTTCTCAAGTATACTTGCATAAATCTTACCAGGAACACTCAGTAGGGATATACCTCTGTATATCTCACATTCAGTTTTATTTCCCTTTTTATATATGGGTACTATGAAAACTCTACTCCAATATACAGGAATTTGTCCCACGCCTTCTGAACTATGCAGTGCATAGGACACACGGGAGGAAGGAATTCGATTTTCTGCAGTTATTAAGGGATAACTATCTGCGACAGCATGTAATGGAAAATACTAGGGGTCAGAGAGTGCTTGACCTAGTAATTGTATCTGAGGATTTGGCTGTAACTAATATGACGGCATTGCCACCAATTGGTGAGAGTGATCATAGGGTCTTGACTTGGGAACTGGCTAAAGGTGTGGAATTTACAATTAACACAGGGTACATGTGGAATTATCGGGCTGGTAAGTATGACAAGCTTAGGAGTTTGATTGGTTCAGTGCCATGGCATGTACAACTACAAGGGCTGGATGTTGATAGTGCATGGGAAGCGGTTAAGAAGTTTTTGCATGAGGCAGTGACTGTATACCTAGAGTCCGAATAACAAATCAAGTAGGGATTAAATGGATGAATAACATTAAGCTTGAGCTGCAAAAAAAGAAACAACTGTGGAGGGAATTTAAGGAGAAAGGTGACTGGCAGGCACATGAACAGTATAAAGCACAGGCCAGAAGGGTAACGAGTGTGGTAAGAAAAGCAAAAGCAGATTATGAAAGAACATTAGCCATGCAGGCTAAAGAGAATCCCAAACAGTTTTTTCGATATGTTGCAAGTAAAAGAAAAAATGTATATGGCAGAATGATTTTAAAGAATGCCGATGGTAGGGAGGTAACCAAATTAGTTCATATAGTTGAATTACTGAGCGCACACTTTGCAAGAGTATATCATCTAGGTGGTGACATTGCAGGAATGAATGAACCAATAGCTTATACGAGAATTGTGGTGAATAAAGTTGAGGTGATAGTCTATTAGAAAACCTCCATGTCAATACATCTGTGCGATTGGATGGTATACTAGCTTGTGTCGTATGTGAAGCGGCTAAAGAATTGTCAGTGCCCTTGACCATTTTGTTTAATTTGAGTCTCGAGTCTGGGTTAGTCCCAAGGGGTGAAAAGAGGGGAAAATAGTTTCACCACAGGCCTCTCTGGCTGAATAAGTCAGGGTTTTCTTCAGGGCTTGCGATTGATTCTCCAAGGTTTGGTTCCTGTTCTCAAACTCTTTCATTTTTTTTCCATTAATCTTTGTGTATTTTTGTCTGCAGTTCACATCTGAGAGTTGCTCAACTTTTATTCGCTTTAGAAATTTCTTACATGTTTTTCTTTTCAAAATGAAATTCAATTTTATCCTACTGAAGACTGAATACTGATCACTTCCAATTTCAAATCCTCTGTACACTCTGGTGTCCTGCACCAGGGAGAAAACATCACTATTGACAATAACATAATCAATGAGACTTTTCTCATTGCTTGCCTCTTCTCTCCATGTGAATTTGTGTATATTTTTATGTTGGAACATCGTGTTAAGTAATAACCAGTTCATGTCCTGAGCAGTTATCCAACAGGTATTTGCCATTATTATTAGTTTTTCTCTTTTCTCCAAATTTTCCCAAAATATTTTTGTATGTCTGACAATCATTTCCTATTTAGATCCCCCAACAAGGACCAACTTTTCCTTTTTCATTGTGTCAGTTGCTTTCTCTAAAGCCTCAAAAAATTCCTTCTCTTCTACCTTATTAGAACCTTCTGTGGGACCATAGGCACAAATAATAATAATAATAATAATAATAATAATAATTATTATTATTATTCAGGCCTCCATGGAGTCAAAAGACTCATTAGTGGAGGTCTTTCCTAAGAAACCCAAAGTCTATCAAGACTCATCGAGGGGAGGTCCCCCCCCCCCCCCCCCGAGAAACACAAAGTCTATCATACCACTCCTTAAACTCATTGACCGTTCTCTCTCTCTCTCACACCGCTCTATCAGGCAATGCATTCATGGTTCAGGCACCCTCTATGCAAAGAAACCACTCCTCACCCTCTTGCAAACAGTTTCCTTTCGTAACTTCCAGGGATGGCCTCTTATCATCACTCCTTCCCCGCTGTTCAACCAAGCAAAAGAACTCTCAAGTGTCAACCCTGTAACCACCTCTCAACAGTTTAAATGTCTCAATCATATCACCACTCCTTCTTCTATCCACTAAACTCTGCAGTCCACATTCCCTCAGCCGATCCTCATAACTCTCTCTCATAGTTCTCTCTCTCTCTCACACCGCTCTATCAGGCAATGCATTCATGGTTCAGGCACCCTCTATGCAAAGAAACCACTCCTCACCCTCTTGCAAACAGTTTCCTTTCGTAATTTCCAGGGATGGCCTCTTATCATCACTCCTTCCCCGCTGTTCAACCAAGCAAAAGAACTCTCAAGTGTCAACCCTGTAACCACCTCTCAACAGTTTAAATGTCTCAATCATATCACCACTCCTTCTTCTATCCACTAAACTCTGCAGTCCACATTCCCTCAGCCGATCCTCATAACTGACATGGTACAGTCCTGAAACCATCCTTGTTTTCCGCCTTTGTCACCTTTCCACAGTTAAATTATCCCCTTCAAATCCTGGGGTCTCATTGTCCAGTTCCCCATTCTCATATTTGCCCACATCACTCTACTTGAAACTGCCTGCCATTCAAGAAGATTAGCCTCGTATTTTGTGTTGAATACTATGACTACTCTTACTTTTTCTTGATTGTCATTGCCTGAATATAACATTTTGTATTTATTGCTCAGAAAGATATCACCAGTTTTTGTCTTTTTTGTTTCAGTCACCCCTATTATGTCGATCTGGTACTTATCTAATTCCTCAGCTAGCTCCATTTCTTTGCCATTCAGGCTTCTTATGTTGATAGTACCGATCTTTAACTTTGGTGATCTTGAGTTGGGGTGTGTTTTCAGATTTGTTCCAGTAGCTGACTTTTCGAAATTCAATGAATTTTGAAAAGTCACTCTTCTCATGGTGCACCCTGTTAGGTATCTACCTGGATACTGAACAAACGAGGATGGGTTGGCAATTTGCGATTTAGCCGACGAAATTGTATTCTTATTTGCTTAAACCAAAATACAAAATGATGGTACAGCATGACAGAATTTCATGCCAGCTGGGGTGTGAAATTCTATTAGCTACTGATAGAAATTCATTTTGTCAGTAGCTAATAGAATTTCACACCCCAGCTGGCATGAATTTCTGTAATGTTGTAGCATCATTTTGTATTTTGGTTTAAGCCAATAAGAATACAATTTAGTCGGCTAAATTGCAAATTGCCAACCCATCCTCATTTGTTCAGTATCCAGGTAGATACCTAACAGGGTGCACCACGAGAAGAGCAGTGACAAGTCAACTGCATTAATTTTTCATAAACCCCTCATTTGGACTCAACCCATCCTAAGGGATGGATGAGAAGAGAAAGAAATGTGATTTGAACCTACAGCCTATCATTGGCAAAACTAGACTTAATCCTTTCATCCATCATAGTATGCCCTAGTCTGTTACAGTCAAGCTACTTGGCTTTTCCTAAAAAGCCAAATAGACTGACTGTAGCAGGCTATTTTTGTAAAAGAACAGAGAGACTGGACAATATAATTTATAACCTTTATATGTGTGGGTATATACAGGGTGTTCGGGATAAATTTGACAGTTTCGTAAGGAAAAAGAAAATCTTCTTTGTATCTATTAAATTTAATGAATTGACAAAAAAACATTACAGGCAGAGTTAATTACAATACTATCAACAAGATTTACTCAAAATAACCACCATTAGCATCGATCACAGCTTCAATTCTGCTTCGGAACCTCGAACAAGCTGATGCTACGGTTTCCCTGGGAAGGGCCGCAAAAACTGTTTTAATTTTATCCATTAACTGGGCTTTTGTATTACTGGAAGTGCGATTGGTGTCTTTTTCAACTGCGCCCCATACAAAATAATCCATGGGGTTAAGGTCTGGGGAGTTTGGAGGCCAAACATTTGGACTGGTGAAGTCGTAGAAATTTTCAGACAACCATTTTTGACTTTTCCCAGAGGTGTGGCAAGGGGCCGAATCCTGCTGCCATACATACGGCCTACCATTGGCTACCCTTGTTATCCAGGGCTTGACTACAGTTAGCAACTCCACGAACAAAGCCCGAATTCCAATGCCAGGGTTCTTCAACACCTGTTCCTGCAGATTTGCGAGGAATTCTGCTGTACGAACGCAATCAGATCGTCTGCTAGGGATCTTTCTTCTTGCTACATCCTCATAGTCACCATTGCAAGTCTCTAGTTCATGCCTGATTGTTTTTACTGTATTCAGGGAGCATTGGGCAGCAGTCGTAATATCCTTATTTTGATGGCGGGCACGAATCATCATGATACAAGTTATTCTCTTCCATGATTCAGGTGGGTTCCAGCTATCCATCCTTTCTGACATCTTGTATATGAATGAAGAAGGGTCCAAACTTTTAAATGAAGAGAAGTGTGTGTTAATACATGTAACTTACGGAAAAATATAATTAATTATAAATATGTCAAATTTATCCCGAACACCCTGTATGTGTGTGTATCATAGTAATATCACGTATGTACAAAAGTTGCTGATCTCATGGCATCATTTTCTTTCAAATCCTGTGACATTGACTTATACAAATCACCTCCAACGATATAAGTGTTTGTTCGTCATGCTTTACTAGAGTTTACATTTTTTGCTGGAATGAAATCAGAAGAATTTTGATAGCATTCCTTTGCCTACCAGGTGTATTTAAAACTTGCATTCTAACCTGTATTGTCTCTAACCACAATCACATTCTTCTGACCTTTACTCTACAGCTTGAAGGTAATACATATCTGCCCATTCCTAAAAGAGAGATAAAAGTCAAACAATTTTTCATCCCATTGCTCTCATTTCAGGCCTCTCTAATTGAAAAAGCCATCAATTGTTAACTTATTCATCATCATTAGATTCGTGATATGTACTCTTGAACTGTGTACAAGATACTATGATAATTCTACATGCAAAAATTTACATTATTACTAACTTACTATCAACAATTTTTAATCAAATTAGTCTGATGGTCTGTCAGGACTATCAGATCTCATTTCTAAATACGTCAATCCTCCTAGATCTTGGTTCTCCTCTTTGTCTTTTCTCACCATCCTGGCATGAAATTTGCTAACCTTTCCCTTTATATTCACCTGCAGAGATAAGAGGGTTATCATTCCGTTGTATAAGTCTCTGATCAGACCACACTTGGACTATTGTTCTCAGATTTGGTCCCCAGGATTTGAAGGGGATAAATTAACTATGGAAAGGGTACAAAGGCAGATAACAAAGATGGTTTCAGGACTGTACAATGATAGTTATGAGGATCGGCTGAAGGAATGTGGACTGCAGAGTTTGGTGGATAGGAGAAGGAGAGGTGATATGATTGAGACTTTTAAACTGTTGAGAGGTGGTTACAGGGTTGACACTGGGGAGTTCTTTTGCTTGGTTGAACAGTGGGGAAGGAGTGATGATAAGAGGCCATCCCTGGAAGACGAAAGGAAACTGTGAGCAAGAGGGTGAGGAGTGGTTTCTTTGCGTGGAGGGTGGTTGACCCGAATGCATTGCCTGATGGAGTGGTAGGAGCGAGAACGGTCAATGAGTTTAAAGAGTGGTATGATAGACTTTGTGTTTCGTAGGGGTCCTCCCCTTGATGAGTCTTGACAGACTTTATGTTCTTAGGATGGACCTCCCACGATGAGTCTTTTGACTCTATGGAGGCCTGAATAATAATAATAATAATAATAATAATAATTCAGTGACCATACCACATGAGATTAGCCCTGTTCACATATTGCTGAATACATTGAATGCCTTAAATTATCTCTTGATTTTTTGACTACCAGGTTAATTAATGACCAACCAGTATGGGTTCTGTAAGGGATTTCCTTGCTTAAAAGTGGGCAATGCTTACATTGCCCACTTTTAGACATATGCCATGGAATGGTTCAGTGAAACTTGCATAATTTCTTTGACATTAGCTGGAGGTGGTGTGGTTGCGGTCAGTTGGTGGATTGAGTGGTGGAGACAGAGATGTAAAGCAGAGGTGCCCTCCCTCGATGAGTCCTTGGACTCTCTGGAGGTGTCGAAATAATAATAATAATAATAATTTCTAAGATTTTTGATTAACTAGCATGCAGGCTTTCTCAGAAACATACATCATGTGGTCTTTCTTCCATTCTTTGTAAAATTGGGTGAATAGTTTCCTCTTTGGCTACTTACTACATGTAATGGGAGATAGCTTTCTTCAGACTTTCCTTCAAATATAGAAATGCCATGAAATGCAGTTCTATCACTTAACTTCTTCCTCCTCCATATCAGTGACCTTTCTCTTACTGATCTCAAATCCTATTCATAATTTTGTCATTGTTAGCATGCTTCATTTCTTCTCCTATTTGACAAACCTAGTAGCAATCAAACTTCCAAACTATCAAGGTATATCTACAATAAATGCCTTAAATGCTGATCTCCATGCCAGTTTTCACCTGGAAATTTAGTCAGCTTTGATGCACCCAAAATGCAGTCCCACCTTTTTTCTCACAAACAATCTTACATCATCTCTTGTGATTTTTTTTTCTTTTTTTGGAATGATATTTACTTCTAGTTTTCCTGACACAAATACGAGAGTGGTCTAAAAAGTTCTTGGCCACGAATACAGATGGCAACACTATTGGCATGATTTATTTTTTCTAAGTTGGTACATCTCATAAGCATCCATGTGAAATTGCAAGTCATTTCTATCAAGTAGTTTGTTTTATACAGCTGTCTGAAACAAAAGGTCTGTCTGTATCCCTTGAAATGGATAAAATTGAGTATTGTGAGGTTATAAAATTCTTTGTAAAAGAAGGTTTAATGTCAAAAGAAATTCATTTGAAGTTCATAAAAGTTTATGGGCACTCTTCTCCTTTGTTTTAGACAATGGGCTACCGAGTTTAAACGTAGCCATACCAGCCTTGAAGATGATCCATGTGAAGGAAGAACATCCAAAAAGGTGTAACAGCATCAGAAATCATTGATCAAGTGCACGATATGGTATCGGATGACTGGTGAGTCAAAGTGCATGAAATTGCTGAGACTATAGGCATTTCAAAACAATGTGTAGGATATATTTGCATGAAGAATTGCAAATCAAAAAGCTTTGCACAAGATGGGTGCCATGCTTGCTCACAGCAGATCAAAAATGCACTCGCATGAAAATCTCTGAAAGTGCTTGGACAAGAATAAAAATGATTTTGTACATCGATTTATTACTATGGATGAGATTGGATTCACCATTACACACCAGAAACCAAACAGCAGTTAAAACAGTAGATAGAAGCCGGTTGTTCAGCCCAAAGAAGACAAAGTCGGTTCCATCAGCAGGAAAGGTCATGGCATTGGTGTTTTGGGATTATCTTGAAATGGGTAAAACAATAACCAGGGAATATTATTCCGAACTTTTAACCAGACTAGACGAAAAAATTTGCAAGAAAAGACCCTGTTTGCGGAAGTAAAAAATCATCTTTCATCAGGACAATGCACCTGCCCACAAAGGTATTTTGGCAATGGGAAAATTAAGGGATCTGTACTATGAATTGTTGGAACATCCAACCTATTCCCCAGATTTGGCTCCCTCTGACTTCTTTCTCTTCCCAAAATTAAAACTCTTCCTCTCGATGTTTTTCTTCGAATCAAGAAGTGATTGCAGCTATAGAGGGGTATTTTGCAGATCTTACTGAGAACCACTACAGGGAAGGGATAATGGCGCTGGAACATCGCTGAAATAGATGTATTAGTCTTAATGGAGATTATGTTGAAAACTAAAAATAATTTAGAAATTATAAATTTGTTTTTTTTGTTAGGCCGAGAACTTTTCAGACCACCCTCGTACCTCAGTCTTCAAAACAACTTTTTCTGCTTCTGTTTACTTCTTTCTTGCATAGCTGTCAACCCTGTACAAATTACCAGCATGGTTAGTGGAGAGGACTGCATCCTGTTTTTTGGAGAGCCTATCTGCTCTCCAACAAACAAGATGCTGGTTTTAATCCTGCTATGGACATAGATCAGATTATGTGAAAGTTTATTTTTTCACTTGGTTAGAGTATAATAAAATTAGTTTAATCCTTTATCCAAGTGTGAGCAAACAAAGTTTGCGCCTGAAGTATCTTCAGGACTAGGGTAAAGTGATACAACACCAGGGCAACTCGTTGCAAAGGTGGAGAAAGATACCAACACTCCTAACTCAGTATCTCCTATAATGCAAAACACATCTCCTTGCGGATATGTCTAATGTTATGCATTAAAGGAAGGGCCACTACCCAGACTAGTTTCGACCTTTATTGAGGTATCTTCAGTGGGAGCCAGGCCCTAGTGGAAATACCAGGCAGAAGCATTAGCAGGTCATCTCTACCTATAGGAGTTGCCAAATGGTGTGCCACCCTTTTTTAATAAATTACTCTGGATTTAGAGAAAGATGTTGAAAGTTTATTTTTTCACTTGGTTAGAGTATAATAAAATTAGTTTAGTAAATTACTGAGTTAGGAGTGTTGGTAGCTTTCTCCACCTTTGCAACGAGTTGCCCTGGTGTTGTATCACTTTACCCTAGTCCTGAAGATACTTCAGGCGCAAACTTTGTTTGCTCACACTTGGATAAAGGATTAAACTAATTTTATTATACTCTAACCAAGTGAAAAAATAAACTTTCAACATCTTTCTCTAAATCCAGAGTAATTTATTAAAAAAGGGTGGCACACCATTTGGCAACTCCTATAGGTAGAGATGACCTGCTAATGCTTCTGCCTGGTATTTCCACTATTTCCACTAGGGCCTGGCTCCCACTGAAGAGACCTCAATAAAGGTCGAAACTAGTCTGGGTAGTGGCCCTTCCTTTAATGCATAACATTAGACATATCCGCAAGGAGATGTGTTTTGCATTATAGGAGATACTGAGTTAGGAGTGTTTTTAGCTTTCTCCACCTTTGCAACGAGTTGCCCTGGTGTTGTATCACTTTACCCTAGTCCTGAAGATACTTCAGGCGCAAACTTTGTTTGCTCACACTTGGATAAAGGATTAAACTAATTTTATTATCAGATTATGTGAACCTCACATGACAGGTTGTTAAACCTTTCACCTTTAAGGAGAAAGAAGAAACCTGCTGATATGTTTCTTGAATATCTTGGAGGTCATAGTCTTTAAAGAAAATAGCACAAGGAAGATTGTTTCAGAGGTAGATAAAATGAAAGAGAAAAATGAGAAGTTTGTTTGACAGATTTGCAAAGTGAACTCTTTACTGAGCCACCCAGTTGCTGATAATGTTTTTTCCCTGCTTAGAGGAAATTTTAGGAATGATGGTGATAGTTCAGTGGATCAGTGCTCATGAAAATACCTGTATTAAATGTAAAATAAAGTAGAAACAGAACATGAGAAAGTGAGTGGAATGAATATTGAGAGAATGATCATCGGTTAACTGAACTGCTCATTTTTGAATGGGATTAAACATTTTTTGGAGAGAGTTTTTTTGGTATTCTAAGGTTTAGAAGATTTTGGATTTATATTGTGTAAGCAGTTGTAAAGGTGAAAAGCAGTGTCTAGTAGAAAAAGATGCTCAGTTTATGAGAGAGGAGACTATGGACATGATATGCCCAGCCATAATAGGGCAGATGTGCAAGTCAGCATCTAGCCTCGAGATCTGAGCATTATCGGAGGCAAAAGGAGGTGAAGTGTAACCTTTCTTACATGAAATAAGACAAGATTGTGCCCTAGCAACATTGAATTTGACAAAGCTGTCCTTATTCTTCTGAAATATAGAGTTTAGGTATTGGTTACGAAAGATATACTTTGAGATATTTGAGTACTCTGTGGTCAAATGCCTTGGAAATCTCGAGAACAACTACATGAGTTTTGCTGAACCCTTCAGTGTCTGTATCCAATGGTGGATGATGTTGGCTAAGAGATGTGGATCAAGAATGACAGAATACATATTTGTGATCATTGATTATCTGGTAGGCCTCCAGGTGATGAAGGCAGTGGGACAACAGCCCGGTAGCTGACTTTTATGTTCCCTTCATGGAATGGGCTGTTTGAAAGTATAAGACTGCAAACATGATATAGATTGGATGCCAATCCTGGAAGACTTGGTCATGGTCTGAGCACAGCTGGGGGTGGAATTATTTGATTAAATCATTTTTATTTTGTTTTTATTATTATTATTTTTTTTTTTTCATAAAATCACAGGACTACTTACTTTGCAAGTGCAGGAATATCATATGAAATTTTTATAATAGGAATTGGAGCTGCTACAGCAACACTTAACAGCATATTTGCCTTCTCCTTTTTAAGTGTTTGCTTTAACTCCTGAAAGTAGAGAAATCAATAATAGTGAGGCATGCAAAGTAGAAAGAATGGCAATTTTCATTTAATTAGAAACATGGATAAGAAAAAAAAAATGAAAGTAACAGGAAACTAATTGCATTGTTCATATAAAAAAACTCAGTACTTTAATAAGCTGCATTATTAAAGTATAAGATGATTTAATATTGTTCATTATTAGTTTAATATAGTTCAGTTGTTTAGGAAACAACTGAAAATAAATACTCTAATCATGAAATATATGTTCATACTAGTTTTCATAAAGATTAAATTTATTAATAAACAGTAACGGTTTGTTTTCTTCTATTTTAATGGTTAGAAGTCCTTATATAGCCAAATAATACTCTGTGGGAATAGCAGAGGTGGTAGCTTAACTGTGATCAGTTAAACTACCATGTTATTAGACATGGGGGAAGGGGAGAGGGGGAAAAGAAAGAAAGGATAAAGGTGTATCTTGCTTTCATTTCTGTGAAAGTGTTGTTTGTTACTTAACCATGGTTTATGGTTTAAGTACTGGGAGGACATCTTGTTGAAGATTTAATGAAGTATTAACAATACTGGAAATGGATTTACTCTATTAAACCTTTAACATGACTGTTATTTAAGGATTTTTTTTTCATCTCCTTTGGTTGGTTAGGTAGAAAGATGGAAAGCAATTTTTAATAGAAAGGGAGTTATTAGTGAGGTGCAGAGTTGTTAATTACTGGATTGCACCATTGTTAGATCACACAAGAGGCAAAAAGACAGATAGGGATTAAACACATATATAAGCAAACATTTATTTCTAAAATGCACTGGATGCACCTTTGGAAAAAGGAAAAAAAATTGAAATATGGAGGCTAACTGAATTTTCACATTGGAATGTGTATTTTTGTTATTGGCTGGGGGCAGGGGTGCTCTTGTTTATATAGGGATGATATTTTTGGTCCCACAAAAAATTTGAGGATTGATATCTGTTACCCTAATTTCAAGGCATGTATTTCTATGAGGAAATATTACAGGGGTTTGTGGCAGAGGCTTTGTCTGCAGATTATCCATTAATTAATTTATGAAATTCTCCCTTACTCCTGATAATCCTGCCATTCCTAAAAAAACATTGTAACTCATTTTTGGATCCATAACCAGCCCAACTCTTACCATCCTTCAGCCATGCTGACAACTAACCAAACATTGACTACCACCCCCCTCTCCCACTTCTTTTCCACTACAACTTTACACATTTCTTCCTCCATCTTTATACTTTATTTTGACATAAGCTTACCCACATTAATGAACAGGGGTGGCTCGTGCATAGGCACTGCAGAACTGCAGCATATTTTTCTCGATATATAAATATATTTATTAATTTATTTATATTTGCTTGTAATATTTAATTTTATCATCAATAATCCTATACAATTCTCTTATTTTGTATAAAAAATAATAATTATCCATCTTGTAGCACATAAGAGGGTGAAGGAAGCTAGCAATACTGTGTTTACCACAGTGTCATATTACTACACACGCAAGCATATGCACATCATAGTGAGATGCGAGCTATTAGCGTAATATGGCACAGTCTGTCACGCAGTTCCACTGTTGTTTATATAAAGTTTGTGTCAATAATAGAGTGTTCGTAGTGCTTATCGTGTTTACTCTGTCTCTTTAAATATTTGGACATTACAATTATAATTATTTTATTTTATTTTTATTATTATTATTACGGGCAACTCCAAGGAGTCGATAGACTCATTAGCGGAGGCCCTAACATCATGTCAAGAACAACTATTCAACATTCACATACTATCTATCATACCTTGCCTTGAACTCATTCACAGTCATGGCACCTACAACAGACTCTGGAAGCTTATTCCACTCGTTCACCACTTTCCAAGTAAAAAACCTAGCTCTAACACCCTTGCTAACCACACTCTTGCCAACCTTCCATGTATGGCCCCTAGTCCTCCCACCACCAGTCCTATTCTCAAAAATATCTTCTGAATTAATCTTATAGAAACCCTTCAGTAATTTGAATGTCTCAATCATATCACCCCTTTTCTGCCTATCAACCAATTTCTGTAACCCACAAATCTTCAACCTGTTCTCATAAGGTTCATTCCATAGACCTGCCATCATCTTGGTCACTCGTCTCTCGATCCTCTCAACCTCCTCCCCATCAAGAAGAAACCCTGCTGCTCATATCTGGGCACAGTAGTCTAGATGGGGTCTTATCAAGGCTCGATACAGAGAAACAATAACCTGTTTGTCTCTGCTTGTTAAAGTATTTTTCAGCAACCAAGTGATTTGATGAGCTGATTTAGCCACTTTTGAAATGTGCCCCCCCCCCTAAACCTCAACTCCCTATCCACCAACACTCCCAAATCCCTGGCCTCGTCAATCTCCTGGAGTACGGTTCCACCAATGTGATATACTGCTGCTAATCTTTATACCCAAAATGCATAACCTTACACTTTGCAACATTAAATTGACATCCATTCTCCTTAGCCCAGTCCTCCAAACTATCCAAATCATCTTGCAAAATTTTGACATCCTGTGCACTCACTATTGCTTCACCCAACTTTGCATCATCAGCAAACAAATGAACACTTTCTCTCAGATCCTTTCCTATATCATTAATGAACAAATTGAACAGGACCCTATGGCACACCACTAGTCACAGGTGTCTTTTGGACTCTACTCTTCAATAAACCACTCTCTGATATCTCTACATCAATCACCCTCCTATCCATCTCACCAACCTAATATCCATCCCCGTATGCTGCGGTTTACTGATTAAAATTCCATGTGGTATCTTGTCAAAGGCCTTAGCAAGGTCCGGTAGAATCCTGTAAACAAATTACCCTTATCCAGTTCAGCATCACTATGTTATAAAACGTGAGCAAGTTATTGAGGCATGATTTACCCTTCACAAAACCATGCTGTCCCCCATACAGTATCCCATTTTCATTTATCCAATCCTGTATTTTCCTCTTGACTATTTTCTCCAAGACCTTGGCAACGATTCCTGATATGCTGATCGGTAATTTACAACAGCAGCCTTGGAACCTCCTTTATGCAGTGGAACTATTTTCCCCTCTTTCCACCCCCTCGGGACCAACCCAGACCCGAGACTCAAATTAAACAAAATGGCAAGGGCACTGACAATTCTTTAGCCGCTTCACGTACGACACGAGCTGGTATATCATCCAATCCCACAGATGTATTGACATTGAGGTTTTGTAATAGACTATTCACCTCCACCTTCATTCACCACAATTCCCGTCTAAGATATTGGTTCATTCATTCCTGCAATGTCACCACCTGGATCATATACTCTTGCAAAGTGCTCGCTCAGTAATTCAACTATATCAACTGATTTGGTTACCTCCCTACCATCGGCATTCTTTAAAATCATTCTGCCATATACATTTTTTTCTTTTACTTGCAACATATCGAAAAAAACTGTTTGGGTTTCTTTTTAGCCTGCATGGCTAATGTTCTTTCATAATCTGCTTTTGCTTTTCTTACCACACTCGTTACCCTTCTGGCCTGTGTGTTATACTGTTCATGTGCCTGCCGGTCACCTTTCTCCTTAAATTCCCTCCACAATTGTTTCTTTTTTTGCAGCTCAAGCTTAATGGTGTTATTCATCCATTTAATCCCTACTTTATTTATGATTCAGACTGTAGGTATACAGTCAGCCATTGCCTCCTGCAAACACTTCTTAACCGCTTCCCATGCACTATCAACATCCAGCCGTTGCAGTTTTACATGCCATGGCACTGAACCAATCAAACTCCTAAGCTTGTCATATTTACCAGCCTGATAATTCCACATGTACCCTGTCTTAATTGTAAATTCCACACCTTTAGCCAACTCCCAATTAAAGACAACATTTGTTATAGTTTTTATTTGAGATCATTATTGGGGTTATGATAATGGATTTTATTTTTACTAATTTTGAATTATACTAAACTGTATAATTTTATCGATAATAAACAATATTTTTTCATGAAACAAAACAAGAATATATTTTATTTTTAAGTAATTTTGAATTATACCCAACTGTATAATTTTATCGATAATAAACAATAGCCATGCGCCGCCACTGCCCATGAAAGGTTGTACGTCTATTGTACATCAGTACTGTGTGTGTGTTGAGGATTAGATAATCCAAAAATCCTCTTCTAAAGACTAAACATGAAATTTTTTCATGCGTTTAATAAGTAGAAATGGTGATCATGTCATGTATGGTAATTACAGGCCTGCAGGCTCTCAACAGCACAGGTAGCTTAGTACTGCTCAGTAGATTACTGTAGCAGAGAAGTGCAGTGTATTTATCTAACAGGAAACCACAAGGTTTTCTGTTGTTTTTTTTTTTAATTGACATTTATTTTTATTCTTCATGATAATGGGAAACAGTATTGAAGATATTTTATGTACATCTTTTCAAAATGAGAATGTAAGGTCTTAAAAATTGTTAAAAACAATAAACCACTTCTACCTCTTCCAAATTTACATAGTGTTTGCATCTCAGAAACAAAGGATTGAACTGATATATAAATTGAATGGGTTTTCTCAATAAAGTAAGTTTTTTAATGCAAATTTGATGATTTTTAATAATGTTGCCTTACCATAGAACACTTCCTGGAATATCCACTGTATGCCACTGATTATTATTATTATTATTATTATTATTATTATTATTATTACATGACACCTCCAGGGAGTCCAGAGACTCATTGAGGGAGGGCATCTACTGTACAACTCTCTATCTCCACTACTCACAATCGACCAACAGCATCTACTGCCCATCACCATCACTGGTATTTTTACAGACAATCACAAACATGCCCACGGTGGGATTCGAACCCGCAGCCTTTTGGCTGGAGAGTGGATATGCTAACCACTCAGCCAACCAGACTCATTGCAGGAGACACAAACTATCCACACAACTATCATATCTCTCCTTGAACTCGTTAACAGACAAAGCTCTAACAACTGACTCTGGTGACCATTCCATTCATTCCCAACTCTCCAAGAAAAACATTATTATTATTATTAGACATCCATGGAGTCAAGAGACTCATCATCCCCTTCATACTTATAATATACTTAATTGTTATAACATATTATAACAATGATTTATAACCTAGTGGTAAAACTTTCTACATTATTATTGTACAGACACGTATCTTCATGGAATCCGAAGACTCATTGCAGGAGACACAAACTATCCACACAATTATCATCTCTCCTTGAACTCATTAACAGACAAAGCTCTAACAACTGACTCTGGTGACCTATTCCATTCTTTCCCAACTCTCCAAGCAAAACATTATTATTATTATCAGACATCCATGCAGTCAGGAGACTCATCACCCCTTCATCTGTCCTATAAAATTTTAACCTATAACCCTGTCCTATAACCCTTTAATTAACTTATATGTTTCTATCATATTCCCTCTTTTTTGCCTATCAACAAACTTCTGCAGTCCACACAATCTCAACCTATCCTCATAGGGAACATTCCACAGACTACTCACCATCTTGGTTGCTTGCCTCTGAATCCTCTCCACCACTTCCCTATTCCCAAGAACCAGGTGACCAGACCTCAGCGCAATAATCCAGATGTGGACTTATCAAAGCCTCATAAAGAGGAATAACAACCTTTCCATCTCTACTTGTTAGTGTGTTCTTCAATAGACAAATAATTTTATGAGCTGCCTTAGCAATCTTACCAACATGTCCTCTAAACGTGAACTCTTTGTCTCTCCCCCCTCCAAACCCTAGCTTCATCTATTTTCTGGAGTACAGTTCCATCAATGTCGAACACAACTTGTAATCTGTTTATCACAAAATGCATAAATTTCATTTCTCCACATTAAAATGACCCCATTATCTTTTGCCTATACTGACAATCTATTTAAATAGTCCTTCAAGCTCCCCCATCACCTTGATTAACTGTTTTATCTAATTTTGAATCAGCAAACAACTGAATATTTCCTTTCAGGTTATTTCCTATATCATTTATGTACAAATTAAACAGTAGTAGTAGTCTCAGCACTGAACCTTCCAGCACACCACTAGCCTGCTTTTGCCTAGACTCTACTCCTCTGTATAACTCGTTTTGATATCTGTCCAGTAGTCATCCTCTTTTCCACATAATCAGTGTCATACCCATCCCCATTTGTTCTAATTTGTGTAAGAGAGTTCCATGTGGTATTCTGTCAAATTTTACCTTTGCAAAATACCACAGTATCTTCATCATGCAGCCATTTCCTTTATCCAACTCAGCTGTCGCTCTGCTATAAAAAGTTAGTAAATTACTGAGGCATGACCAACCCTTCACAAAGTCATGTTGCAACTCATAGAGTATCATTGGTTGCACTAACCAATGTCAAAAACTCCTCCCTCTTGTTTCTAATACATCTAGCATTAATATATATAGAAACTTCAGCATCCTTTTTGGCCTCCAACCACCTTTACTCCTTGAACTGATTACCCCATTCAAAATTTTTCTTGAGAGACTATTCTGCACTTGTTGGTCATTCTCATGCTCACTTGCCTTGTGGGTGCCTTTGCACATATTCACCTGCATACATCTAATTGCTTGAGTTTTCAGAAATTTGCACTTCATCATGCTTGGCGAACAAAGCTGTCTAGACATCTAGCACCAAAACCCTTTAGGTGTGCAGCCCATCAGCATTATACAAATCCATCTTTCTGTCAAACTCAGACCATAGGTATACAAATCCTACATCATTTCTTCTGCAGAACCTGCTTATTAATTTGCTTGCTATCAGTGTCCTCCTTCTCCACCTCCTCAGTTTGTCTGTATAATAGCATGGCAGGAAACTAAAATCTTCACCTTCTCACTCCTCATTTTTGCTTCATCCAACAACTTCTTCACATCCCTCCTCATAGAATACTTCTCACCTCCCAGATCATTAGTGCCAACAAGACAGTTAGATCTTTCTCCTTACCTTTTTGTATCCAGATGGCATGACTAATATCGTTAATTTTTGCACCAGGTAAACATGATTTTGTTATACTTTCATTAAGTACTCCTCTGATCATAGTCTTTGTATATAATTTTCTCCTTACCTTGTTTTTCTCGTTTGTTTAGGTGATCTTATATTTATCTTGGACTACCTGCTGCTTTCTTATCTCAGTCCTGCTAATATGTTGCCGCTTCTGCATGTTTTCTATTTTGTACTTTTTCCTGTGAAGGATAACCTGCAATCACACTAATTCCTTATTTAAGTGTATTTCGACCACTGCATGGTCAAAGTTAATACTGACATGACATTAACATTTTCGATTCTACTGTCGATTCTGTCTGCTCTACTAACACTTGCTTTGTTCTCTCCACCTAAGTGGTACTCATTCACTAGTACTCACTGATACTGATTCCATAAAGTCTTTCTGCTAACATCTGCCTAGAAAAAAAAAAAAAAAAACATCTGCCACCACAACTGTGGTCAGTGAGGTCTAGCAGACCATGCATTAGATACCTTGTACAGAAACAGATGGAAGAAAACTATCATACTCCATCAAAATAAATTTAAACTTGAAAGACTGTATGGAATCAGTGGCAGATTTTTAAAGAACTAGTCTAATCTTAATAAATATAGTTGTTGTTTAATAAAGTTTAATAACTACTGAAAAAGAGAGCCAAAAGGCTGCACTTCGGCGATGCAAAATTATTCAAATTAAGTGGATATTGAATCCAAGATTATTTCAAAGCCGAATAGAGAAACTACAAGAGTTTCATGTCAAACATAGATAGAAACTATAAAAGTTTTGGCAGATAAAAGTGTAAGCAAACCTTTCATGACAGGGCAACTCATAGTAAAGGTGGAGAAAGCTCTGATCACTATCCTTAGTATTTCCCATAATGTAAAACACATCTCCTAGAGGACATGTATGATGTTATACATTATGGGGAGGAGGGGGGGTGTCACTACCCAGACCAGTTTCGACCTTTTTTGAATGTTCAAGTACAGATCGAACTCCAAAAACTCAGTGTTGTTTCCCTCAGTAACAGGCTCACCCTGCCATTGAGAACTCTCAGAACCAGTTGGCTTAACACCATGGCAAGCTCACCCCACCACCGAGCAGAGCCACTCATTTGCTCATATCTCATCAGAGGAGTAACAACAACAACAACAGCCGTGCCTCAGCTAACTTCATGGGTTACAGCATTGGCATTCATTACCCCCCCCTGCCCAGGACCTGGGTGACAGCAACAGCCAAGCCTTAGTTAAAACTTCATGGGCTACAGCATTGCCATTCATCACATGACCATCAAAAAAAGGTCAAAATCGAACCGGTTTCGACCTTTTTTGAGGTTTCGTCAGTGGGAGCCAGACCCAGATGTAAATGTAAATACTCAGGTTGAAGTGATGCAGAACTTATACTTTACCATATGAGTTGCTAAAGAAGGTGTCACATCACAAAAGGCACCAAAACTTATTGAAAAAGAGAGCCAAAGGCTTCACTTCGGCAGTGCAAAATTATTCAAATTAAGTGGATATTGAATCCAACATTATTTCAAAGCCAAATAGAGAAACTACAAGAGTTTCATGCTGAATATAATTGGAAACTATAAAAGTTTCGGCGGATCCAAGCTTAAGCAAATCTTTCATGACAGGGGCAACTCGTAGTAAAGGTGGAGAAAGCTCTGATCACTATCCACATGTCTGCTAGGAGATGTGTTTTACATTATGGGCAATACTAAGGATAATGAGCAGAGCTTTCTCCACCTTTACTACGAGTTGCCCCTGTCATGAAAGGTTTGCTTACACTTGGATCTGTCGAAACGTTTATAGTTTCTATCTATATTCAGCATGAAACTCTTGTAGTTTCTCTATTCAGCTTTGAAATAATGTTGGATTCAATATCCACTTAATTTGAATAATTTTGCATTGCCGAAATGAAGCCTTTTGGCTCTGTTTTTCAATAATTTTTAGTGCCTTTTGTGATCTGACACCTTCTTTAGCAATTCATATGATAAAATATAAGTTCTGTATCACTTCAACCTGAGTATTTACATTTACATCTGGGTCTGGCTCCCACTGATGAGACCTCAAAAAAGGTCGAAACTGGTCTGGGTAGTGATCCCCCCCCGAATGTATAACATCATACATGTCCACTAGGAGATGTGTTTTACATTATGGGAAATACTAAGGATAGTGATCAGATCTTTCTCCACCTTTACTACGCATTGCCCTTGTCATAAAAGGTTTTCTTACGCTTGGATCTGCCGAAACTTTTATAATTTCTATCTATATTTGGCATGAAACTCTTGTAGTTTCTCTATTCGGCTTCGAAATAATGTTTAATAACTTCCCAAGATTTCGGAAACTTTAATATTTAGTCCTCTCACTCAACATTTAAGGCTAGCCAACAGCACCCCCTCATAAATTTTTAGTTTTCATTTAGTCTAATTTCATTTCTTGCACTTCTTGTTTCTTTTCTATTTTTGTGTGAGTTATTACAATTTTAACATTGTATTCCTGAAGATGGCTCTACTGAGACGAAATACTGAAATAATTAAACTTGATGTTTAATTATTCCATTAAACTGTATCATGACCTGATTTTCTTATTTTACATCAAACTGATTTTGAACTGCATCCGTTATAACTGCTGGCATACAACTTAAATATTGGCTATTTTGTTACATGGTGTTATGTCCCATTTCCACTGAGTAATTGAAGCAATTTGCACAACTTTTCTCTTGGCCCCATATCAAATATATTTTCTAGGTGTACAAAACTGATTAAATACAGATACTTGTTATATTTTCATGATTTCTTGACTATTTGTTCTTAAAGTCTAATGAAATCCTGATAATCTCTAATTAGCTCAAATGTTACTTTTTTTTTTATCAAGGTTTGATAATTTTTGGTAAGATATCATCTGTAACATCCTTACCACATTTCTAGTTTACTTTACCTCATGTAATAATATGCAGTATTATTACATGAGGTAAAAATTCTTAAATATAAAGAGCCAACAGGCTTCATTTCGGCAATATAAACATTATTTAAATTAAGGGGATATTAGATCCCACATTGTTTTAAAACCGAATAAGAAACTCAAAGATTGGAATCCGAGCGTTTCATGCCGAATATAGTATAAAAAACTATAAAAGTATCGGCGAATACTAGTGTGAGCCAATGCAAGTAGTCCTAGAGCGTAGTACAAACACGGGCAACTCATTGCAAAGGTGTGTAAAGTTCTGATCGCTATTCTTGGTATTTTCCATAATGTAAAAACACATTTCCTAGGAAATATATGCTGTTATTACATTATGGTGGGAGGTCACTACCCAGACTGGTTTCAGCCTTTATTGAGGCTTCATCAGTGAGTAGCTAGACCAGATTATTAATACCAAAGGGTTTAGTGAAAAGAACTTACATACTCTGCTATACGAGTTGTCCAAAAGGTGCACCCATTAAGTTACTTAAATATGAAGAGCCAACTATATTATACTATATTCGACATGAAACTCTCGGATTCCAATCTTTGAGTTTCTTATTCGGTTTTAAAACAATGTAGGATCTAATTTCCCCTTAATTTAAATAATGCAGTACTTTTTTTTCTAAAAACAATATGTGCCAGTATGCTAGTAGGAAAAATTGAAAATTAAAAGGATATGAAAAAAAAAAATTATCATGCTATGATATAATATGTTTAAGTTAGGGGATATTACATCCCATATCGTTTCATGCTGAATATAGTAGAAACTATATAAAGTTCGGCGATTCCAAGTGTAAGCAAATACCTGGATACTGCAGCAACTGACCCTTAAGGTAGTGCAAGCTGAGGCAACTCATGTCAAAGGTGGAGCAAACTCCGATCACTATTCTTGATATTTACCCATAATGTGAACTTAGCTCCTAGGAGCTGTATTACTGTTCTACGTTATGAGAGAAGGTCACTACCCAGACCGGTTTCAACCTTTATTAAGGTCTCATTAGTGAGTAGGTAGACCTAGTTAATATCAAGTTTGTAGCGAACAGAACTTACAACCCTTCTATGAGTATTGCCGAGAGGTGTCCTAATAAATTATTAGATATATGAAGAGCCAAAGGCTTCATTTCGGCGACATATCTAATAATCTATGAAATAATATTTTTACTTCACAGCATGATGTTTTTGAAATAAGAACAGTGAATTAAGTATATATATAACACACATTTTAATATTACTTTCTT
The DNA here is from genome assembly GCF_054136105.1 of Typopeltis vanoorti. Lineage (NCBI taxonomy): Eukaryota > Metazoa > Arthropoda > Arachnida > Uropygi > Thelyphonidae > Typopeltis > Typopeltis vanoorti. The sequence goes on from NC_143570.1 coordinate 91,781,650, forward strand.
CATATAATTGATACACAGTCAAAACAACATATCATTTAAAAACAATTTGACTGGTGATACAAAACAATTCAGATTTTACTCAGGAATCTAATAATAGTCTGTCAGGTGGCATTGTAAAATATGGACTGTTCCAAGTAATGCTGTTTTTTGTAGATCATATGGGGTCACTTCAGTGATGTTTAATTGCTGTAAAATAGTTGGATAGCTTCTTTGAAATTGCACCAAGTGCATTGATAACTATTGGGATGACTTTAGTGTGTTTAAGCCACAGCCGGCCAACTTCGATTGACAGATCTCGATATTTAGTAATTTTTTCCAGTTCTTTGTTGTTATTATTATTATTATTATTACCACGGGCTACTCCAGGAGTCCTTAGACTCATCGAGGGAGGCCGTAAACATCATGTTAATGCAGCTGTTCAACATTCTCACAGTATCTATCATACCTTGCCTTGAACTCCCTCACTGTCATAGCACCCACAACAGACTCTGGCAGCTTATTCCACTCATTTACCACTCTAAAAGTAAAGAACCCAGCTCTAACACCCCTGCTAACCACGCTCTTGCCCAGCTTCCATGGGTGTCCCCTAGTTCTCCCTCCACCAGTCCTGATCTCAAAAATATCATCTGAATTAATCCTATAGAATCCTTTTAGCAATTTGAATGTCTCAATCATGTCTCCCCTTTTCCGCCTATCAACTAGTTTCTGCAACCCACAAATCTTCAACCTGTTCTCATATGGTTCATTCCATAGACCTGCTATCATCTTAGTCACTCGCCTCTGGATCCTTTCAACCTCCTCCCTATCAAGAAGGAACCGAGGTGACCAAATCTGGGCACAGTAGTCGAGATGAGGTCTTATCAGGGCTCGGTACAGAGGTACAATAACTTGTTTTTCTCTGCTCGTCAAGGTATTTTTCAACAACCAAGTGAGTTGATGAGCTGATTTAGCTACTTTCACAATGTGCCCCCTAAACTTCATCTCCCTATCCACCAACACTCCCAAGTCCCTGGCCTCATCAATCTCTTGGAGTACAGTTCCACCAATGTGGTATACTGCTGCTAATCTTTTCACTCCGAAATGCATAACCTTACATTTTGTCACATTAAATTGACATCCATTCTCCTTAGTCCAGAACTCCAATCTATCTAAGTCATCTTGCAAGACTTTGACATCTTCTGCATTCACTATCGCCCTACCCAACTTTGCATCATCAGCGAACAAATGAACTGTCCCACTTAGACCCTTCCCTATATCGTTAATGAACAGATTAAACAGCAGTGGTCCAAGAACAGAATCCTGTGGCACACCACTAGTCACAGGCCGTTTTTTGGACTCTACTCCTGAATAAACTACTCTTTGATATCTCTCCATCAACCACCCAGCTATCCATCTCACCAACCCTATATCCATTCCCATATGTTTTAGTTTACGGATTAGAATTCCATGTGGTATCCTGTCAAACGCCTTTGCCAGGTCCAGCAGTATCACTGTAAACCCATTTCCCTTATCCAGTTCAGCCGTCACCTTGTTATAAAACTTGAGCAAGTTACTGAGGCATGATCTACCCTTCACAAAGCCATGCTGTCCTCTGTACAGTGTCTCATTTTCATCAATCCATTCCTGTATTTTTTCCTTGACTACTTTCTCCAAGACCTTTACAACGACTCCTGATATGCTGATCGGTCGGTAATTTGCAACCATAGTCTTGGATCCTCCTTTATGCAGTGAAACTATTTTCCCCTCTTTCCACGCCTTCGGGACTAAGCCAGACCTGAGACTCAGATTAAACAACATGGTCAAGGGCACTGATAATTCATTAGCCGCTTCATGCAAGACCCGTGCCGGTATACCATCCAATCCCACAGATGTATTCACATTAAGGTTCTGTAATAGACTATTCACCTCCACTTCATTCATCACAATTCCCATATAAACTAATGGTTCCTTCATTTTTTCAACGTCACCACCTGGATGATATACTTTTGCAAAGTGCGCGCTCAGTAACTCCACTATATCAACTGGTTCAGTGAACTCTTTACCATCGTCATTCCTTAAAATCATTTTGCCATGTACAGTTTTTTCTTGCTTGCAGCATATTGAAAGAACTGTTTGGGATTCTCTTTTGCTTGCATAGCTAGTTTCCTTTCATAATCCGCTTTTGCTGTTTTTACCACACTCGTTACCCTTCTGACCTGTACTTTATACCGTTCGTGTGCCTGCAGGTCACCCCTTTCTTTAAATTCCCTCCATAGTTGTTTCTTTTTTTGCAGCTCAAGCTTAATGGTGTTATTCATCCATTTAACCCCTCCTTGTTTCACTATTCGGACCTTAGGTATACAATCAGCCATAACCTCCTGTAAATGCTCTTTGATCACTTCCCATGCTATATCGACGTCCAGCCCTTGCAGTTGTACATGCCATGGCACTGATCCAAGCAATCTCCTAAGCTTGTCATACTTGCCAGCACGGTAATTCCACATATACCCTGTCTTAATCACAAATTTCACACCTTTAGCCACCTCCCAGGTCAAGACCTTATGATCACTCTCACCAATAGGTGGCAACATGGTCATATTCATTACAGTCAAATTCTCAGATGCTATTACCAGGTCAAGCACTCTCACACCCCTAGTATTTTCAATTACATGCTGTTTCAGATAGTTATCCCTTAATAATTGAATAAAATCCATTTCCTTCCTCACATGTGTCCTCTCCTCCTTCCAATCAATGTTACCATAGTTGAAATCCCCCATAATAATTACCCTCCTTCCACTCATTTCATCAATTTGTTTATGCATACCATCTCCACCATCTATTCCATCACCTGGTCTATAGCAGCACCCAACTGTATATTTTATTCTGCCAGTATCAATCTCACACCAAATAGCCTCAAATGAGCTCCTTTCACTATCCTGCAATACTTCAATTCTCCTTGGCTGCAGTTCATCAGCTATCATCAATAACACCCCTCCCCCAATTTTATTCTGTCTGTCCCTCCTAAACATACTATAACCTACACATTCTATCCCACTAACAATATCATCTTCCGTCAGCCATGTTTCACTAATGCCAATAACCTGTGGCCAGGAAGAGCCAATCAAGGCCAAAAATTCTTCCTTCTTGTTCCTAATACTCCTGGCATTAGTATACATGAATTGCAGTGTTCCCTTTGTCCCACCCCTATCTTGATGCGTTATTCTAAATATCCCATTCCCATTTTTTGTCCTTATTGCTGGCTCAGGTACATTATATACATTTTTACACTCAACTGTCTCACTGATGTCTGCATATCCATCCATCCCCCCCCTCCTTGGTAGTTCTAGTTTCCCTGGTTCTGCACTTCCATTTTCACTTCATTCAGCAACACTTTTTCCAGTCTCCGCACACCAAGTCCATTCAAATGCAGGCCATCCATCTTGTATAAGTCCTTTCGCCCATCAAACTCATTCCACACGTCCACAAATTCCACACCACACCGTCCGCATAACCTGCGCATAATATCATTTGCGATTATGGCCCTCCTTCTAAACTCCTCTCTGTCATACCGCGGTAACAGACTCACCATTCTAACTCTGTCACTCTTTTCTTTCGCTACCTTTAACAATACTTTCAAGTCCTCTCTCATAAAAAATTTATCACCTTTCAATTCATTCGTACCAGCCACAATTGTTATTTCTTTCACCCTCTGTTTTTGCACTCTAATGCTCTCACTTACATCCTTAAATTCTTGGATTAATGTTGTTATCACTGAGTACTCTGATATCGATAATCCAAACCTGTCAATGTTCGATAATTGTGATGTCAAGTCTATTGTGTTCCAAATTCTGATCAGTTTATATTCTAAAGTCCCAGAGAATTTTTGCTGTTTCGTTTTCTAATACTGTCGCTATTTTATGCAGGCTCCAGTTATCAGAAGTAGGAAAGCCATATTTTTTGCATACATGCCAATGAATTATTTTGGCCACTTCATCATGGTGGTATTTATAATCAGTTTGAGCTGTCTTGCTGCAGGCACTGATTAGATGTTCTACAGTCTCATCTTTCTGATCACATAATCTGCATTTGCTGTTATTATTGATGTTCAAAATTTTTGCTTTGATCGCATTAGTTTGTAATACCTGTTCTTGAGCTGCTAGAATAAATCCTTCTGTTTCTTTTTTAATGTATCAATATTGTAGCCATTGCCATGTCTTGTTCATGTCAATTTTTTCCTCAGTATTTCGAAATTGCCCATGCAAGGGTTTATTTTTCCAGCGCACATATCAGTTATTTTGCCATTCATTTTTGTAATCAGATTTGTTTCCTGTTGCTTTTAGAAGGCTCTCTTGTGTAATTGCTTGAAGCATTTTTTGCTCAGAGCTATTGTCGACATAACTTTTTAAAGTAAATTATTATTATTATTATCCTATCAAAGATATATATTATCAAAGACTCATTTAGGAGGTCCTTTTGTCATACACAGCTCATGCATGCATGCACCTGAAATGCATTCAAATTCTATTCAGACACCATACTCTCAGGCAAGGCATTCCAATCATTCACAACTCTGCATGCTAAAAACTGCTTATCACTCCCTTGTTCACACCCTCCTTATACAGCCTCCAGGGATGACCTCTTGTTCTCCCCTGATATCCCAATATTTTATGATAAACCTCTTCAACATTGATCCAATAACAACCCCTTACCAACTTGTATGTCTCTATCATATCAACCCTCATCCACCTATCTGCTAGACTGTAAATTGCATCTTCTCAACCTTTCCTCATACTCAACATTCCAGAGATCAGAAACTACCTTAGTCAATTGTCTCTGCACCCTTTTCGACATCTCTTCATCCTTAAAAACCAGGTGACCAAATCTGTGTCCATATGTGGTCTAATCAGAGCCCTATACAATGAAACCAGAATCTCCTTACTTCTACAACTCGGTGTCCTCCACATCAATGCCAGAATTCATTGTGTTGTCCTCACAACACAATCAATTCTGGCAATGATGTTTTTATACCCTAAATTTTATATCCTTATCACCATCATCCCAATATCTTGGTTTCCTCCACCTCAGCATCCCACACATCCCAACCACGTGTAAATTCTACATCTCATCTTTATTTCCCAAATTTTGAAACCTTACATTTCAGAACATTGAACTGGCATCCTCATTCAGATGCCTATTCACTCGATTTATTCAAGTCTTCTTGTAAGGCCAGAACATCTGCTCTGCTCCTCATAGTTTGTCCAAAATTTGCATCATCTGTGAACAACTGAATATCCCCATCCAAATCTTTGTCAGTATCATTAACATACAGTTAAACAACAATGGTCCTAAAACAGCTCCTGAGGCACCACACCACTAGTGAGTTTCCTCTTCTGGGATATTTCTCCCCCATACACAACTTGCTGATACCTATCAGATAGCTAATCTCCATTCCAATGTGCTAGTCTAATATCCAACTCCATCTGCTCTATTTTGATTATCAACTTATCATGCAGCAATCTATGAAAAAGCTGTGCATAATTTATGTATACAGCTGTGTATTCATCTCCCTTGACCAATGAAGCCTTCACTTTATTATAATAAGTAAGTAGATTACTAAAACATGACTTTCCTTTAGCAAATCCATGCTGTCTATCGAAGATAATGCCACTATTGTCAACTTAATTCTGGTTCTTACCAGCCTCTCCGACACTTTAACCACAACTGACACACAGATAGGTCTATAATTTGATGTTTAAATTCTGTCACCTCCCTTATGAAATAGAACAATCTTGCCTTCCTTCTGCTCCCTTAAAACTTGACCCATTTGCAAGACTCATATTAAACAAATATGTCAAGGCAGATGCCAACTCCCTGGCACATTCCTTCAAAATACATGATGATATATTACAAGTCCCAGAGCCTTAATCCTTAATCCCTCAATCCTCGTCTGTTCTCTGTTACATACTGCCTGAGATAGTTTTCCCTCAAAAACTCAAGAAACTCATTTTCTTTACCTTCAGTTGCTATCTCATCATCCCAGTCTATATTGCAATAATTAACATTGCCCATAATGATCATCCTTTTCTTGTTTGCATGGCTAATTTGCTTATACATTTCATGGACACATTGCCAGGTCTATAAAAATATCTGGCAAAGTATTTCATTCTTTTCACCTCCATTTCACACCATACTGCCTCAAAACCACTGTCACTATTTCCCCCTCTTGCATCTCTATCTTGTATGGACACAACTCTTTCTGTATCATCAGTAGCACTCCTCTCCCTTTGTACCCTTTCTATCTTCACGAAACACATCATACCCTTTCATCTCTATTCCTGTCAGGATATCATCTTCATCCAACCATGTGTCACTTATTCCAATAATTTTTGGGTGAACAGACTCAATCAATGCAACCATTCCATTTGCCTTGTTTCTTACACTTCTAGCATTTGTATACAGTAGTCCTTACTCGCTTGTCCATGGGGATATGTTCCAAGACACCCCACAGATAGTACTGAACCTTATATATACTATGTTTTTTTCTGTACACAAATACCTATGATAAAGTTTAACTTATAAATTACGCACAGTAAGAGATTAACAACAATGACTAATAATATCCAGAGAATTTTAATAACAAGGTGTGACACCTTTTGCCAACTGGCATATAGAAATATGACTTCTCCATTACTTCCAGCTAAGTATCACCACCTCTGGGCCTGGCTCCCACTGATGAGACCTCAATAAAGGTTGAAACTGGTCTGGGTAGTGACCCTTCCCTTAATGCATAGAATTATACATGTCCACAAGCAGATGTACTTTGCATTATGGTATACTAAGGCAAGTGATGAGAACTTATACCACCTTTTCCACGAGTTGACCCAGTCCTGAAAATACTTCAGGCAAAAACTTTGTTTGCTTACACTTGGATAAAGGATTAAACCAAATATAAAATTAATAAAATAGAATATTTATAACAACATACTGTAATAAAAGTTATCTGGATGTGAATGGAATCTTAGCATCCTCAGCATATTTTTTTTATTATTTATTTATTATTTTATGACATTAAGAACTTTCACCTTCCTTTTCACTTAAAAGGAAAGACTTTATGGCTTCTCTTTGGCATATCCGAATTGCCAGCATTGAACTTTTGTTTTGGGGCCATTATTAAGTAAAATAAGTATTACTTGAACACAAGCACTACGATACCATGCCAGCCAATCCAATAACCAAGAACTATTCAGAATGGTGTTCAATTTAAAACTTATGAATTGGCTATTATTAAAGCAAGAGCCATATGGCTTCATTTCGGCAGTGTGTAAAATTATCTAGGCAAAGTGGATACTAGATCCAATATTATTTCAAAGCCCAATGTTTTTAGAAACTATGAAAGTTTAGTAAAGTTGACCTTAGCTTGACTAAAGTAGCTAAGGCAACTTGGGGATGCGGAGGATTGTATTCTTGTAAGCTCTCAGGTCAACTTACGAAACTTTCATAGTTTCTACAAACATTTGGCTTTGAAATAATGTTGAATCTGTCCACTTTGCTGATTATTATTATTATTCAGGCCTCCATGGAGTCAAAAGACTCATCATGGGAGGTCCTTTCTAAGAAACACAAGTCTATCAAGACTCATCAAGGGAGGTCCATCCTAGGAAACACATAGTCTATCATACCACTCCTTAAATGCATTGACCGATCTTGCTTTCACCACTCTCAGGCAATGCATTCCATGGTTCAACCACCATCCATGCAAAGAAACCTCTCCTCACCCTCTTTCTCACAGTTTCCTTTCGTAACTTCCAGGGATCATCTCTTGTCATAACTCCTTCCTGCTGTTCAGCCAAGCGAAAGAACTCCACAGTGTTAATCCTGTAACCACCTCTCAACAGTTTAAAAGTGTCAATCATATCACCCCTCCTTCTTCTATCCACCAAACTCTGCAGTCCACACTCCCTCAGTCGATCCTCATAACTAACATTGTACAGTCCCGATACCATCTTTGTTATCTGCCTTTGTACCCTTTCCACAATTAATTTATCCCCTTCAAATCCTGGGGACCAGATCTGAGAACAATAGTCCAAGTGTGGTCTGATCAGAGTCTTATACAACGAAATGATAACTATTTTATATCTGCAGGTCAGTGTCCTTCTCATTATTGCAGCAATCCTCTGTGTTACCTTCACTATGTTTGCAATATGTCCCCTAAATTTCAGGTTTCTATCAATCATCAAACCCAGATCTCCTATCTCTTCTACTTCCTCCAGTTTAACTCCTCCCATAGAGTATGCAGCATCCCATCAATGTGTCCCAAACCTCAACACCTTACATTTTGCTGCATTAAACCGATACCCATTCATTTGACCATTTATTTAGTTTATTCAAATTCTCTTGCAGGGCTACCACATCTGCACTATTATTAATAACCCTTCCCAGCTTTGCATCATCTGCAAATAACCGAATATCCCCTTGCAATCCATGGACAATGTCATTGATATAAAAGTCAAACAATATAGGTCCTAGTACTGAGCCCTGTGGAACCCCTGTGGAACCTTCTGCCTCTTTGATATTGCTCCACCATACACAACTCTCTGATACCTATCGGACAGCCAATCCTGAATCCAGTTGACCAATCTGACATCCAGACCCATGTGCTGCAACTTAAATATCAGCTTATCATGTGGCACCCTGTTGAATGCCTTTGCTAAGTCTAGGAAAATGACAGTACATGCCTTTCCCTCATCTAATGCTCTTGTAACTTTATCATAAAAGGCTAGCATATTGCTAAAACAAGAGCGCCCCTTCATCAATCCATGTTGACTTTCACTGATAACATTACCCTCATCTGCCCAATGCTGTATATGGTCCCTCACTATTTTCTCCAAGATCTTACTAACTACTGATGACACACAAACTGGCCTATAATTAGACACTTCGAGTCTGCTACCGCCCCTTATGCAATGGCACTATATTACCTTCCTTCCATTCCATGGGCCAGACTTTCATTGAAAAGCCAGGTCAAGGGCACTGTCAGTTCCTTAGCACATTCTCTCAAAACTCATGGTGAAATACCATCCAGTCCCAAAGCTTTACTAACATCCAGAGTACTCAGTATCTGGAACACACTCTCCTCCTGCACCTCAAACCTACTCTATCCCTCTAGTATTCAAATTGACTCCTCCAGGATGAAATACTCCAATAAAGTGTTCAATGAACAATTCCACTGTCCTCTGCATCAGTCACTCTATTCTCATTTTTATCACACAATATCATTCTTCCACAGTCATTTCTCCTCCTACTGGCCACATAGCTAAAAAATTCCCTAGAATTTTCCTTGGATCTAAGGGCCAATCTTTTCTCATATTCCAGTTTCACCTTCCATACCATACTAGTCACTCTTCTGGCCTGCATCTTATATTCTTCATGCATCTTCTCTTCACCTGTTTCCTTATATCTCTTCCATAGCCTCTGTTTCACATGTAGTTCCTGTTTAATATTGTTTGTCATCCACTTTACTCCAAATTGTGTCCTCTTGTTTACTCGTGGAATACAGCTTACCATTGCTGCTAACAAATATTCCTTCACAATTTCCCAAGCACTAATGATATCCCAGCCTTCCAATTCCTCCCTCCACATAACTTCCCCAAGTTTACGTCTAAGACTATTATAATCACCTGCTTTATCCACATACGTTCCCCATCTCTTTGATACTCCTGCATGTCTATTCATTTCCCAAGTCAAAACCATATGGTCACTCTCTCCAACTGGTGTGGTGGGAGAGATGTCATCTCAGTTATTATCAGTTCTTCTGATGCTATAACCAAATCCAAAACTCTTGAACCTCTTGTTCCCTCTGTTACATGTTGCCTAAGACATTTGTCCCTCAAGAATTCTAGAAATTCCATTCCCTTATTGCTACATGCATCTTCCTTTCCCCAATCTATACTGCTGTAGTTAAAATCTGCCATAACAATCGTTCTTCTTACACTTGCTACGTTCAACTGTCTCAACATCTCCTGGTCCCCACCCTCTGTGTTCCTTGGTCTGTAGCAACACCCCACTAAATATCCTGTCTTGCCCACCTCCCCTCAGATCATATGCTTTCAAAATCATTAGTGTCACAACCTTCCAAAGCCTCCACTCTTAGAGGACATAGGTCGTCACTTATCATAAGCAGTATTCCACCACCACGCTTTCCCTTCCTATCCTGCCGAAAAATGCTGTATCCAACAACTTCTATTCCTGTTATTATATCCTTTTCTGTCAACCATGTCTCTGTGATCCCAATAATCTTTGGCCAGGCTAATGCTATCAGTGCCACCAATTCCTCTCCCTTATTCTAAATACTCCTGGCATTGGTATAAAGTATAAAAATGCCATTGTTTCTATACCCAGCATTATCCCCTCTAGACTCCATTGGGCTCAACGTTACCTGATGTCTTCCCCCTTCTCCCAAGTACCCATTCCCATAAGGTGTCACCCCTGTTACCATCCACACTGGGACACACTGACTTGTTCAGAACAGCAATCTCTCCAGATGCCTACGTCCTTCTTCATTCAAATGCAGGCGGTCTCTCGCATACAATTCCTCTCTGCTCTCAAACACACTCCAAGCATCCACATATTCGAATCCTCTCTTCTGACACATTCTCGCTATTATGCCCTTCAATATCACCGCTCTTCTGCTCAGCTTGAAATTATCATACCTAGGTAACACACATCAACTATCTTTCCTCTCTGTCTTCTTTCGCACAGCCTCAAGCAAGAATCTCTTATCTCTCATTGCCCTATTTACAACACCACTCAAGTCATTTGTTCCCACCATTACAATCATCTCATCTACCCTTTCACCTCTCTTAATTGCCAGAGCCATACTTTCCATCGTTCCTCCTGGCAAACATTCCTCACGCATCCTATCTTGAACACCACGGATCATTGAGTCCGCATACATTACACCTCTTACCACCATATTCCTCGATTGCTCACATGCATCCCTCACTCTCTCTCTCTCTCTCTCTTGTAACAGTTTATCTCTGTGCTCCCCTACTTACCTGCCTTCCTGACATCACTCTATCTCTAGTCCCTGTGCTCCCTTGCATTCCTCTCATTCCTTCTCTCCTGCTGTTTCCATTCTTTCCTTTTCTATAATTCCTATATCTTTGACTCATTCCCTCTCTTCCACTTGTCCTATTCTCACCTCTTCTATCATTCATACAACTCTCTCTCATTCCCTCTCTTCTACTGTTCCCATTCTCTCTCTCTCCTCTTCTATCACTCCCATAACTCTCTCTCATTCCTTCTCTTATACTGTTCCTATTCTCTCTATATTCCACCTGCTCTTTCAGCTCATCTATCTCTCTCTCTCTCTGTAAGTCAGCCATTCTTGTTTTCCATTCATCCTCCCAATTGAGACTATCTCCTAAAACTTCAGAATTATTCAACCTTTCCATACTCCCCACTCTTATTATTTTATTCGTACTTCTCTCGCAATTATAAAATTTTTATTTCTGGAATTTTCCATTTAATATTTTCGGACTGGGGTTGACTGCATATAACTGAAACTATGGATAAGGTGGGGACTACGGTACAAACATATACTTGAACCATTTCTTTTTCTCCTTATTCATCTTAGAACTCTCCTCAAATTAACTGTTTTCCTTCGATCCCAGATCATCCCCTTTCCTTTTTGTCTACACTCATTCATATCCTCAGATTCATTCCCTGCACTCATTTCTCTACCTTCCAGCAGTCTCTCCAAATGATTCACACATTATTACTCATTATGTGATATGTATTACGCATTATATCACACATTATTACTCATTATGTTATATGTATTACTCATTATATCACACATAATATTACTCACACTCACACATATTATTATTATTACCCAAGACCTCATGGAGTCAAAGATTCATCTAGGAGGTCCTTTTATCAAACACACAGTTCATCTTACCGTGCTTTAAGCACACCCAAATCCTCTGCAGACACCGCACTCTCAGGCAAGGCATTCCAATCATTCACAACGGTGCATGAAAAAAACCTGCCTCTCACTGCCCTACTCACCCTCCTTATACAGCCTCCAGGGATGACCTCTTTTTCTCCCCTGATCTCCCACTATTTTCTATAGAACCTCTCCAGCATTGATCCTATTAATAACCAACCTCTTAATAACTTGTAGGTCTCTATCATATCTCCCCTCCTCCTCCTCCTCCTCCTGTCCACCAGACTCTGCAAGTTGCATCTTCTCAATGTTTCTTCATATTCGATTCCAGAGGTCAGTCATTTCTGGACCCTCTCCAACATCTCTTCATTCTTCTGAAAACCAGGTGACCAAATCTGGGCACAATAGTCCATGTGTGGCCTAATCAAAGCCTTATACAATGCAACAAGAATCTCCCTACTTCTACAAGTCAGTGTCCTCTGCAACATTCCCAGAAGGCTTTGTGTTGTCTTCACAATTTTGGCTGTGTCCACTAAATTACAGATCCTTATCCACTATCACTCCCAGATCTCTTATTTCCTCTGCCTCCAAAAATATATCCCCGTAAGCATAAATTCTGCATCCCATCTTTATTTTCCAAATTTTAAAACCTTACATTTTGCAACAATGAACTCACATCTCCCATTCCTGTGCCCAATCATTCAATTTATTCAAGTCTTCTTGTAAGGCCACAGCATCCTCTCTGCTCTTCATGGTTCATCCCAACTTTGCATCATCTGCAAACAACTGAATATCTCAATTCAAATCTTCACCAATATCATTATTATACAAGTTAAACAGCAATGGCCCTAAAACAGACCCCTGAGACACACCACTTAGTAACTTTCCTTTTCCTGGATATCGCTCCCCATACACAACTTGTTGATACTATCAGATAGCCAGTCCCCAATCCAATGCATCAATCTAATATCCAACCCTATCCACTCCAGTTTGACTATTAACTTATCATGTGGTAATCTATCAAAGGCCTTTGCATAATCTAACTATATTACTGTGTATCCTTCTCCTCTAGCCTTGGAAGCAGTCACCTTATTGTAATAAGTAAGTATATTACTAAAACATGACCTTCCTTTAGCAAATCCATGCTGTCCATCAAAGATTATACCATTGTTGTCAACCCAACTCTGGATCCTAGTTCTCACAAGCTTTTCCACCTTAACCACAACACCTGACACACAGAATAGGCCTATAGTTTGATGCTTGAGTTCTATCACCTCTTTTATGAAGTGCCACAATCTTGCCCTCCTTCCATTCCTTAGGAACTTGACCCAGTGCAAGACTCATATTAAAAAAATATGTCAAGGCCGGTATCAACTCCCTGGCACATTCCTTCAGAATACGTGGTGATATACTATCAAGTCCACAGCCTTATTTACATCTAGTTTGTTCAACTCCCCATACACCTCTTGCTCACTCACAGCCAGTCTCTCTTCCCCATCATCAACTGCTCTCAATCTCTCCATGAAGTCCCATTCACAAGATTGAAAGACCTTTATGAACTGCTCATTAAGTATCTCCAACACACCTTCTGCAGCAGCTGTCTTTATACCATTTTCTCCAATCAATGTCATCCTTCCATGATCATTCTTTCTTTTGCTGGCTACATATCGAAAGAACGCCTTAGGATTCTTTTTGGCTTCATTAGCTAACTGCTGTTCATACCTCTCTTTAGTTACCCTCACCAACCAAGTTACTCGCTTGCCTGGTCTTTGTAGTCCTCATGGAATTGGTTATTTCCACTTCTCTTATTAAGCATAAACTTATTGTACAAGTATATCAAAATAAGGAAGATACATATGATCATTTTTAATAAACACTTTATGTAACAAAAATATAAATTCCAGTAAATAACTAAGCTTATTTGCATATTAAAGAAATGAGTAAAAAATTACTGAGTTTTACAGATTTCTAAATGTGCTAACTGCATCTGTACATTATACATCACTGTTCACAAAGATGCTGGTATGCCATACTATTACATATCATCTCTAAAAAAAGTACACTGTTGATATATATTTCTAATTGCACTCCTCTTGAATATTTTCTACCACTGTTCTGTTACTACTTGTTTCATTTAAAATCTTTCAAAGTAGTTACTCTAGAAATACAGAAGATCTTTATGTTCAGCTTTTATATTTCCTTTGATTTCTTTTACAGTGCTCTCTTTTTTCCATTTCTAAATGTTTTTACAGTAGCCTTCTGAACTTCATGCAGTCCTGGTAATATTTTATCTTCTGTATGCTTGTGTGCGTAAATATTCTCATGACTCTTATTTAACCACCGTTAATTTTTTTTTTCCAGGACTGCCTCTTCTTGAGCCCCCCATGAAGTTTGGATTTTTCTGTCCTTGAAAATACCCTTGCATCCCTTCCCGGCTGAATCTGTCACTTAGTTTTCTTCAGATTATATTCAGTTTCTTCAGATTTTTGCCACCGAGTCTTCAAAGTTTGGTTGATGTTTGCAAACTTTTTTTTTTTCACCTCATAATCTATGTATATTTCATAATAGTTTTCATTTCCTTGTCTTTTTTACAGGCAACAAACAACAACAACAAAAAAAACTTCTACAAATATTCTCAAGTTATCATTGATATTCTTGAGAATGTGTTCAAATAACTGGACATATACAAAATGATATTATTGCAGTTTTCATCATCAGATCTCATGAAACATCATGCATTTTTTTAAATTTATGATTTCCTTTTCTTATTCCTTATTTATTAATCTCTTATTCCTAAAGATAGATGAGTAAGAAATGGCCAGCTCTAAAGTTTGCAAGGCCAGTAATTTATATTCATAAAAACAAATACTTTTATTATAATATTAAAAAGAAAACAACATATAAAGAATCATAAATGATATTAGAAATTAAAGATATATTGTATTAAAGCTAAGGAAGTTAATTTCTTGAGTCATATTAAATCACAGTCCAGGTTTTATATGCTTTAATACAGATTAAACATTAGAGAGGTGCATGTTACAACTAACTGGCAAGGTGACCTGCAATTGTCAAATACATTACATGACGGTACAAAATTTTCATATATTATTCACAAAGATCATAATTTCTCAAATTTATACAAAAATCATGATAAAAGATTAATTTTGAGTGCCAGTATGAAAGACAGTGAAAAAGATGATAAATAAGTGAGTGTTGATATGTAATTAATAGAATACATAAGTCAAAAGCTGAATTAGTGAAGATTAGAAATGAGAATGGGTCACAAAGGATCAAAACTTGGAGGAGACCTCCATATAACCTATAATGAATGAAGATAACCACCCAAGACTCAATGTCCAACCCTAACCTTCTTATGGTATAACCTGTTATTAGGTAATCACCTGGATATTAAATGAACAAGGATGGATTGCAATTTAGGACAGCCAACTAAATTACATTCTTTATTGTTAAAAGCACAAACAAAAATGAAATGATGGTAAATGATGAAATATTGTACTGAGCATAACTACCATCATTTTATTTTTGTTTGTGCTTTTAGCCAATAAAGAATGCAACTTAAGCAGATCTCCTGCTGTTTTCCTGCTCAGGAAACTAGGGCAGACAGTAAAAAGTCAGCCAGTGGAATTCATCATAAAAGTTTAATGGAGTGAAACAGCACTAGGAGACAATTAAAAGTAGTATTTAATGCTTCCAATATTTTGTCTCAATTACAGAGACATCATCAGGGAGTACAAAATGACACTTGTAACACACAAGCAGCACAAAACTAGCTAAAACGTGTGTGAATGAAAGACTAGAGTCCCAACTAGGTGGGACTCTAGTCTAGGCACTCTCTATGGACACCATTCAGCAGCCTAGGATGTTAACCAGGATCTTGAAGTATTAGTGTTTCTCATTTTGAAAGTTTTATGCAACTGTATTTATTTAAATTAAGCTGATTTTTAAGAGAAGCAACAGAGTCTAAAAATAGTCTTTCTCTTCTAAATTTACTGTAATGGAGCATGATGGTCTTTTTCCAGTTGATTCTGTGAGCTGTATTCAAAGCATGGTCAGCAAGGCCAGATTGACCATAGTCATGATTGCAGATGTATTTTTTATGTTCTTCCATTTGGATGGTAGCTGATCTTCCTGTCTGTCCATAGTAGGTCAACTTGCAAGAACAAGGAACTCTATACACACTTGGAACTGAGAGGGGAGGGAATTTGTCTTTAGTGGAGCAAATAAGGGTAGCTAGTTTTAAGTGGGATTTGAAAGTGGTGCAAATTAAGATTCTGAATATGTCTGATGTGCCTCAGACATAGGGGATAGTGATAGCATTATTAAAATCTTTCTGAAGAGAAGGTCGTAGACTGGAGGAATAATTATTTTTTTGATAATGTGGGAAATGTAACCATTAGATAGAAAAGTATGGTGTATATGATTGAGTTCTGTTGCAAGAGAGGTCTCATTAGAACAAAGGTTATAAGCTCTATGGGTTAGTATTTTTATGACTCTATATTGTTGAGGAGGGGGGATATGATGGGAAAGTTTGTGAATGTATCTGTCTGTGTGAGCGGGTTTCCTATATACTGAAAAGGACAGGTTACCATCAGGTATACATGTGACCAAGGTGTCTAGAAAGTCCAGACTAGGGGACATATTGCAAAGGTGGTGAAGGTAACACAGAGGATTGCTGCTATTATGAGAAGGACACTGACCTGCAGAGATAAGAGGGTTATCATTCCGTTGTATAAGTCTCTGATCAGACCACACTTGGACTATTGTTCTCAGATTTGGTCCCCAGGATTTGAAGGGGATAAATTAACTGTGGAAAGGATACAAAGACGGATGACAAAGATGGTTTCAGGACTGTACAAGGATAGTTATGAGGATCGGCTGAGAGAATGTGAACTGCAGAGTTTGGTGGATAGAAGAAGGAGAGGTGATATGATTGAGACTTTTAAACTGTTGAGAGGTGGTTACAGGGTTGACACTGGGGAGTTCTTTTGCTTGGTTGAACAGCGGGAAGGAGTGATGACAAGAGGCCATCCCTGGAAGTTATGAAAGGAAACTGTGAGCAAGAGAGTAAGGAGGGGTTTCTTTGTGTGGAGGGTGGTTGAGCCATGAAATGCATTGCCTGGTGGAGTGGTGGGAGCGAGAACGGTCAGTGAGTTTAAGGAGTGGTATGATAGACTTTGTGTTTCTCAGGGGGGGACCTCCCCTTGATGAGTCTTGACAGACTTTATGTCTTAGGAAGGACCTCCCTCAAGAGTCTTTTGACTCCTTGGAGGCCTGAATAATAATAATAATATTATTATTATTAGTTTCCTTTTCCATAGTAAATTGGATTCTAGGATGAAGGCTACCAAGGTGACATAGAAAAGTATCTAATGAATCTGGGCCATGAGAGCAAATAGAAAAGACATCATCTACATATCTCAACTAGATAGATTATTTGAGAGAGGCTGAGTCAAAAGCTTGTTTTCCAAAATCGTCCATAAAAAAATTGGCATGGGGTGGGGGATGAGAGGGAAGATCAGGGGATACCCATGAAGGTATTCTCTATCTGTTTATAAATTTTGTTCTTCCAAGAGAAATAACTAGAATGGATAGCAAAGGAAAATAGGTCAATGATATCAAGAGGAAAAACGTTTTTTAAAAGCAATAAGGTGTCATTTAAAGGAATGGTAGTAAACAATGAGATGATGTCAAAACTCACTAGGATATCAGTATCATTATCAATTAAATATGCAGTAGACCTTTTAAAATGGAAAGAATTTTTTATGTATAATGTTGTATGACCAGTAAGGAGGACAAGAGATTTTGCTAACTGTTTGAATAATTTATAGCAGGGAGAATCAGTAGTATCTACTATGGGTTGTAGAAGGGGAATTACATTTATGAATCTTAGGTGGGGGAGGCAACTGAAGGGTTTGAGTTTTTTTTGTGATATCAGGAGGCCAGGAAGACACTTTTTTTTAGGATTTTTAATTTCTTGATTTGCAATTTTGTGGGACCATAATCTAAAGGTCTGTAGGTGGAGCAGTCTCTAAGAATGATAGCCATTTTCTTATTGTATTCACTGGCATTGAGGATAATGGTAGCACTTCTCTTGTCAGATCTAGTATGACTATGCTGTTATCTTTACATAGTTTATTAAGGGTAATAGATTTCTGTTGAGAGGTGAAGATCTAGAAAGTGAACTGGCAATGTCAAGCCTGATGTTATTAGCTATCTCAGGAGCTAAGTTACAGATACTGCATTTAATGTTGAACATTAGGTTTAATAATGGTTGAGGTGTAACAGCAATATTGTGGCTGAATTCATTAAGCCTTTTTTTATGCCACGTTAACTACAGTATGAAGAGGTTGCAGTTGAGGAATGGGTTTAGAATTCAAAAGTCAACCATAAATTAAATAAATACAGTTGCATAAAAAATATGGGAAACACTAATGCTTCGAGATCCAGTTTACAACCTAAACCTCCGACAAGTGTCCACAGAGGGTGCCCCGCCTAGTTAAGACTGTCTTTCATCCATATGTTTTAGTTTTGTGCTACCTTTGTGTGTGTGTGTGCATGTTACAAATCTCCTTTTGTACTCCCTGATAATGTCTCTGTAACTGAGACAAAATATTAGAATCATTAAATACTACTTTTAATTGTTTCCTAGTGCTGTTTCACTTCATTAAACTTTTATCATGAATTTTTCCCAGCATTTAACACACAGCTAGTGGAAGAAACTCGACCTCAACAGAATTGAAGACAAGCATCATCATGAAAAGTATCAAAGGAAGAGAAATGGAACTTTCAGAATAATTAGATAAGTACAGTTGATTCTCGCTACCATGGTAATAAACTCACTAACTAGCAAACAAACCACTATAATAAACTCACTCACTATAACAAACTACTGAAAAGTCCTGACCAAAAAAGCCCTACAGGTACACTGCTATGCTAAAAGAAATTCACTATAGCAACTATCCACTATGACAAGCTATTCCTGTAGTCCTTACAAATTTGCTATAGTGACAGTGAATTGTATCACATCAGCATAACCGCTGTTACTGAGTCGAAGAAGACTTAAGCAGTGATATACTGCTAAATAATAATTATAAGATGTTATATTCAACAGTGATCAGACAAGGAAGTAGTAGCTACAGTGCTCAACATTAAACACAAAGATTCTTGAATGTAGACAATTTAAGGTAGAGTGATGTGGAAAGTTTTCAAAATAAGATATTGGACAGTGAGACTTATTTTGCCTGTGGTCCCACAGAAGATTCTAAAAAGAATCAGAGGAATTTTTTGAGTCATCACAGGTGGCAGATGACATGAAAAAGAAAAGAAAAGCTGTAAAGCAGGAAATGAATTGCAGACATATAGGTATGTTTGGGGAAAATTTGGAGGAAAGAACAAAGCTATTAATAATGGTAAGTGCATGCTAAATTTCACTTCAGGACATGGACAAGTCATTATATAAACCATGTTCCAACATAAAGATGCTCATAAATTCACATGGAGAGAGCACACATAAATACAAAATCTTATTGACTGTGTTATGTTGGCAGTGATATCTTCAAATATGTTCAGAATTCAAGGATATACATATGAAATCAAATATGAGGCAATCACCATTAATTTGTAGCAGAATAAAAAAATGAATATCATGTTAAAAGGAACATATGTATAAATTTTTTTTTTTAATATTCAAGGCTCAGTATTAGCATCTGCCAGCCTTGTTAGTAGAGGGGATAGCATATCCACTCTCCAGCCAACATGCTTTGGGTTTGAATCCCACACAAGGAATGGATGTTTGTAAAAGCTTGCTCTGGACAAGGTTGTACAGATTTAAAGGGTGCTTTTTTTGCCTACGTATGATTGTGGTGAGATGAGGCAGAGAGCAAGGATTAAGAATGATATGTTGGCTGAAATGTGTGAGGAGAGGAGAGTACAATTTGTTAATGTGTGGAATGAGTTTGAAGAACGAAGTGAACTGTATGGGAGCAATGGACTGCATTTGAGTGGTTATGGTGTGAGTTGCTTGGAGAGACTGTTGCTGGAAGATAGAGAAGTGAGTATAGAGAATGAATCAGATCAAGTGGGAATTGATGTGGAGGAGCAGGAGAGTATGACAGGAAAGATTGAAGAGGTGGTTATGAATGAGGAAGTAAGTGCATGAGTATGGAAAATGAGAGAAATGGGAGTGCAAGATGAACAGGGAAACGGGGAGACTCAGGGTAGACAGAGGTTCACAGTGTGAGAAAGGTGGATGCTCCAAAAGGAAGTGAGAGCATGTGTAGACAGGAAAGGAATGGGATGACCTGGGATCAAGAGGAAACAGTTGGAATTAAAGAGGGTTCTAAAATGAATAAGCAGAAGGGGAAATGGCCCCAGTCGAGCATGGAGAGATCACATTGAATGAGTGGTATCAGATGTAGATCCAGGAATGAGCTGTTATGTTTATATACAAATGCTAGAAGTGTAAGAAAATTGTTGGAATAAGTGAGACATGGTTAGATGAGGACGACATCCTGACAGTAATAGAGATGGAAGGGTATGATGTGTTTCGTGAGGATAGAAGGGGTAAAAAAGGGAGTGCTATTGATGACACAGAAAAAGTTATGTCCATACAAAGTAGAGATGCAAGAGGGAAATAGTGCCAGTGGTTTTGAGGCAGTCTGGTGTGAGATAGAGGTGAATGGAATGAAATACTTGGTTGGATGTTGTTATAGGCCAGGAAATGTGGATGGTAGTGACTATGAATTGTATAATCTAATTATCCATGCCAATAAGAAAAAAGTGATCATTATGAGCTATTTTAATTATGGCAATATAGACTGAAATTATGAGATAGCAACTGGAAGTAAGGAAAATTAGTTTTTTGAGTTTTTGAGGGAGAGCTACCTCTGATAGTGTGTAACAGAGGACACACGAGGATTGAGGGTCTTGGATTTGGTCATCTCATCAGAGGATGTAATTATAAATGAAGTGTCAAATCACCTGCTAATTGGTGAGTGACCAGAAGTGATTACCTGGGTGGTTACCAGCAGTGTGAGGACCTCTGTAAGAAAAGGGTATATGTGGAACTAAAAGGGGGGTGATTATGAAGAGCTCAGGAGACAGCTTGCAGGTGTAGCATGGCATGAAGAGTTAGCTGGAAAAGAGATCAATGCAGCTTGGGGATTTTCAAAAACTATCTAGTAGATGAAATGTCTAAATGTATTCCAAGGGTGAGAAGGTTAAATTAGGTAGGTGTGAAATGGATAAATAAAGATATTAAGCATGCGATACAGAGAAAAAGGGCATTATGGAGGCAGCATAAGAGAAGTGGAAACCAATTCCATAAGGACTACAAAGACATCACCAACCAATACAACTTGGGTGGTGAGGGTAGCTAAAGAGAGGTATGAATAGCAGTTAGCTAATGAAGCCAGAAAGAATCCTAAGGAGCTCTTTCGATATGTATAGGCAACAAAAGAAAGAATGATTATGGAAGGATGACATTGATTGGAGAAAATGGTATAAAGACAGTGTGGTGGAGATACTTAATGAGCAGTTTCATAAAGGTCTTTCAATCTTGTGAATGTGACTTTGGAGAGATTGAGAGCAGTTGATGATGGGGAAGAGAAACTGACTGTAAGTCAGCAAGAGGTGTATGGGGAGTTGAGCAAACTAGATTTAAATAAGGCTGTGGTACTTGATAATATATCACCACATATTCTGAAGGAATGTGCCAGGGAGTTGATGCTGGCCTTGACATATTTTTTTAATACGAGTCTTGCACTGAGTCAAGTTCCTAAGGAGTGGAAGGAGGGCAAGATTGTGCCACTTCATAAAGGAGGTGATAGAACTCAAGCATCAAACTATAGGCCTATCTGTGTGTCAGGTGTTGTAGTTAAGTTGTTGGAGAAGCTTGTGAGAACTAGAATTCAGAATTGGGTTGACAATAATGATATTATTTTTCATGGACAGCATGGATTTACTAGATGGAGGTCAGGTTTTTAGTAATCTATTTACTTATTATAATACAATAAGGTGACTGCTTCCATGTACAGAAGAGAATGATACACAGTAATGTACTTAGATTTTGCAAAGGCTTTTGATAGATTACCGCATGATAAGTTGATAGTCAAACTAGAGTGGATCAGGTTGGATATTAGATTGGTGCATTGGATTGGAGACCGACTATCTGATAGGTATCAACAAATTGTGTATGGGGAGCGATATCCAGGAAAAGGAAAGTTACTCGTCGTGTGCCTCAGGGGTCTGTTTTAGGGCCATTGCTGTTTAATTTGTATAGTAATGATATTGGTAAAGATTTAGATGGAGATATTTAGTTGTTTGCAGATGATGCAAAGTTGCGATGAACAATGAAGAGTAGAGATGTTGTGGCCTTACAAGAAGATGTGAATAAATTGGGTGATTGGGCACTGGAATGGGGATGTGAGTTCAATGTTGCAAAATGTAAGGTTTTAAAATTTGGAAAACAAAGATGGGATGTAGAATTTATGCTTATGGGGATATATTTTTGGAGGAAGAGGAAATAAGAGATCTGGGGATAATAGTGGATAAGGATCTGAAATTTTGGGGACACATAGCCAAAATTGTGAAGACAGCACAAAGGCTTCTGGGAATGATGCGGATGACACTGACGTGTAGAAGTAGGGAGATTCTTGTTCCATATAAGGCATTGATTAGGCCACACATGGACTATTGTGCCCAAATTTGAACACCCGGTTTTCAGAAGGATGAAGAGATGTTGGGAAGGGTCCAGAGGCGACTGACTAAGGTAGTTTCTAACCTCTGGAATGTTGAGTATATGGAAAGATTGAGAAGATGCAACTTGCAGAGCCTTGTGGACAAGAGATCGACTAGAGATATGATAGAGACCTACAAGTTATTAAGTGGTTGTTATATGATCAACGCTGGAGAGGTTCTACAGAAAATAGTGGGAGATTAGGGGAGAACCAGAGGTCATCCCTGTAAGTTGTATAAGGAGGGTGTGAGTAGGGGAGTGAGAAGCAGGTTTTCTAATGCAGAGATGTGAATGATTGGAATGCCTTGCCTGTGAGTGTGGTGTCTGCAGAGAATTTGAATGTGTTTAAAGCATGGTATGATGATCTGGATGTATGATAAAAGGACCTCCTGGATGAGTCTTTAATTCCATGGGGTCTTGGGTAATAATAATAATAATAATGATAATAATAATAAGGTGTATTCGAGATTAATTTTCTGCTGTCCTCTGATCCCAGATTGTGAGCTGCCATGGATTTTATCATGGACATGCATATCAAGGATTTAGGCCTAGCATGGCCTGTTCTTGCCTTAGAAGTCATCGTTGAATCGTTTAAGAGGACGTCCTGGTTTTCTTTTTCCTAATGGCTTGTACTTTAAGGCTTCTTTTGATAATCTTTCTGTTTTCATTCTTTGAATGTGTTCCATCCATTTATGTTTATATTTTTTAATTTTTTTCTATTACTGATTCTTGGTTTAATTCTTTCATAATTTCTTTGTTTCTTTTGTGATCAAATAGGGTATACTTTGCAGTTTTTCTCATAACTTCATTTCTGCTGTTGTTAATCTTTGTTTGTCTTTTTGTTTTATTGTCCAGATTTTGCTTCTATACATTAAGACTAGTATGGCTAATGTATTGTATACTTTTAGTCTGGTTTGGTTTAAATATAGAGTTAATTACACCTGTTATTTTTAAATATTTTGCAATTTTTACGTTTATATCTTTTTCATTTTCATATGTAATCATACATCCTAGGTAGTTAAATGAATTCACCTGTTCTAAGATCTTGTTATCTATTACTATTACTATTTTAGTTCTTGCTGGATCTTGTCCTTTAAAGGCCATAGTTTTTGAGTTTTCTGTTGATATTATCATACCATAATCTTTGGCTATCTCATTTAGATCTAAAATAGCTTTCTGTAAGTTATCTTCAGAATTTGTAATTATTATTTGGTCGTCGGTAAAGAGGAGAGTGTTTAAGTTTACTGTAGGAGAAAGTTTAATTCCCTGATGAAAATTTTTATTCCATTTTAGTAGATATTAAAAAGAGTTGTTGAGAGGGGACATCCCTGTCGGACCCCTTGGTTTATCTCTCTCGTATATGATAGCTCGTGATTTAATCTTATTTGTATTTGATTATTTTCATATATACTTGTGATAGCTTTTAGGATATTATTTGGTATTTGTCTTTCATTTAATATGTTAAATAATATGTTTCTTTTAACTTTGTCAAATGCTTTTTCAAAGTCAATAAATGCAATATGTATTTCTAAATTGTATTATTTTATGTAAGCTGTGATCGAGTAAGGTGCAGATTTTTTTTTTTTTTAGAATGTTTGGTAAGTGAAATGCATCATCATCAGAAAGTGTGGTAAGTGCAGGAACAGTAAATGAGTTTAAAGTTCAGACAATACGCTAAACTCAGTCACTGTTTTTGCACTCACTGCACTTTCTGGCAAGGCACAATGCTGTCATTATCAGGCTTCTGTGGGATTGCAAGACATATCACTGTGATGCAGAGATCATCACTATCTGTTAAAATGTACATCATTCATGCTTTAAACTCATGTACAATATCATTCATTATACTTTCTGGCAATGAATTTCATTTGCCAACCATTCTCCAAGTAAAAAATAAAAATACCTCACTCTCTTGCTCACCATCCTTTTATAAAACTTCCTAGAATATGCTCCCATTCTTCTCTCCCAAACACACTTTTCACTCATAAATAATCTCTTATGTATATTATATTCTTTGATATTTTTAATATTTAACTTACTTTGAGTAGGTAGATAAAATAAATTCTTTCATATGGTGATCCATTCCACACAGGAAATTCAAAGTCAAAGTCAACTCCATCAAATTTATACTTCTTTAAAATATAAATGACTGATAATATAAACCTAAAAGAGAAGAATTTCTGGAAATTGTACAAGTTACTGTATAAAATGCATTTATTTCTATCTGGGGAACTTTAAAATAATAAGAAAAATATGTTAACACTATTATAAAAGAAACCATGAAATGCAAAATAACCATGAAAAGGGTCAGGAAGTCACTTTTTACCCTTTTTTTTTCATTGACTCTCTCTCTCTCTCCAATCATATGGTTGTGTGGAGAATCAGCATGTAAAAGGGATTGTTTCTACTGCCATAAATGGTCTAACCAAAGGAATGAATCCTTCCCTCACCTCCACACAAAAAAGAGCATTCTCAAATCCCATGGCAAGGATTACATCTTGTAATCTTACACTTCCTCTCTCAAAAGTATTCCATAATCTTCATTTTTTTTTCTGCTTGCTACATGCTCCTATATTTTCTCCATTATTCTCATTTTATGAAGAGAAACTGCACTTATGTGTTCTGTGAGATTATTTAACAGCTATTGTTAAGCTTATACTGTGGAGATATCTAGTTTTGTGGCAACATATCTCTGTTACTCTGTCTCCTGTAAAAAAATATTCCTAATTGTAGAGTCTTAGAACTTTTCCATCAACTGTTTTTTTCAGACAGATAAAACTCTGCTGCTTAATTGAGTTTGGCATATTTCTCCATTTTTTTCCCCCAGATTTGGTAAAAAAAAGAGAGGAGAATATCCAAAGAGAAAGTCTGGAAGTATTATATACATACTATTATTAGCACTCCAAATAGAACTTTTTTTTTTCACCTTCATCTTGTTATCTCTCTCTGCTTACTTATGGTTGTAATAGTTAATATTTTATGTGAATACACAACAATGATGAATATCATGATCATGGCTTCTGTATTTCAAGATGCTATCCTTGAGTACATCATCCTGATGAACTAGAGAATATGATGATGAACTAGAGCAGCGATTTTCAACCAGTGTGCTGCGAGATTTATGAAAACAAATTAATTGAAAGAAATAATGTCGTAATTTGCACATTTATTTATTAGTTTCTGGTCTTTCCTCTTCTTGTGTGTGTAAATCAATCAAAATTATGCCTATTTTTTACCAGATCATCAAAAAAATTAAAAGAATAGATTTTTAGTGTGCTGCAGAATTTTAATAATTAGTCTAGGTGTGCCATATTATGGAAAAGGTTGAAAATCACTGAACTAGAGGATAATGTCTTTCAGGCACTTCATTATTAATAAAATAACCAGCCCTGAATTTTTGCTAACCAAAATGCATGTTACATTACATTATACTCTTTTTTTAATATAAATACATTAAACTCTTTTTTTTTAAATATAAATAAACATAAATAATATAAATATAAATAACTGGGTTTATTGTCATAATAAATATGCACAAAACAAGAAAATAACCACAGGTTTTGATATCTTAATGTTTTATAGTTTTTGGGTTATTATACTGATTTACTAAATGCATAAATAATTCAACAGCGATGCATCAAAAGCTGTTACCAATATAAACTGTGGAAAATGCAAGTTATATGTTGCAAACATGATGTTTAGCAATTTCTGCATATTGCTTTCAGGTAATTGTTAGAATAATTGAGGTCTGAAGATGTGTTACAAGATCAGATAAGCAACTTCTCTATGCATGACATACAGAAGTTGTTGATCTAATCCTGGCTTCCATTCATAATAATGTTTTATGGTATAAACTACACCAAGAGAGGAAAATATATATATATATAAAACTCACTACTATTTTGCTAATTTTCTAACCAGCATCATCAAACCACAATTATAACTGTGA
The DNA here is from genome assembly GCF_054136105.1 of Typopeltis vanoorti. Classification (NCBI taxonomy): domain Eukaryota; kingdom Metazoa; phylum Arthropoda; class Arachnida; order Uropygi; family Thelyphonidae; genus Typopeltis; species Typopeltis vanoorti. The sequence goes on from NC_143570.1 coordinate 91,808,284, forward strand.
TAGTCACACAGTACTAAACTACCTAACTGAGGAAAACAATTTAAATTGTAACTGATAACAGAACTCATGTCCTTACATCAGTGCACTCAGGATTTAATCTTGGGGGGGCGAGTCGAGTAGATGATTTGAGAATACACACTACGCATTGCATACGAGCTATGCCTGAGCATCTGCAGTGATCGCCAATACATGATGTCCATGAACTCCTCTGGCCTGGCTCAGGCAAACAAAGTAGCGCCCGAGCACTACTTCATTTGCTTTGCGTTCACAGCGGTCAGGATTCCCAAGTGCTATAGGGTATTCCCACTTTATATGATTGCTAATTCATAAGTAGCATAGAAATAGAAGACACAACATAAATAATAGGAAAATATTTCAGAAATTTTTCTGTGTAATAAAGATGTTTTCTTTTATCTGATTCTGTGTGAAGAAGTATCCAGATCATGGTTTGCCAATTCTGATTTGCTATATGAATGATTTTTGTGTTTTCAAGGCGATTGTTAAGTGATATACCAGTCTGTCCAAAGTAGGCCAAATGGCAGGTGCAAGGAACTTTATACACTCTAGGGTATTCAGGAGGATGCAGTTGATCTCTAGGAGAATGTATGAAGGCAGCTAGCTAAATGAAAGGTTTGAAAGTGCTATGGAGGTCATATTTGCAGAGAACTTTGGCTATTTTTTCTGATGTACCCTTAACATATAGTTTTTTTTTTTAAATTATTATTATTATTATTATTATCAAGAACTCATCCACAAGAGGTTGCTCAACCTATGGTATGCTAGAACGAGGAGCATATATTCTGGGTGTGCGGTGCACACCCATGGAAATAACAATATTACGGATATTATATTTTTGCATTTATTCCTGTTAAAGACTCCACTAATTGTTCCCTGGCTTTATGTGATTCCTAAAATTAAACACAGTATACTAATGCTTCAGAACAGGACAGTTTTTGGACATGCAAACATTGCATCACATTCGCATTAATAACCCAGATGTACAGTCACAAATATGTACACCATTGAGCCCTTTGAACAGACATACAGATGGTGCAATGGGTCAAATTCCTAGTGTTCCAGTGCTTTTAAAATACCCAGAAGTTGAGGCAGGGAGTGCGCTGAGACAGTAGCACCCAGAAATCAGTGGCTGTGATTGGTTCTTGTGTTAACCAGTCCAATTGAACATTGTCATGAGTTGTGTTTTCATTTTCTGAATTTCATCTGTTTCACGGGAAATATGAACTGATGTGTTTAGGACACCGACATAGACAAGTTTTTAATATATAATTTTCTATAAATAATTTATATCTTTTTGTCCATATTTATAATGGTAAACAGTGCTAATGATATACTGATGTCCTGTTTTCTGCCAGAGCTTTTGTGTAATGTGATTATAGTCGAAGGAGGTTGGAACTTTTGTATCAATATGTAAGCTAAATGAATTATTTTAGTGGTCAGACTTTTGGAGGTTGTGGTGATTTGTGCTTTGTCAAACAAAAAGGAGGAGTGCAATTCTATCATCAGCAAAACTTCGTTTATGATAGAAGGAAGGGGAATGGGGTGGGAAAAAGAACAGAGGTTTGTGGGAAACCAACATTAGTTGAGATAGAGGATAAGGAGCCATCCCATCACTTGAAGTGAGCATCTGTCCATAAAGCTAGCTACTGAATTGAAGAAGTCAGGTGTGACTTCTTCAATTCAAAACTGAATGATGAAAGTTTTCTTGATAGACTTTTGTGCCAAACTCAGTCACAAACCTTGGAGGTATCAAGAGCAACCACTTCAGATTCACCAAACTTTTCCATGGTATTTGTCCAGAGATGGGTGACATAGAGGAAACCAGGGAACTACTAGGTTAGTAGATCTCCTGTTGATTGACAGTGACAGAATCCAAACTGTCAATCATTTATTAGATGAAAGTCTTCAATGTAACATTGGAGTTGAAAGTTCTTTCACTTGATTATATTATAAATTAAAGATGCCAAGAAATTATATTTTTGGTTTAATCCTTTATCCAAGTGTAAGCAAACAAAGTTTGCACGTGAAGTAACTTCACGACTGGTCAATTCATATATAGAGGCTAATGATTTCACATCACTTGCCTTACTATCCCATAATGCAAAAGCACACATCCTTACAGACATGTGTAATGCTATGCATTATGGGAAGGGTCACTACCCAGACCAATTTCAACCTTTATTGGGCTCTCATCAGTGGGAGCCAGACCCAGAAGTGATACCAAGGTTGAAGTAATGCAGAAGTCTTATTTCCATATAGAAGTAGCCAAAAGATGTCACACCTTATTAGTAAAATACTCTAGATTAGAGACAGATGTTCAAAGTTTTTTCAACATCTGTCTATACTATATATACTATAAATTAAAGATGCCAAGAAATTATGTTCTTGATTTCATCCTTTATCCAAGTAAGCACACAAAGTTTGGGATGAAATAACTTCACAACTGGGCTATTTATCTACAGAGGCTGATGACTTCACATCAATTGGCTTAGTATCCCATAATGCAGTACACATATCCTTGCAGACATGTATAATGCTATGCATTATGGGAAGGATCACTACCATTTAACCTTTATGCATAGCATCATCATACATGTCCACATGGATATGTGCATTGCATTATGGGATACTAATGCAATTGATGTGAAGTCATTAGCCTCTATATATAAATAGTCCAGTGGTGAAGTGACTTCACATGCAATCTTTGTTTGCTTACACTTGGATAAAGGATGAAATCAATAATATAATTTCTTGGCATCTTTAATTTATGTGACATAGAAATTGGCTGTTGATAATTCTTTCCATAACTTTAGAACGAATTGAGGTGAGAGAAATCAGTTGATAGTTTGAAAGTAAAGATTTGTTTGCCCTTCTTAGGAATAGGCTGTTTATGGGCTAGTTTACAGACTGCAGGATAGATACCAGTTGGAATAAGAAATTGTAAATATATGGCATAAAGTGAAAGTTAACTTTGGGCCCAGACCTTTAGAAAAATTGGAATGATGCCGTCAAAGCCAGGAGATTTTTTTGGTATCCAGTTTAAGCAGAATTTTTCTGAACTCTTTCTGGAAAAAGGTCAAATGCAACATTGAGTATTGAGTGTTTGGAATGGTTGGGGGCATTTACCATGATCAGCTATGCAAGAATTGGAGAAGTAGAAAGCCGGCAAGTAGGCTTTTTCTCTGGGTGATGATGCAATAGTGCCATTTGAGTTTAATATTGATGGGAGTAGTATTAAACAGAAGTTGCAAGCAAGAGCTTTGGGGTTTGAGCCCAGAAGGCACGACTGTATTTGGGCAGGATGCAAGTTTTCTGCTTTTAGCTCTCCTAAAATCAGTTTTTAATGTATTGATTATTATCTTGCAGCTGTTCCACTTTGGTGTAGGCTGTATATTAAGATGGAATTTTGGATGCAAGCCAGTTGTAGTATTATTATTATTATTATTATTATTACAGGCGACTCCAAGGAGTCTTTAGACTCATCAAGGGAGGCCCTAAACATCATGTCCATCACAACTATTTGACATTCACACAGTATCTATCATACTTTGCCTTGAACTCATTCAATGTCATAGCACCCACAACAGACTCTGGCAGCTTATTCCACTCATTCACCACTCTAAAAGTAAAAAACCTAGCTCTAACACCCTTACTAACCACACTCTTGCCCAGCTTCCATGGATGTCCCCTAGTCCTCCCACCACCAGTCCTGTTCTCAAAAATATCCTCTGAATTAATCCTATAGAAACCCTTCAGCAATTTGAATGCCTCGATCATATCTCCCCTTTTCTGCCTATGAACCAATTTTTGCAACCCACAAATCTTCAACCTGTTCTCATAAGGTTCATTCCATAGACCTGCTATCATCTTGGTCACTCGCCTCTGGATCCTCTCAACCTCCTCCCCATCAAGAAGAAACCTAGGTGACCAAATCTGGGCACAGCAGTTGAGATGGGGTCTTATCAAGGCTCGATACAGAGGTAAAATAACTTGCTTGTTTCTGCTCGTCAAAGTATTCTTCAACATCCAAGTGATTTGATGAGCTGATTTAGCCACTTTTGCAATGTGCTCCCTAAACTTCAACTCCCTATCCACCAACACTCCCAAGTCCCGGGCAAAGCATCATCATACATGTTATGATGCTTGACTCTTCTTTTGTACAGCCTTGGCACAATTGTAGGAAAACCAAGGCTTAGATGGGATGAGAATATGAGAATTTAGGGTCGAGCAGGAAATAAATGCTTCCATACTGATGAGAATTATTTCAGTGATTCTTTCTGTACATAGGTTTGGCTCAGGTGGTTGGAAACAGCCTGTCACATGTCTGTCAATTGCATGCTCCTGGCTAGTTTGTTCTGAGGTATGAAAAACCTGAATTTCTGGGAGGAAAAAACCCTCTACCTCCATATGAGACTGGCTAACTCGCCTTTAGTTGAAAGAGACCAGATAAAGTTCCTCACGTCATGGATGGAAATCGGACCAGGTCTTTCTGACCAAAGGGCTTCATCTATACCAACTGAGCTATGGAGGCTCAAGGGAAGTAACAGAACCAAATCAAATAGTTGCGTTACTTAATGATCATTTTGCAAAAGTGGTCCATCTTGGTTGTAGTATTGCAGTGTCCAATGTGTCACTTACTGATGAAAGTCTAGAGATCGAAGAAATAGAGGTGCTTAGTACATTACAGAACCTTAATGCTAATACTGCCATAGGGTTAGATGGCATATCGGTCCATGTGTTTCAAGAATGTGCAAGACAATTAGCACTTCCTCTGACCAGGCTGTTTAAGTTAAGCTTCAGTTCTGGTAAAGTTCCAATAGAGTGGAAGGAGTGGAAAGTAATTCCACTGCATAAGGGAGGCTCCAAGACAAAAGGTAGCAAATTATAGGCTGATCAGTATCTCAGGAGTGGTAGTTAAGTTTTTTGGAGAAATTGATAAAAATCAGAATTCAGGACTGGGTGGACAGAAATATGATACTTTATAAGAGGCAGTATGGTTTTGTGAAGGGTAGGTCTTACCTTAGTAACTTACTTTCTGTAATAAAGTAACAATAGTTGGATAAAAGAAATCCTTACTCGGTGATACTGCTGGACTTGCAAAGGCATTTGACAGGATTCCACTCAGAACTCTGTTGCATAAATTGGAGAAAATGGATATGGATCCAAAGCTGGTGATTTGGATTAGAGGGTGGCTGATGAACAGATATCAATGAGTGGTTTATGGAGGAGCTGAGTCCAGTAGAAGGCAGGTGACTAATGGTGTACCTCAGGGCTCAGTACTTGGTCCTCTGTTGTTTAATTTGTACATTAATCATATTGGAAGTAATTTGAAAGGAAATATCCTTGTTTGGTGAAGGTAAATGGCTGTCAGTTTAACATGGCTAAGTTTAAGGTGATGCACTTTGGGAGGATAAGCTCACATGCTATGTGAGCTCATCCTCTATTAATGGATACATACTCTATTAATGGATCTGAACTGCAAGAAGTTAACAAGGCTAGGGACTTGGGGATTATTGTGGACAGAGAACTTAAGTTTAGAGGGCATATTGCAAAGGTTGCCAAAATATCACATCAAATTACACGGTTGTTGAAGAACACACTGACAAGTAGGGATAGGGAAGTTATTGTTCCACTTTATAAGGCATTAATAACACCACATCTGGACTATTGTGCACAGATCTGGTCACCTGAATTTCTTAGTGATGAAGAAATGGTTGAGAGGATACAGAGGCGAGTTACAAAGATTGTTGCAGGTCTGTGGAATGTTTCTTATGAGGAAAGATTGAAGTTCTGTGGGCTCCACAAACTAGCTGATAGATCTATGAGATGAGATACAATAGAAGCATTTAAGTTATTGAAGGAGTTTTATAGGATCGATACTGATGACTTTTTTTCTAAATAGTGCAGGAAGAGAGAGAATGAGGGGTCGTTCCTGGAGATTGTGCAAGAATGTGGTTAACAAGGGCATTAGGATTAGATTTTTTGTTTGGAGAGTGGTGAATGTTTGGAATGTGTTGCCAGAGGCAGTTTGTGAATGCTTTGTCTGTTAATGAATTTAAGGAGAAGTATGACAGGTATTGTGTGAATAATGGTTAGTGTGTCAATGTAGGGTCTCCCACAATGTGTCTTCTGATTCCATGGAGACTGTTCTAATAATAATAATTATACAGACAAAATGGCAGACCAAGCATTTATTGAATACATGATTCCATAGTTTTTAGTGTATGACATATCATTCATTAGAATGTGGGCTACAGATGTAACTTATTTCACATTGAATTTGGAGATAAATTAGGTGACTTCAGCTAATTATTTTTGTCAAGAATTGTGAAATTCAAAGACAGATTAAAAAAGATTTTTTTTTTCTTTTTAAATCTGTATTTATTTGAAACTTTTAAACTTTTAAATATTTTTATGTGGATACAGTCGTTTTAATCAGTGGTCTAGTTGAATAGATCATATTCAGTGGAGATGTAATTATAGTGTTCTTTTATTTGGAGTTCAGTTAATTTGCGTAGCCTGTTCATATTCCAGATTGCTTCTTTACTGATGGAAAAAATAGGCAACTTGGAGACTTGTTTAAAAAAAAACAAAAAACATTTCATATCTCTATAGAATCCTTTTTTTTTTAAAATCACCTTTGATGATCACCTAGAAGTATTTATTATCAGCTGGATAGGGCAAATCTTCTTTAATACCTTTTAAATGAAATCATTGTTGGCCAAAGATATTGATAAGGTATTCGATTTAGCAGTTTCAGAGGACCAGGCACTCCTTACTATTGTCTATCAATTGGTTTACGAAAGAGAAGGATAGCCAAGTATTAGCACACATTTAATAGAAGTGTTTGGTAAAGAATAGTAGCTATTTTTTTTTTTTCAATTTCGCTGAAAATATTATTATTATTATTCTGGGCAACTCCAAGGAGTCGACAGACTCATCGAGGGAGGCCCTAACATCATGTCAAGAACAACTATGCGACATTCACACAGTATCTATCATACTTCGCCTTGAACTCATTCACGGTCGTAGCACCCACAACAGACTCTGGCAGCTTATTCCACTCATTCACCACTCTCCAAGTAAAAAACCTAGCTCTAACACCCCTGCTAACCACATTCTTGCCCAACTTCCATGTATGGCCTCTAGTCCTCCCACCACCAGTCCTATTCTCAAAAATATCTTCTGAATTAATCTTATAGAAACCTTTCACTAATTTGAATGTCTCAATCATATCACCCCTTTTCCACCTATCAACCAATTTTTGCAACCCACAAATCTTCAACCTGTTCTCATAAGCTTCATTCCACAGACCTGCCATCATCTTGGTCACTCGTCTCTCGATCCTCTCAACCTCCTCCCCATCAAGAAGAAACCCTGGCGCCCATATCTGGGCACAATAGTCTAGATGGGGTCTTATCAAGGCTCGATACAGAGGAACAATAACTTGTTTGTCTCTGCTTGTTAAAGTATTTTTCAGAAGCCAAGTGATTTGATGAGCTGATTTAGCCACTTTTTGCAATGTGCCCCCTCCCAAACTTCAATTCCTTATCCACCAACACTCCCAATCCCTGGTCTCATCAATCTCCTGGAGTACAGTTCCACCAATGTGATATACTGCTGCTATTCACCCCAAAATGCATAACCTTACACTTTGCCACATTAAATTGACATCCATTTTCCCTAGCCCAATCCTCCAAACTATCCAAATCATCCTGTAAAATTTTGACATCCTGTGCACTCACAATTGCTCTACCCAACTTTGCATCATCAGCAAACAAGTGAACCCTTCCTCTCAGATCCTTTCCTATATCATTGATGAACAAATTGAAAAGTAGTGGTCCAAGAATAGAGCCCTGCGGCACACCACTGGTCACAAGCCATCTTTTGGACTCAACTCCTGAATAAACCACTCTCTGGTATCTCTCCATCAACCACCCTACTATCCATCTCACCAACCCTATATCCATCCCCATCTGCTCCAGTTTACTGATTAGAGTTCCATGTGGTATCCTGTCAAAGGCCTTGGCAAGGTCCAGTAGAATCACTGTAAACCCATTACCCTTATCCAGTTCAGCCGTCACTGTGTTATAAAATGTGAGCAAGTTACTGAGACATGATCTACCCTTCACAAAACCATGTTGTCCCCCATACAATATCTCATTTTTATCTATCCAATCTTGTATTCTTTTCTTGACTAATTTCTCCAAGACCTTGATAACGATTCCTGATATGCTAATCGGTCAGTAATTTACAACAGCAGTCTTGGAACCTCCTTTATGCAGTGGAATTCTTTTCCCCTCTTTCCACCCCCTCGGGACTAACCCAGACCTGAGACTCAAATTAAACAAAATGGTCAAGGGTACTGACAATTCTTTAGCCGCTTCACATACGACACGAGCTGGTATACCATGCAATCCCACAGATGTATTGACATTGAAGTTATGCAATAGACTACTCACCTCCACTTCATTCACCACAATTCCCGCATAATCTATTGGTTCATTCATTTCTGCAATGTCACCACCCCGGATGATATATTCTTGCAAAGTGCCCACTCAGTAACTCAACTATATCAACTGATTCAGTTACCTTCCTGCCATCGGCATTCTTTAAATTCATTCTGCCATATACATTTTTTCTTTTACTTGCAACATATCGAAAAAACTGTTTAGCCTGCATGGCCAATGTTTTTTCGTAATCCGCTTTTGCTTTTCTTACCACACTCGTTACCCTTCTGGCCTATGCTTTATACTGTTCATGTGCCTGCCGGTCACCTTTCTCCTTAAATTCCCTCCATAGTTGTTTATTTGTTTGCAGCTCAAGCTTAATGGTGTTATTCATCCATTTTTAACCCCTACTTGATTTATTATTTGGACTCTAGGTATACAGTCAGCCATTGCTTCATGGAAACACTTTTTAACTGCCTCCCATGCACTATCAACTTCTAGCCCTTGCAGTTGTACATGTCATGGCACTGAACCAATCAAACTCCTAAGCTTGTCATACTTACCAGCCCGATAATTCCACATGTACCCTGTGTTAATTGTAAATTCCAAACCTTTAGCCACTTCCCAAGTCAAGACCCTATGATCACTCTCATCAACTGGTGGCAACATAGTCATATTCGTTACAGCCAAATTCTTAGATGCAATTACTAGGGCAAGCACTCTCTGACCCCTAGTATTTTCCATTACATGCTGTAGCAGATAGTTATCCCTTAATATCCGCATAAAATCCAATTTCTTCCTCCCGTGTGTCCTCTCCTTACTCCAATCAAGTTGGAGTAAGGAGAGGACACACGGGAGGTAATTATTATGGGAGATTTCAACCATAGTTGAAATCTCCCATAATAATTACCCTCCTTCCACTCATTTCTTCTATTTGCTTGTGCATACTATCTCCACCATCTTTTCCATCATCTGGTCTATAGCAGCACCGAATTGTATATTTTGTTCTGCTAGCCGCAATCTCACACCAAATGACCTCAAATGTACTCTTTTCTCTATCCTGCAATTCATCTTCTATTCTCCTTGGCTGCAGCTATCATCAACAATACTCCCTTCCCCATTTTATTCTCCCTGTCAATCCTGAACACACTATACCCATCACATTCAATCCCACTAGCTATATCATCTACAGTCAGCCATGTTTCACTAATGCCAATAACCTGTGGTCTGGAAGTGCCAACCATGGCCAAAAATTCTTCCTTCTTGTTCCTAATACTCCTAGCATTAGTGTACATGAATTTCAGACCCTAATCCCTTCCTTGATGCCTTATACTAACTATCCCATTCTGTTTTGTTGTCCTTATTTGCTCGGGCATATTATACTCATTAATACACTCAACTGCCTCCCTAATATCTGCATATCTACTCCTCCCCCTTAATAAATCTATTTTCTCTGATTCTGCACATCCGCTTCATTCAACAACACTTTTTCAAGTCTCCTTGCACCGAATCCATCCAAATGCAAGCCATCCATCTTATATAGATCCTTTCACCCATCGAACTGACTCCACACGTCCACAAATTCCACACCACTCATCATACATAACCCACGCATAAAGTCATTTGCAATTATGGCCCTCCTTTTAAACATTTCACTGTCATACCGCAGCAAAAGACTAATCATCCTAACTCTCTCACTCTTTTTTTTGCTACCTCAAACAATTCATTCAGGTCCTCTATCCTTTCCATTTTATCTGCTTTCAAATCATTTGTACCTGCCACGACAGTCATTTGTTTCACCCTTTCCTTTTGCTCTCTAATAGACTCAGTTATGTCCTTGATGGTCGCACCAGGTTGGTACGATTTTGTCAAATCCTCTACTAACACACCTCGTACTAACGAATCTCCATACAGCACTCTCTCCTTCATTTTGTTTATGTTCACACTCATACTCTTATTTTTCCTATCATACTTTTTATTATTGGCTGGTACACTCAGTAGACTTTTGTTCATACGCTTTAGCTGCCGCTTTGCTCTTTGTATCGCTCTGCTCAACAACGCGATCTCACTCATTGCATCTATCTCATCTTTTTTATTTTCTGTTAAGCCATTAATTTGCTCTGTATTAATACCATCATTCACACTTTCTACATTCACGCCCTCACAGTTCTCTGGTACAACCTCGCCATTTCTTGTCATATCACTATTTTCTTCATTCTGAAGTTTGACAAAAATATCACACTCACGACCTGAAATACACTTTAATTCCTCATTATTCCTAATTATCTGTGAATTCTGACTATATTATATTATGTGATAAGAATCATATAAACTGGGAATATGGGATTGGAATATAAACTCATCACTTGGATCAGGGGATGGTTATCAAAAGTGGTATTCAGTGGGTATGAATCTGCTAGATTTAAGGTGACCAGTGGTGTACTTCAGTGTTCAGTCCTTGGGCTGTTATTGTTCAATCTATACATTAAGGACACCAGGAAGGGTCTAACATCAGATGCAATTGTTTGCCAATGATGCAAAGATAGGTAGGGCAGTCAGTGATGCTACTGATATTCAGCACTTACAAAATGATTTGAATAGACTGGAAATTTGGGCAAACGAAAATGATTGTCAGTTTAATGTTAGTAGGTGTAAAGTTATGCACTTTGGTGTGATTAGAGTTCCAGCAGCAGCATATTATATTAGTTAGGTTATGCTTCAAGAAACTGAGGAGGCAAGGGATCTTGACATAATGGTGGATAGGAATTTGAAGTTCAGAGGTCACATAGCAAAAGTTTCAAATACAACTCAGAGGATAATTGTGATATTGAATCAAACCTATAAGGATAAGGAAGTCATTTTGCCTCTTTATATGGTCATATCAAGGCCTTATGAAGAGGCAAAATGACTTCCTTATCTGTGCAGATTTGGTCTCTGTGTTCCATGGGGATAAAGAAGCTGTGGAAAGGGTTCAAAGAAGAGTACAAAGATTATATCTGGATTGTGGGATTTAGATTATGAGAATAGTGGAGGTATATAAATTTTGAATGAGTGTCATAGGAATCATCTAATGCGATTTTTTGTTATATGGAAGATGGGGAGAGAACATAGGTGCATCCATGGAAGTTAAGTTTGTTCACAGTCAAGAAAGGGGTAAGAGCTAGGTTTTTCTCTCAGAGAGCAATGAGTGAGTGGAATAGTTTGCCTTTTGGGGTAGTGAGTGCATCTAGTGTAAATGAATTTAAGGGAAGGTATGACAGCTGGTTTCAGTGACTTATAGCCTCCCTCGATGAGTCCTTGACTCCCTGGAGTTCTCGAATAATAATAATAATAATAATAATAATAATAAAGGATCAGTTGATTCAGTGCTTTGAGGTCAGATAGGAAAGACATTCAACATACCAGCACAAATCTTAGTTTAAGATTTAATGATCCTCCTCCCTCCTCTTCCTACAGATGAAACTCACATATACAGGTTGTCCACATTGGACCTCCCTAGTTTCAACGTGTTACTACTACTACTACTACTACTACTTAAGTGTATGGACCATGGTGTTGAAATTGCACAAACGATAAGGAGCATTCATCAATTTTTCTAAAAAAAATTCTGGATGAAACTTGTAGAGTCTCTGGAATGTTTGAATAAACAAACCTTACATATTTCTGCATTTTGATTTTTTTTTTACCATTCTTTGAAACTAGGGAGGTGCATTGTGAACAACCTGTATATATATTATTAGTGAAAAAAGGGTACTGGTTAAGAGTTAAGTAACACAACATCTGAACATCAGTTCACAATCTTAAATATCAAGACCACCATTAATATCATGTTAGCACTTGTACCTCAACACAAAATGATAATGAGTCATGCAGAGAAATAACTGTGTTATTTGGGGGGGGGGGACACCTTCCCTATAATGAGCTTCTTTCTTAAGCACTTTCAATCAGCACTAAATCCCCCCTCCCCATTCTTTGTTTGCATGGTGGGTTAGGTCTGAATTAGTTACCACTGGAGTCATGTTTCCAGATTCTACTCTGAATAGCTGGATGTTCTTACATCATAAAGGAAAATAGGTTTGACTTTTGATGAGAAAGAAAGTAAAAATAAGAGACACTAGTTACATAGCAACACACCCTTTGTGAGCTGCATGCAAAAATAGCTTTGGAATTTACAGCTGTACTGCACATGCTTTTTATTGTTATTAATTTCAACATCTGATGGAGAGATGTTCTGTCCTCCTTTTAAGTGCCTTAACATAATTTAAGTTTTATTATATTCAGTCATTATAGCTTACCTTTCCCTTCCTATTGGCGTTGTAAGCATTGATGAAAATTTCCCTCCACTCCGAGCACCCACAGACAGCATCACCTTTAGCTTTTTATTCTTCTCTTTAAGTGCTGTTAGTTTGGCATATCCATCCAAATGGTAACTTGTTCGTGGAACTATCAAGTCGTATCGTACATCAGCATAGCCCACTATTAGGTGAGTACATAAGGATGGGTTGATAGCCTCTGGCTGCAGATGATGAGTGCTATTCCATTCGAGCTTGTAGTAGCAGACGACATTGTGCTCACTGGCTTTCAAGGCTAGACGAAAACGGAACAATGGGTACTGTAAGCAGTTCTGCATTGCCAGTGAAGAACTAGTTGGATTCGTTTAGGATTAGACTTTTCTTGTTACATCTTAAAACTGAGTAGCAGTAGTCAAAAAATTAGTTCAAGTCAACAGTATACTAAAGTGCTTTCATCATTTATATTCAGTTTAAATTCAGTACACTGCTATTAATATTGATAGGAAGGGAAAAGTGAGAATTTTCTCCTACTTATCAGCAGAGAAATTGTCTAATTCAATGATTTATTTGGCCATAGAAATATATTTCTTGTCTGTGTTCAGGTCATTCGGTTGGATTCTTTTGTAGTTGTACATTCTCAAAATTAAATCCTATTCTGAGTTTTTGCACTCACTTGGTATTAATTTGAAAACATTAGAAACAGCCAAACTTTCATGAAAAATGTTACAAAAATCTCCCTCTCCCCACTTTTGTGCAATTATGAAGTCACAAAATTATATGTACTTTGTAGTGAATAAACATTATTTTTAATTATACTAATATTCTACTAATATGATATATTTTACACCAGGATGGGTTGAAATATTTGGCATAATTCATTGTGCACAGCCAAATCAGAAAGGCAAAGGGGTAGAAGGGTTGTATCACCAATATGGTAGTATATGCTCACTATATTAGTACTATCATTTGTATATCACTAATTAAGCTTTGATTATTATTATCATTATTAACATCTGATCTCCATGGAATTAGAGACTCATTGTGGGAGGTATACACTCTTGCACACAATGTGCATCCAACTGTGCCTTAAACTGATTCATTGTTTCTACATTAACAACATGCTCAGGCATTGCATTCCGCTCACCAACCACTCTCCATGCAAAGAAGCTTTTCCTCACTCTTCTGCTCACACCCTCCTTATACAGTTTCCAACGATGGCCTCTTGTTCTCTCCCCTCTCCCATTCTATGAAAAATCTCTTACATGTCAACCTGATAACAACCCCTGACTGGCTTATATTACTCAGTCATATCTGTCCCCCCATCCTCATATTAATAAGGCTGTCCAACGTACATTCTCTCAATCTGTCTTTGCACTCCACATTCCAAATACCACTGACTACCTTTGTGAATCTTCTCTGGACCCTTTCCAACATATCCTCGTCACCACGAAAACCTAACGAGCAAATCTGTGCACAATAATCCATATGAGGCCTGATCAAGGCCTTATACAATGCCACATTGTAACCTCTGTATTTGTGAATGTCAGGGTGATCTGCACCATTGCCATTATCTGATGTGATGTCTTCCCAACTTGTGCAATGTGGCCATGAAATTCATGTCCTTATCCACCATCACTCCTAGATCTCTCATCTCCTCTACATCCTATAATTTTTTCACCGCCAAGTATATAGTTTGGATCCCATCGTTGCTTACCAAATCTCAAAACATTACACTTTGCAACATTGAACTGGTAGTTCCACTTACCTGCCCATTCATGCAATCTATTCAAGTCCTCCTGTTAGGCCATAACATCCACTTGACTCTGATTACCCTCCTCAGTTTTTCGTCATCTGCAGACAGCTGTATATTAATAGTTAATCCCATCCCAATATCATTACCACACAAATTGAACAATAATGGTCCCAAAACTGACCCCCTGCCGTACACCACTAGTGATCTTCCTCTTTTGGGATACTGCACCTCCATATACAACTTTCTAATACCTATCTGACAGGCCAGTCACTGATCTAACTCAGAAGTCTGTTATCCAATCCCATCTGTTTCAATTTATTTAACAGTTTTTTGTGTGGAAGTCTACCAAAAGCATTTGCAAAATCCAAGTACACCACTTTATATGCATCTCCCCTGTTCAAGATATTTGTCACCTTGTTATAGTACATAAGTAAGTTAGTATAACATGATATCCCTTTAACAAACCCATGCTGATAACTACAGAGAATACTGCTGTTATCAACCCATTTCTTTATCCTACTTTTTACCAATCTCTCGAGTACCTTCACCACAACTCCAGATATACAGGTTGGCCTATAATTTGTAGCCACAGTCTTATCATCTCCTTTATGCAGTGGAACAGTTTTACCCTCTTTAAACTCTTTTGGAACCTGTGCTGTTGTAAGACTGTTATTAAATAGACATGCTAGTGATACTGCCAATTTCCTGGAACATTCCCTTAAGATGCATGGTGATATGTCATCAAATACTATTGCCTTATTGACATCAAATTTATTTATTTCCTCAAATATCTCCTGCTCACTTACATTTAAGCTGTCCTTTCCTATGTTCTCTACACATAAGTTCCTCATAATTCTTCCCTGATCTGGATGAACACCCTTATAAATTGATCACTGAATACCTCAACAATGTCTTCTGCAGCAGTTACCATTCTACCATTTTCATCCATTAACATCATCTTATCATGATCATTCTTCCTTCTACTTGCATCACATCTAAAAAACTCTGTAGGGTTTTTCTTCGCCTGATTTGCTAATTTTTGCTCATTCTGCATTTTTGTTTTCCTTACTGACTGAATCACTCTCCTGGCTTGTTCTTTATGCTCTTCATATAACTGATTATTACTATTATTTATCTTGTACTACCTCCAAAGTACCTTCTTCCAGATATCATGCTTAAGCTTCGCATTCATCCATTTTACGTCTTTCAGTGTTTTCCCCTTATTCAGTGTTTTGGCCTTTGGAATACATTCACACATTGATGCTGTTATGTATTTCTTTGTCAGTTCCCAAGCAGCATTTATTTCTCTACCACTGAAGTTCCTCAGGGGATGAAAAACCTGAGTTTCTGGGTGAAAAAAAAAACCTTTTGTTGAAAGGGATCAGATATAGGTTCCTCATGTCACTGATGGGAATCGAACCCAGGTCTTTCCATCCAAAGGGCTTCGTCTATACTGACTGAGCCACGGAGGCTCAGAAAAATACTATATCATTCCATTTCTATTCCCATTAGTATATCATCTTCATTCAGCCATGTTTCACTTATTCCAATGATTTCAGGGCAGATAAACTCAATCAGTGAAACTATTTCATCTCCCTTATTTCTGATACTTCTGGCATTTGTAAACAAACACAGTAATTCATTTGTAGGTCTATAACCAGTTCCTATCCAAGCCACTTGGTGGTTGTGATTTCCCCACCACACCTGGCCAATCACATGTATCTGCACAGTCTCAACTTTCCCACCCACATTGCAATATACTCCCTCTTCATACACACACATTGACTACCACTTTCAAGATCCACTTTCCCTGTGCCATGTCTCCCTGTCCACCTTGCCCCCCCCCCTTGTTAACCTGTTTCTCTTGCATTCCTGTTCGCTCTTCTTCATCTCTCACACTACTACTACTACTGCTGTTTTCACTGCCAAGGCCCTCTGTCTCTTCAATACACTCTCCTGATTTTTCACTTCTCTTGCCTCTGATCTCTTAATGCATCACACACTGTATTTCCATCCAGCAACACTTTCTCAGTGCACTCACTCCAAAACCATTCAAATGCAACCCATCCTGCCTGTATAATTTTATTCTTCCCTCAAACACATGCCATTCATCCACAAACTGTACTCCCTTCTCCTCACACAGCTCCACTAGCATACCATTCATGAATTTAGCTCTCTGTCACAACTTATCATTGTCATACCTTAACATCACACTGATAGCCTTTCTGACTACACTATTATCTTTCACTTTTCTCAGTAACCTCCTGATATTTGCCCTCACATGCTCCTTATGTCCACTTAGATCATTTGTCCCCACAATCACCACTAACTCTGTTGCTTGTTTCTTTCTCATGTCCAAGAATTATCCTATTCATTCTCCCTCCTAGAAAGCAGACCTTATGGACTCTCTCATTAACTAATCCTCTAACTATGAAATCTCCATATATTGCTATCCTGGAATTACTTTTCATCCCTTTTACTCTTTTTTCTTTCATTCAATTCTCTTGCACACTTTCATTAGTTTCCACTAAACATCTAATTTCACTCTGCATATTCCTCATTTCATTTTTCGTTTTCTGTTTATTCTTTTAAAATAAATATACAGTGGTAAAACAAAGTCATCTTCTTATTTATTAATTGTATTATAAATTAAATTTAGAATTATCAATTAGCATTGTTAATACAGTATTGTGTAAGTTTAAATTAAAGGTGATGCTTAACCATTTTGCTTTAGCTTCCGTAGTGGCAGTGGTATAATATTAATGTCATTTCCAGACTTCCATGGAGAAATAAGACTCATAGCAGAACACAATTTAGCCAGCAGCATATCTGTTTTACTACCCTGACATTGAACTTTTCGCAGGCAAGTATCCATATCACATCAATTTCTATATTCCAGTGACGAACATAAAAATCAGTAGTTAACACTGTTTATTCCCTTATAAGGAGTAGGCAAGGCATCTTTTGCCCTGTATATCTTTTGGAGACTGATGGGGAAGTAAATTCATTCTCCATCAGTAGCCAATCAGAGATAGCTGACCCAAGGTTATCACTAATTATACATGGCATCTGATGAAGAGGTAAGTGACAAGGGACCAAGAGATGTGTTATAGTTTTAGGGACCAAGAGATGGCCCCTAACACAATATGTTACTGTATGAAATAGTGTGAGTTTATGGGACAAAAAAAAACCATGTTTTTGGAAGAAAAAAATAAGTTTATCTGTGCCAGAGATTGAGAACTGGTTGAAGAAAGGCTTAGATCTAGTTGGCAACTAGAATATCGAACCGAGGTCATTCTTCAGGCACTCTAGCACAGAGGATGCGAATGGTACTTCTACTGAGCTATACAACCAGAGTTCTTTACTCTTTGATCAAACTTGCTTAAATACTTTTGTTCATGAAGATCTAGATGAAGCAGAAGAAGAAAATTGCAGAAATAAGCTGAAAAGTGAAAGATAGGAATTTTTCCCGTTTGGTATAACTGCTACTCTGCACTTCAAAATATTATCATCATCACTACCACCATATCTCTATGGCATTCAAATAAGTTCACAGTAGGTTTTTATTGTCTAACACAAAGGTCACTTAACCATGCCTAAACCAACTGCATTCACTGATTCCCTGTTTCTGCACTCACCACAATCTCAGGCAATGCATTTCACTGAACAACCTCTTTCCATGCACAAAACCTGCTCCTTGCTCACACTGTGCTTTTGCAGCTTCTGTAGATGACCTTTCGTTGTAAATGTCTCTCTCTCCAGTCTATGAAAAATTTCTTCCATATTAATTTGGTAGCAACCTAGTCTGCTGACGTTGATATTTTTAGAAAACTGAGAAGAATGTAGATTAGGGGTAGCCAATGTTTTACGTTCCATGTGCCAATTTTTTCATGTACCATTTCAGATGTGCCATACAACTTTGTACCCTTAAAAACTCCCTGTAAAAATATGTTAATATAACACTATTTACTTGTATTTACTAGAATCTACTTCTATATTTTCTAGGCACAATTTTATTTTCAGATATATGTCTGATTCTCTTGTTTTTCCATGAAGTGATTCAAGACCTATAAGTTCATCAAAAACGTTAAAATTATCATCAATTCTTCTTATAAAAATGATGAACTGGGCTACATTACACATGTCAGCAGATTCATCCAAAGCTAAAGAAAAGAAAGTACTAGCACAGACAAGGTCTTTCAGTTACTCAGATTATGTCTTTTATTATGTGAGAAAGTGTTTTCACAAACAATCCACAACGGTTTTCCTGACGGATTTGGTATAAATAAAAACACATTTTCCCACTGTTCATTGAATTCAACTAAGCTACCAATGAACCAGCTTCTGTTTTTCTTTTGCTCATTTTTTTTTGCACTGTGATGGGTAGCTGAATGTAAAAACAAGGCTTAATTTTCGAAAAGTACAAAACTATTTATTTACTAGAATCAACTTCTATATTGGTCACAAAGGACAAACAAAGCACAACTCCGTAGCGCATGAATATCAATTGTAAACTGACTGACGAACACCTGTGACATACAGCTGTTGCTAACTCTTGGCTCCTCAGGATCAAACAAGTGAATGTGTGAAAGATGTTCTCGAACCAATAAAATTGCTAAAAATAATTACTAAGTTTTATTTTTTTTTCTACAAATCGGTTATTGGTTAATACTTTTTGCATAAATAGGATTACTTTTTCATTATAATTGAGGTCCAATGCACCACTTCTAATTTTTTCAGGATATCTGTTAATTTTTCAGAACCATTATTATTATTACTACCCAAGACCACATGGAGTCAAAGACTCATCTAGGAGGTCCTTTTATCAAACACACAGCTCATCATACTGTGCTTTAAACACACTCATTTTCATCTTTATTCATCGATTTCACACCTACCTTATTTAACCTTCTCACCCTTGGAATACATTTAGACATTGCATCTACGAGATAGTTCTTGAAAATCCCCAAAGCTGCATTGATCTCTTTTCCAGCTAACTCCTCCTCATTCCACTCCTCACACCTGCAAGCTGTCTCCTGAGCTCTTCATAATCCCCCCCCCCCCTCGCAGTTCCACATATATCCTTTTCGTACAGAGGTCCTCACACTGCTGGTAACCACCCAGGTAATTACCTCGTGGTCAATCTCACCAATTAGTGGGTGATATGGCACTTCACTTATAATTACATTCTCTGATGAGATGACCAAATCCAAGACCCTCAATCTTCGTGTGCCCTCTGTTACATACTGTCTGAGGTAGCTATCCCTCAAAAACTCAAGAAACTCATTTTCTTTAATTCCAGTTGCTATCTCATCATTCCAGTCTATATTGCCATAATGATCACTCTTTTCTTATTGGCTTGGCTAATTTGATTATACATTTCATAGTCACTACTATCCACATTTCCTGGTCTATAACAACATCCAACCAAGTATTTCATTCCATTCACCTCTATCTCACACCATACTGCCTAAAAATCACTGGCACTATTTCCCTCCATACAAATGTACAGACATAACTCTTTCTCTATCATCAATAGCACTCCCCCTCCCTTTTCATCCCTTCTCTCCTAACAAAACACATCATATCCTTCCATCTCTAGTCCTGTCAGTTTGCTCGTCCTCATCTAACCATGTCTCACTTATTCCAACAATTTTTGGGTGAACAGACTCGATTAGTGCATCCATTTCATCTGCCTTGTTTCTTATACTTCTAGCAATTGTATATAAACACAACAGCTCATTCCTGGATCTAAACCTAGTTCCACTGATACAAGTCATTCGTTGTGATCTCTCCATGCCCGACTGCTGCCATTTCCCTTTCTGCTTATTCATTTTAGAACCCTCTTCAATTCCAACTGTGTTTTTCTTGATCCACGGTCATCCCATTCCTTTCCTGTATGATATATGAGAACATAATGGAATAAATGAAAGATGCCAAGAAATTATATTCTTAGTTTCATCCTTTATCCAAGTGTAAGCAAACAAAGTTTGCACATGAAGTAACTTTACTACCAGGCTGCTTGTATATAGAGGCTAATGACTTCACATCATTTGCCTTAGTATTTCATAATACAACACATATCTCCTTATGGACATGTATAATGTGATGCATTATGGAAAGATCCACTACCCAGTCCAGTTTTGACTTTACTGAGGCTCATCAGAGGGAGCCAGATCCAGAAGTGATACCAAGATTGACAATTGACATTAATGTCTTTAGGGGTGACGAAAGGAGCTTTTCATATTCCCTGCTATCTGTTACGGCTACAGTGAGGGTAAAGTTTTATGAGCAGTTTGCTCGCCCTGAATGGGCATGGAGATTATGCATTGCTACAAGAAGTTAAAATGGCTTTTGGTCCTTTATATTTGAATGTATCTGTTGCCTTGTATGCTACAGCTTGCTGTACTAGATCATTGGGGTGTATGGAAGTCTTTAAGAAGAACTTTATTGCTAACGATTGTAAGAAATAGAAAATATAAGGAATATTTGTATCTCGATGAAGTTGATTTTTTCTGACAAACCATGGGGTGTTCAGGATCATTCGTAATCACTTATTTTTGCACACCTTGCAGTTTGATAATATTTGTAGTGGATGTGTGGCTCCAGGCTGGAGAAGCTATAAGTGATTATAGGATGAATCATCAGCTGGTATAAAATCAATTTGATTCTGATGTTTAGCTTGCTGTTCCTGTTGATTAGGGGGTAGATCTGGGCGATGGCTTTGGATGCCTTTGCACACATAGCCTTGATGTGTTGGTTAAAAGTTAATTTTTTGTCAAGGACGACATCAAGGTATTTTGTTTCTGTCTGCCAGGAAATTTTGCTATTGAATAGTATGATGATATCGACCTTTTTGTGAAGAAATGGCTGAACTATTTTGGGGATTTACTTCCAGTCTCCATTTTGAGAACCATCTCTCTAATTTTAGAAGGTTTTCTTGAAGCTTTCTAGTAATGAAGTCTGGTTGGAGAGATCTGGCTAATAATGCTGTGTCATCTGCATATAGAGCCATGATGGATGACATTGGGTTGTGGGATTATTATTATTATTATTAGACACCTCCAGGGAGTCCAAAGACTCATAGAGGGAGAGTGTGCCAACAGCATCGAACGATTGGTCCCCTTCCAGCTACTAACCTGATAACTGGATACCTGACATGTATATAGAGAACAGCAATGGAGCCAGTAGGGATCCATGCAGTACTCTGGCCAAGATATGACACTGAGATGAGGTAGTACCATTGATCTTGACTTGCATGGTTCTGTTTTGTAGATATGATCTAACTTAATGTACCATTTTTAGTGAGATACCAGCTAAGATAAGTTTGTGTAACAATCCGAAGTGCCATATTTTGTCAAATGCTCTGGATACATCAAGAAAAATAGCTCCCGTGTATTGACGCCAGTTGTAGCTGGTGATAATATATTTCATAATTCTGTGAATTTGCTGGGTAGTACTATGGTGCTGCCGAAAACTGAACTGTTCTTTAGGAAGGATGTCTAGTTCATTTACTGAGACCTGAAGTCATGAGAGGATGACCTTCTCCGCAACCTTACCCAAGTTGGAGATGAGACTGATTGGACAATAATTTTGAAGTAGGTGTGGGTCCTTGCCTGGCTTATGTATAGGGATTACATCAGCCAGGTGGAAGGAAAATTAGTGAAATCTTAAGATTGCATTTATTATTATGGTCAGGTGCGCTACAGCTTTTCGGGGCAGCAGTTTGATCACCCTGTTTGTGATACTGTCTGGCCCAGGAGCTTTTTGTTCTTTAAATTTTTAATAATATCATATATTTCAGCAGGTGATATGGGTGCAATATGGTCAGCATTGGTATCAGGAAGTTTGAGTGAATATCTGACCTGTCTGTGAATTTTATATATGTGGTCGAAGTCTAGGTTTTCATATGAAGGTTTGCACTGCTCTTCTAAATTTTTTGCTATGGTTTCTGCCTTGCCTACATCTGTGTGAACAAGGCCTTGGTCAGAAAATATTGGGGGAAGGGATCTGCTTTTGTTTCTGATATTTCGCAGTAGTCCCCAGACAGAGTGATCAGTAGGTGAGATAGAGGCTAACTTTTCTTCCCATGCTTGGTCTCTGTGAGCCTTCAGTGCATCTCACTGCCCCATTTAGTCTGTTTTATCTTGTGGAGCGCGAGTGTTATGAAATCTTTTCCTGGCTCTGTTTTTTTCTCTGATCAAGTTCATAATGTCTTCGGACAAACAACCAGGCTTGGGGATAGATTTATAGGAGGTGGCTACCGTTATAGCAGAGTTAATTTGTTGGGTGAGGCTTGTAACTGCAGATTCTACATCTTCTTTTGTACATATGTGAGGAACATGTCCGATACAATCCCCGAGCTCTTTTGACACTCTTTCCCACGATATATATAGGAGTGAGAGGGAGAAGACGTATTTTTGTTTTCCCAGCTTGTTTAGAATTGGGTTGTGATCAGATGATAACTCATTTAATGATTTTAGGCTGTAATGAAGTTTAATGTCTTACAGGATAGCTATATCTAGGATGTCAGCAGTGCCAAAGGTACTAAGATGAGTTGGTTCAGTGGGCTTGCCACAACAGCATAGTTTGATTCTATGTAGTTGGAAAGGATGCAGTCATTCTTGTTGGTGGTTCTACAATTCCAGGCAGGGTGCTTGGAGTTCAAATCCTAGGCAATGATGGTGGACTCTGGTACCTAAGATGGCATTTAGATCAGAGTGCAGTAGAGTTTTTAGGGGTGGGTTGTAAGCTGAGTAGATTTTCAGTCTTCCAGCCAAGCTGGTGAATACTTCCATGCCTGTGATTGCAAGGTTAGTAGTTGGAGGGTTGTTTATAGAATGGTGCTTGATGTAATTTTTAATGAAGATGGCAGTGCTGCCATCTCTGTAGATTAACCTGTCATTTCCATATAGGAGATAACCTCTTATTTTAGGGTTGTCTGAGGGTCTTAGATGTGTCTTGCTAATTAGTATAATATCTGGCTGATACCCGTAGGTGAAATCTTGAAGCTCTAGAATTTTGTTTTTAAGGCCATTTGCATTCCATGCAACGATCTGAAGAGAGGCTGGAATAAGTTTGTTTCTACTCATCCATGAGTGCTGTGAGGATGACCTGTGTTTCATGTAGAAATCTTTTAGTGGAGGTTGCTGAAGGGTTTGAAGGCTGAAGTTTGAAGTCTTGTAGCATGTTTGCTAAGCTGTCAGGTTTGTAGATGCTGATTTGTTTGTATACGAGCCACATCAGCATAACTTCTTGTTTGCCTTTGGCTCCCTCTAGCTTTGAAGGTCTCCGACTGTGGCCGCCGAGCCTCCAGTGTTCTTGTACTGGAGGAGGAGCACTATTTGGTTGTCTCCATCTGTCTGTTCTGTGGGTGCTGCATTCATCCCTTATAGTTCGCAGGATGAGGGCCACCACAGTTGGCACATTTAGCCGAGGTGGTTTTCGGCTTTGTGCAGGTATTGGTTGGGTGGCTATCCCCACATTTCAAACATTTAAATTCAGCTTTACATAATTTCTGGGCATGGCCAAACTTTTGACACCTGCGGCATTGCCCAGAAGATGCCCTTTTCCAGAGTGGTACTAGTGTGACAATGAGCCTGCAGATTGTTTTTAAGTTGTAGATATTTTTGTATATGTTGTGGATCTCTACAAGGACTAATGGCATGGGAGTCTTGTCGGATCTGTACATTCTGTTGACCTTAACTGGAGGCAGATCCTGCAAGTTAAGATCAGCAGCTAAGTCTTCTCTATCAGTGTCTTCACAGATGCCACGGAGGACCACTTTTAAATTTTTTTCCGAACTGAGCGATAAGGTATGATACTGAATACCTCTGTCATCCATTTATTTAGTTAACCTTCTGTAATTTGTCACCGTTTCAGGATATATCTTTATATCCTCATCCACATTTTTGGCCTTTATATAGCCAATGTGTAAATTGGACATTGTAGATCTTAGAGTTGCCCATCTTTGTTTTTCTCTTAAAATGATCAGAGGCACCTTTTCTTTGGGTGAAGCAATGGAGTCCGAAACTTGACCAGCTCGTTCCATTATGTTGTCTTTGATTGGTTCAACTGTTGTTCTCCAGTTTCTACATGCTCAGACCTCTTGAAAATCTGAAGGAGTTTAGTTCACCAATTCTAACTGATCTTCCATTTTATCAGCGTCAACGTCTGTGACACTTTCCCCCAGCTAGTGTCACACACAACAATTGGCAGAAGCTTCACCTTTCCCACCAATTGTTGTTAAATAGCTCGCCTAGTCTGATAAATTCCCGATATACTTCCTCATATATTGTTTCGTTTAACTGTTTTTCCATATCTGTCAATGTGAAGAGTCTGAAGCTGAGGAAAAAAAAAAAAAAACATTTACCTTGCAGTTGTAGCCTTGCCGGCATTTCTACAGGATTCGGAATTTTTTGGGTAAGAGCACTGATATAAAATGGCATTATCTTCAGGACACATTCTCTTCCACTGTGATGTGATACCAAGGTTAAAGTAATGCAGAAGTCATATTTCCATATACAATTAGCCAAAAGGTGTTATAACTTATTACTTAAATACTCTGGATTAGAGATAGATGTTGAAAGTTTTTTCACTTGGTTATACTATAAATTAAAGATGCCAAGAAATTATATTCTTGGTTTCATCCTTTATCCAAGTGTAAGCAAACTAAGTTTGCACATGAAGTAACTTCACTACTGGGCTACTTGTATATAGAGGCTAATGACTTCACATCATTTGCCTTAGTATTTCATAATACAACACATATCTCCTTATGGACATGTATAATGTGATGCATTATGGAAAGATCCACTACCCAGTCCAGTTTTGACTTTACTGAGGCTCATCAGAGGGAGCCAGATCCAGAAGTGATACCAAGATTGACAATTGACATTAATGTCTTTAGGGGTGACGAAAGGAGCTTTTCATATTCCCTGCTATCTGTTACGGCTACAGTGAGGGTAAAGTTTTATGAGCAGTTTGCTCGCCCTGAATGGGCATGGAGATTATGCATTGCTACAAGAAGTTAAAATGGCTTTTGATCTTTTATATTTGAATGTATCTGTTGCCTCGTATGCTACAGCTTGCTGTACTAGATCATTGGGGTGTATGGATGTCTTTAAGAAGAACTTTATTGCTAACGATTGTAGGAAATAGAAAATATAAGGAATATTTGTATCTCGATGAAGTTGATTGTTTCTGACAAACCACGGGTATGTGGTACGGCAACTATAATGTTGCTGCTGTCAGAATGACCTCAAAGACACAGGGATTGTTATGTTATGTAGTCTAGGTGTTAGAGAGATTGGTTAGGAATAGAATACAGGATTGGGTTAATGGACATAACATTCTTTATGTTGGTCAACATGGATTTGTAAAGGGTAGGTCTTGTTTTAGCAATTTACTTACATTTTGTAATAAGGTAACAAGTGTGTTAAGATAAGGGAAAATCATATATAGTGATATTCTTGAAATTTACAAAAGCATTTGATAGATTACCATATGATAAGTTGGTGTACAAGTTGCAGAGGATGTAAATAGATAGTACAGGGTGTTCGGGATAAATTTGACAGTTTCGTAAGGAAAAAGAAAATCTTCTTTGTATCTATTAAATTTAATGAATTGACAAAAAAACATTACAGGCAGAGTTAATTACAATACTATCAACAAGATTTACTCAAAATAACCACCATTAGCATCGATCACAGCTTCAATTCTGCTTCAGAACCTCGAACAAGCTGATGCTACAGTCTCCCTGGGAAGGGCCGCAAAAACTGTTTTAATTTTATCCATTAACTGGGCTTTTGTATTACTGGAAGTGCGATTGGTGTCTTTTTCAACTGCACCCCATACAAAATAATCCATGGGGTTAAGGTCTGGGGAGTTTGGAGGCCAAACATTTGGACTGGTGAAGTCGTAGAAATTTTCAGACAACCATTTTTGACTTTTCCCAGAGGTGTGGCAAGGGGCCGAATCCTGCTGCCATACATACGGCCTACCATTGGCTACCCTTGTTATCCAGGGCTTGACTACAGTTAGCAACTCCACGAACAAAGCCCGAATTCCAATGCCAGGGTTCTTCAACACCTGTTCCTGCAGATTTGCGAGGAATTCTGCTGTACGAACGCAATCAGATCGTCTGCTAGGGATCTTTCTTCTTGCTACATCCTCGTAGTCACCATTGCAAGTCTCTAGTTCATGCCTGATTGTTTTTACTGTATTCAGGGAGCATTGGGCAGCAGTCGTAATATCCTTATTTTGATGGCGGGCACGAATCATCATGATACAAGTTATTCTCTTCCATGATTCAGGTGGGTTCCAGCTATCCATCCTTTCTGACATCTTGTATATGAATGAAGAAGGGTCCAAACTTTTAAATGAAGAGAAGTGTGTGTTAATACATGTAACTTACGGAAAAATATAATTAATTATAAATATGTCAAATTTATTCCGAACACCCTGTATATTGGTTAGATGAATCGGAGATTGGCTCTCTGAACGATACCAGTAAGCTGTGTATAATGGTGCAGCATCTCAAAAAAGAAGGGTAACCAGTGTGCCCCAGGGTTCTGTTTTTTGTCTCCCACTTTTTAACTTGTTCGTAAATGATATATCATGTGGACTGACTGGGGATCTTCAATTGTTTGCTGATAGTGCAAAGAGTCAGAAAGTAGCACCACTGATGTTAATTCCCTTCAGGAAGATTTGAATAGACTTTTGACTTGGACAAAGGAGTGGGAGTTGTAGTTTTTGTGTAGCATAACTCCTGCTGTTCTTATACCAGTAAACTATAAACCAACCAACAGACATGTCAAGGTTCTCCTCATCATCACCATAATCTGTTGTAATGTTCTTATGATTTTAGCAATGTGATCTTCTGAACAAGTTGCTGTCCACCATCACTCTTAGATTTCTCTTCTCTTCCATCCCTTCAAAATTTCTCCATCAGTTGTATAGTCTGCATCCCAACTGTCTACCCACTTTGCAACATTAAACTGCCAGTTATACTCACATAGTTCTTCTCAACTATGTATCATCAGCACACAACTCATATCCCCAGTTAAGTCTGTCCCAATATCATTAACATGCAAGTTACACAATAATGGCCCCAAGATAGATCCCCCCCCCTTAGTACTCTGCTAGTGACCTTCCTTTTTTGAGATATCACTCTCCCCATACACAGCTCATATCTATATATATCTATCTGACAGCCAATTCACTCACTAGTCTTTTATCCAGTCCCACCCATCCATTTCATTTTAATGACTAGCTTGGTGTGTGGCAATCTATCCAAGGCCTTTGAAAAATCCAGATATATGCATCTCCTTATCCAATGAATTCATGACTTTGTTGTAGCACATAAGCTGATTGCTAAAACATAATTTTTCCCCACTAACAAACCCATGCTGAGTATCATAGAGAACCTTGATGTTATCAAATTGACAGTAACCATTACCATTCATTGATATTGTCAGTGGATTACAGGGAGATATTAAATTGCTTGCTGATGATGTGAAGCTTGGAAGAGTTATTAATAATAGTGTCAATGTTGGAGATTGGATCTTCATGGATGATTTGAATAAGATGGAAAGGTGGACAGATAAATGTGGATAAGTCATATGCAAGTAAATGAAGTAAATGTAAAGTTTTACATTTACTTCATTTTACATCTACAAATAGAGTTTGCAGTGTTGAAAACTCTATTTGTAGACGTATGCTGGAGGAACTGGATCCTGGGATTATGGTCAGTAGAAATATATATATATATATAAACATAAGTTGCACAGTTTGGTGGATAGAAGATGAAAGAATGGTATGAAAGATAATAAACCAAACCCATATAAAAAATCTCTAGATTGTGAGATTTTTTTATATGGTAGAACAAGGACCAGGGGCAATCCATGGAAGTTGTAAAAGGGAAAGGTGAAGAAAAAGCTTCTTTTATTTATTTTTTCTTCTTTCTTTCTTTTTTTTTTTTTTTTTTTTGTATGGAGAGCGAGAGGACTATGGAATGTATTGCCTGAGTAGTTGTGACAGTGCAGAAAGTGAAAGAGTTTAAGGAGTAATATGATAGACTGTGGTATCTAAGATGGACATCCTATGATGAGCCTTGTGACTTCGTGGAGATCTTGAATAGTGATATTGCAGATTTTTTTAAATATCTAAATAACAAACTAGAATAACATTATAATAAACCAAAAATAATTTATAATAAAATTTTATAAATAATTAAAAATTAGAAAAACAAACAAAACATGAACTTTTGTGTGTGCATGTGTGTGTATAGTTTGATTGGAAATAAACACAGTGCTTAATTATTAATTATGTCTGCTTTATTATATTAAATATATGTTGAAATGGCAGTCAGGCAGTTGATATGAAAATCTTTTCTAAACAGTTACTAAACAGCAAACAGCATGTGACAATGGGCATTTGACTATTGTAACATTAGTATTATAGATTAAAGATACCAAGAAATTATATACTTGGTTTAATCCATTATCCAAGTGTAAGCAAACAAAGTTTGTGTCTGAAGTATCTTCAGGACTGGGGAAACTCATGGTAAAGGTGGTATGACTTCACATCACTTGCCTTATCCCATAATGCAAAGCACATCTCCTTGTGGACATGTATAATGCTTTGCATTATGGGAAGGGTCTCACTACCGTTTAGACCTTCATTGAGGTCTCATTAGTGGGAGCCAGACGCAGAGGTGACACCAAGGTTGAAGTAATGCGGAAGTCATATTTTCATATACAAGTTACCAAAAGGTGTCATACTTTATTATTATAATACTCTGGATTAGAGATAGTTAGTTGTTGAAAGTTTTCCACTTGGTTATACTATAAATTAAAGGTTGAAACTGGTCTGGGTAGTAACACTTCCCATAATGTATAGCATTATACATGCCCACAAGGAGATGTGCTTACATTATGGGATACTAAGGTAGGTGAATGAAATCATACCACATTTGCAACGAGTTGCCCCAGTCTTGAAGATACTTCAGGTGCAAACTTTGTTTGCTTACACTTGGATAAAGGATCAAACCAAATATATAATTTCTTGGTATCTTAATTTATAGTATAACCAAGTGGAAAAACTTTCAACAACTATCTCTAATCCAGAGTATTATAATAATAAGGTGTGACACCTTTGGCAACTCTTATATGAAAATATTACTTCTGCATTACTTCAACCTTGCCTCCAGGACCTACTGCTCATCAAAGTCAGTAGGATGACTAGAGTGGACAAAACCCCTATGCATTTAGTTTTAATAGAGATACATCAAGCCTATAAAAACATCTATGACTTGAAATTAGTATGTGGCCTCAGAATCACTCCAGAGCCTTTGAGAAAGAAGGCTTCTTCTGGGCAATGCCAAAGATTCGGTCATGCTCAGAGACTCTACAAGGCAGAGTTCAAATGCCTGAAGTGTGCAAAAAGCCACCTTACCAACACTGCACAAAACCAAAAACTGGCAAAATATGCCAACTGCAGCAGCCCTCACATTGACAATTATAGAGGTTGCACCCAAAACCCGAAAAACAAACAGTCGAAAGCAGGTAGACTCTCTTCCTCCACTAGCAGACCTATCCCAGAGACCACAACTCCACAGTCCCCCACGGACAACCAAAAATGCTCAGAAATCCATCATCTGCAACCAGACGTCTCTAAAAGATCATCTCAACAGAATCAGACAAAGACATATGCAGACGTAGTTCTTACAAAAAAGTCAACCCAGGAAAAGATTCAGCCAGCACCACTATCAAATTTGACAGCTATCATCACTGCCTCTCTAGCAAATATGCTGCTGGACTTTAGTAGATCCAACCCCTCACCTTCCTCCACTAAAAGCTTCCTAAAGGATACACAAACTATCATCACAGCACTCACTAACGAACAGTAATAAATTAAAACCAGACTCACTAGAAATCATCGCATGGAATGCAAACGGCCTGAGGAGTAAGATCTTAGAACTCCAGGACTTCGCCCAAAGACATCAGCCAGATGTCCTTTTACTAAATGAAACGCATCTAAGACCTTCTGACAACCCCAAAATTAGGGGGATATCAACTGTACAGAACAGACAGACTGTCCCACAGAGGAGGCAGCACTGCCATTTTCATTAAGAATTACATCACTCATCATTCTATAAACATCCCTCCTACCACTAACCTTGAGGTCACCAGCATTGAGATTCTCACGCGTTCAGCTGGCAAACTAAAAATCTTCGCAGCGTATAATCCTCCACAAAAAATATTACTGTCCTCAGATTTGAATGCCATATTGGATACCAGAGAGCCTGCCATCATGGCTGGAGACTTAAACACCAAGCATCCAGTCTGGAATAGCCGTTCCACCAACAAAAACGGACACATACTAGAAAACTTTACTGGATTCAACAACCTGCTCGTGGTAGGTCCCGCCAAGTCCACCCCATCACAACACAACACTTATAGTCAGGCTGATGTTTTGGACATAGCCATACTACAGAATATCAGACTCCAATACAGGAAAATTACAGTTAATGATCTATCATCTGATCACAATCCAATACTGTTAAAGTTGGAAAACCAAGAAAAACTGTCCCCCCCCCCTCACTCATTCATTCCTTGGGAAAAGGTTATCCAAGGTACTCCCGAAATATATTGGTCCTGTACCCATCATAAAATTCAAAGAGGAAATTGAAACAGCCGTAAAATATCTAACTGAAAAGATTAATGCAGCCTGTGCAGCAGTTACTATCTCCGCAACTACCCGCAGATCCAACCACTTACCAGAAGATATTATGAATCTGATCAGGAAAAAAAACAAAGCAAGAAAAAGATACCACAACACCAGGGTGCCACAAGACAAACGGATCTTATTATTATTATTACGGGCAACTCCAGGGAGTCATTAGACTCATCGAGGGAGGCCCCAAATCATTTTCATCACAACTATTCGACATTCATACAGTATCTATCATACCTCGCCTTAAACTCATTCACTGTCACAGCATCCACCACAGACTCAGGGAGCGCATTCCACTCATTCACTACTCTAAAAGTAAAGAACCCAGCTCTAACACCTTTACTAACCACACTTTTGCCCAGTTTCCATGGATGTCCCCTAGTCCTCCCACAACCAGCCCTGTTCTCAAAAATATCTTCTGAATTAATTTTATAGAAACCCTTCAGTAATTTGAATGTCTCAATCATATCTCCCCTCCTCCGCCTATCAACCAATTTTTGCAACCCACAAATCCTCAACCTGTTCTCATACGGTTCATTCCACAGACCTGCTATCATCTTGGTCACTCGCCTCTGGATCCTCTCCACCTCCTCCCCATCAAGAAGAAACCTAGGTGACCAAATCTGAGCACAGTAGTCGAGATGAGGTCTTATCAAGGCTCGATACAGAGGAACAATAACCTGCTTGTCTCTGCTTGTCAACGTATTCTTCAGCAACCAAGTGATTTGATGAGCTGATTTGGCCACTTTTGCAATGTGTCCCCTAAATTTCAATTCCTTATCCACCAACACTCCTAAATCTCGTGCCTCATCAATTTCCTGGAGCACGGTTCCACCAATGCAGTAAACTGCCTCCCATCTTTTCACCCCAAAATGCATAACCTTACATTTTGCCACATTAAATTGACATCCATTCTCCCTAGCCCAGACCTCCAATCTATCCAAATCATCCTGCAAAATTTTGACGTCATCTGCATTCACTATTGCCCTACCCAACTTCGCATCATCCGCAAACAAATGAACTGTTCCTCTCAGATCCTTTCCTATATCATTTATGAACAAATTAAACAGCAGTGGTCCAAGAACAGATCCTTGTGGTACACCACTAGTCACAGGCCGTCTAGTGGACTCTACTCCTGAGTAAACCACTCTCTGATATCTCTCCGTCAACCACCCTCCTATCCATCTCACCAACCCTATGTCCATTCCCATATGCTGCAATTTACTGATTAGAATTCCATGTGGTATCCTGTCAAAGGCCTTAGCAAGGTCCAGCAGAATCACTGTAAACCCATTACCCTTATCCAGTTCAGCCGTCACTGTGTTATAATACGTGAGCAAGTTACTGAGGCATGACCTACCCTTCACAAAACCATGCTGTCCCCGATACATTATCCCATTTTCTTCTATCCAATCTTGTATTTTCCTCTTGACTATTTTCTCTAAGACCTTGATAATGATTCCTGTTATGCTGATTGGCCGGTAATTTTCAACAGCAGCCTTGGAACCACCTTTGTGCAGTGGAACTATTTTCCCCTCTTTCCACCCCCTTGGGACTGACCCAGTCCTGAGGCTCAAATTAAACATAATGGTCAAGGGCACTGACAATTCTTTGGGTTTCATCTTAAATAGACTCAACTCCTCACAGCCCATAGAAGTCAACTTTGGGAAGAAAAATTGACCCTTCCATCTCTCCTGATAACCACATCCATATGAAATCTTATCCAGAAAGATTAAAAACAGAAATAAACCTCTTCCCTCCTCCAAACAGATTCAGGCCTCATCCACACTGATGCAGATAAAGCTGAAGCAATAGCAAAACATTTAGAAAAGCAATGTAAACCTTCATACAATCATCTTGATTTCAACCACATATATAAGATCCATCGACATGTCAGATGTTCACTCAAATCTTCTGTCACATATTCCACTCAAACTGCACTCACATCACCTGCTGAAATATATGATATAATCAAGAAGTTTAAGAACAAAAAGGCCCCCGGACCTGACGGTATCTCCAACAAGGTGATAAAGCTACTACCTCGCAGAGTTTTTGTGCATCTGACAAATATAATTAACTCCATCCTTCACTACAAATATTTCCCTTCCTACTGGAAACTGGTGGACATAATGCCAATCCATAAACCCGGAAAAGACCCTCAATTGCCTCAAAGTTACAGACCAATCAACCTCATCTCAAACCTGGGAAAAATTGCCGAGAAAGTAATTCTTACCAGACTCCAAGAATCAGTACACCAGCTAAATATTCTTCCTGAGGAGCAGTTTGGGTTTCATCAATTTCATAGCACCATGGAACAAATATACAGATTAGTGGAATATATCACCACGGGTTTTAACTGGTGTCAATGCACTGGGACTATTTTCCTTGATATAGCCAGTGCATTTGATAAGGTTTGGCATTATGGTTTGCTATACAAACTAATATCAACTGGTATACCAATGGGAATCATTCATCTAATCAAGTCATACCTCTACAATAGGCGCATGCAAGTTAGGATGTGTGGGGCAGTTTCGACACAAAAACGCATCTTGGCTGGAGTTCCACAAGGATCCTTACTAGCACTGATTCTATTTTCCATATACTTGTGTGATATCCTGCACAATCCATTGTCATCAATCAAAGCCCTATATGCAGATGATATAGCAATATTGGCCAGATCTTTAAAGCCGCACCTAGCCATCAAGAAACTGCAAGAAAACCTATTGCTAATCGAACAATATTTCGTCAAATGGCGACTCCAAGTGAATCCTCAGAAGAGCGTAACTGTCCTGTTCTCTAGAAGATCAATGCTTCCTAAAGCAGATATTCTCCTATTCAACACAAAAATCCCATGGCTAACTGAGATCAAATATCTCGGCGTACTAATAGACAGAAAACTGACTTTCAACTCCCATATCAAGCCTCTCTGTGCAAAAACATCAAAAACCATAGCCCAGCTCTACCCACTAATTAACAGGAACAGTAAGTTGAGCACCAGAATCATACTACTCATATATAAACTGATGGTTCGTTCAATACTCACCTACGCTTCTCTGACCTGGAGTCATACCGCCAATGTTAATACTCTTAAGTTACAACGTGTGCAAAACAAATGTCTCAGAATGATCCTGAACGCCTCATGGTTCATACGAACTGTGCAACTTCATCACGATACAAATGTCCCCTATATTTACACTTTCGTGCAGACTATAGCAACCAAATTCTTCTCAAAAAGCATCCGTGCACCCTAACAAACTGATCCAAGTGGCTGCAGATTATGATGCAATGGATTATTTCAAACATAAAAGACCAAAAGCCATCCTAAATTACAATACTGTGGACTAATCTCCAAGCCTACTCAGGGTGAGCAATTAGCTCATAAAGTTTTCTCCACTCACAGTTTCTCACAAGATAGCAGGGAATATGAAAAGCTTTTGCTTCACCCCTTAGGTCAGTAAATGTTGTAAGTTGTAAACCTTGGTATCACCTGGGTCTGACTCCCATTGATGTGATCTCAAAGGTCAGAACAAGTTGGTGGTTTGATTCTGGGGGGGGGGGGGGGAGCAGAGTTTTTGCTCCCTTAAGATTTTTGCCTTAGGGAGCTTTTGAGCATCCAGGGATTTGGAAGTGTTGCGGGTGGCCTGTATTAGGGCTTCCTTGGCTGATGCTTTTCCTGGAATATGAGCAGTACTGCTTGGTGGTAGGGAGTCTGTCACTGAGCAGAGCCACCACTGAGTTAAATGATCACTCAGGTCACTCATTTTTGGGTGATCTGAGTGATTGCATAAGTTTTTGGAGAGGTAACCCCGTACATAAATAGTGAAACCGGTCTGGGTAGTGACCTTTCACTCTTCCCATAATGCATAGTATTATACCTGTCTGCAAGGAGATGTGCTTTGCATTATGAGATACTAAGGCAAGTGATGTGAAGTCATACCACCTTTACCACGAGTTGCCCCAGCCCTGAAGATACTTCAGGTGACAACTTTGTTTGCTTACAAACAAAGGATAAAGGATTAAACAAGTATATAATTTCTTGGTATCTTTAATTTATGGTATAACCAAGTGGAAAAACTGTCAACAACTAACATTAGTATTATTATCATCATAATAACAAACTTCGCAACATATCTATACTGAGCAACATATCTATCATATTGTCTCAAGCTCATTCATACTGTTAGTATTTGCACCACATTATGGCAATGCCTTCTGCTGTCCCACCACTCTCTGTGTAAAAGATACACTGCTCACTCCACTCTTTACTACATCGTTACTTAATATTCAGGGATGGTCTTTTGTTCTCACTCTCTGCTGTCTGTGTAATCTTTTGTGTTAACTTAAATGTTTCTATAATATCACCATTTTCACTGGCAGTCCACTAAACTCTGTAATTCACATTTCCTCAGCTCCACATAGCCAACATTCCATATTGCTGATATTGCTGAAATATCACCACCCTGATGATTGATGATGATACTGCATACTGATGAAATTAAGAATCTCTGTAATGTAGCATGGAATTGTTAAAGGGTGGTCTTGTTTCATTAATTTAGTTTAATTTTAAAATAGAGAACTGTGGACAGAGAAAATGCATATACAGTCTTTTTGTGGATTTTGCAAATGTATCTCTATAGCTCAGTCAGTATAGATGAAGCCCTTTGGTCGGAAAGACCTGGGTTCGATTCCTGTCAGTAACATAAGGAACCTTTATCTGGTCTCTTTTGACTAAAGCTGAGTTAGCCAGTCTTACAGAAGTAGAGGGGTTTTTCACCTGGAAACTTGAGTTTTTTGTCACCCCCCCCCCCACCCTGGCCCCATGAACACACGCGGATACAGTCATAAGACACTTCTGGAATTAGGAGTAACCAACCTATTCTGTAGGATTCTCAGTTCCGAATGCCTACACGGCAAAAGTCTATGTTTGAGCGTAAACCACAATAGAATTATTGAAATACTACATTAAAAATTTATATTGAAATTGAGAGAAATGTATAGCAGATTAGTGATACTAATGGTTGTTTAGAGATATCAGCATAGCACAGATGTTGCGATGTGTTACAGGGTTCTGTTGTCTAATTTATGTTGGCAGTATAGCCTAAGAAGGGAAATATTAATATTATTATTATTGCATAACATCTCCATAGAGTCTATGGACACATTGTGGGAGAGCACTCTCTACCACAGAATTCATCATTTATATTGAGCCCATACATGAGAGATTAGTTGATCACCCTATAGTACATTAGTACTGTATATAGGTAGTGTGTTGGGAAAGGAGAAATTTGTTTACATTTGATTCAAAAGCCTGTATATTATATTCCTTGGGAAACACATTAAGGGGAAGACTGTTCCACAATACAGCAATAGCAGGGATGAAGGAGTAGGAAAAGAAATTTGTTCTATAGATTTCAAGATGTACTGTGAACGGATGTTGGACGGCAGCTCTGATGGTACCCATCCCTAAAAAGACTAAATGTACCCATTACATAACAATAAGCTTAGTAAGTTATTCGTCAAAAATACTCCTAAAAATAATAGATAAACTGGAATCAAAATTGGAAACCCATCTTGAAGGTAACCAATTTGTTTTCAGAAAAGAACGAGGAAGTCAGGATACAATTCTGGTCTTAAGGCATATTGATTGATGTATGAAAGAACAAGGACAACACCTGTATATATATATGCTTTATAGACTATTAAAAGGCATTTGACAAGGTCTCATGGCAAAAACTCTTCCCATTGTTGAGAGAGATAAGTGTAGAAGAACAAATAATAAAGTTGATCTGGCAACTTTATAAACATCAAACAGCAGTAGTGTCTCTGCAAGAGGGATGGTCAGAACCAGCTAAAATTGAGAGAGATGTAAGACAAGGATGCCTACTCTCTCCAACCCTTTTTAACATTGTTGCAGACAAAATGATGAGGGAAGTTTTAAATAAAGAGTACAGAATTGTGATAAATGGCAGAAGAGTAAATATTATTAAGTTTGCAGACAACCAAGCAATAATAGCAAGTTGCTCTAATGGACTAGAGAAAATGCTGAAAGGAATAAATAACAAGACATCCGAATATGGCATGAGAATAAATTTCACAAAAACAAAGGCAATGATAATAGGAAAGAAACTCCATACTGTGAACATCAGAATAGAAGATATATCCATTAAACAAGTAAACTTTCTTTCAAAACTTGGAACAATTGATCACAGAAGATGCAGGTTGCACAAAAGAAGAAATTAAGAATTGCACAGGCAAAAAAAAAAGCATTTTATGATAAATATCACATCCTCACATCAAAGCAAATTAACAATTAAGTAAGAAAAAAACTAGTAAAGACCTTTGTCTGGCCAGTTGTATTATATGCATTGGAAACCTGAACACTCTTTAAACAAGATCAGAAATATCTAGAGTCCTTTGAGATGTGGGGCTGGTAATGATTAATGATGAAAGGGAGTTGGATAGAAAAGAAAAGCAACAACAAAGTTCTCAAAGAAGTTGACGAAGAAAGAAATATATTTGAAACCATAAAGAAGAGGGGAAAATCTAGGTAAAAGAACAAGGGGGAAGACCAAGAGTTAACTTCATCAAATAACTATGTGAAGATTCTGGAACAAGGAGATATGAATAAATGAAGAGAATTGCCGAAGAGAGAAACCAGTGGCAGGAATGGTAGACTGAAGGACAACATAACAATGATGATGATGATGACGACCACACTGACAAACGTGCCAAGATATAGAAAAAGCAGAACAAAGCTGTGGACCCATCCTGTATAGGAAACATTATAGAATATTGATGCATCCCATCATGCTGAATACATCATAATACATGGCTGCCAACATGCAGAAATGGTACTAGAAACCATTATCATTTTTCTGCTTCATTGGTGTGCTCAGTTACTTCATTCTAACCCCACTGAATATTTTTGGGATGATATGGAATGAGAAGCAGGTACACTGATTCTCTTTTCACTGTCCTGCAGTATAGAGATGACATCTTATTTCACATGAATATTTTGTAACTGGAGAGAATAAAAAAGGTTATATAGAACAAGCATCAACACTAGAGAGCACAAACCTTCAGAACAGTGCCATCAGCATCAGGAAACTTTTTTGATATCCAGATTCCTCTGATGTCTTAGAAAATAATAAAAAAAAAGCGGGGGGGGGGGGGGACATTTGCTGCTATGTGTTTAGAATGGAAGGAAGACATTTAACAAGATCTTCAGTACAAGAATTAGAATAAAAAATAAGAAGCCATGACAATGGCTTCTTCTTTTTTCCTCTCATTGACAAAAAAGTATGGTCTGTCATTTGAGCATGATGCAAGCTTCCTACTTTGAGCTCTTTCAACATCACTAGATGTGTTGATAGTTTGCTTGCAGTTTTGCTTGCAAAAGGAAAATATTGATTTTGATGAAAGCAAATTGCATTATATTTGTTCTTCTCTTGTACTGTGTTTCCATGCTTTTGGGGGGGGGGGGAGAACCAGAGCTTAGATAAGGGATGAGTAGATGGAATGGGGAATAAATGTTTCCATAACAATAAGAATTACTTCAGTAATACATTCATTTCAGATGTTTGCATCAAAAGATGAAAACTAATAATGAAACCAAGGAAATGAAGCATAGAAATTACAAAGGTCATCCCACTAGATGTTCTTATAATGTTAGACAACACATGGATGAAAACGGTGTCTGTGTAGTGCATTGCTCCAAATCAACACTAGCCTGAATTAGCAGAGGACAAATAACATCTATAGTATGCTTAGAAGGATCACTGGTGATGAAAAGTGGTTAAGATTATTTGGTATTCATATAGGCATGGGAATAATTTGATGATAAGCAAACTGTATAAGCATATCTACTTACTTCATCTGTGCAATTGGAAACATCAGAATCTGCAAGGAAGATTAGCTCTCTATTAGAAAAGTTGGATCGAGAGAAAAATCAACATTTAAGGAAAGCAAACCACAAACTTCAGAATGGCTGGTGGCATTAGGAGAGTGATCTATCTATCTATCTATCTCAATGGCTTTAACAGGCCTTTAAGGCCCACAACCCTCCAAGCATGCTTGGATTTCGTAACCAAAATACGAGAATAGAATGGTCACCCCTATGCCTCGAAGTATTCCTGGCTGTATCCCTGTGTGTTCACGGGGCTGGTTTGCCTGCTTGCGGGATGAAAAACGCCAGATAAACTGGCGGAAAAACCCTGCTGTCCACTCCCAAGACCGGCTAACTTGGCTATGGCTGAGGAAGATCCTTCAGCTCCTCACTTCGTCGATGGGAATCGAACCTAGGACACTCCTTCCCCAGTCATATGGTTGCGAAGCACAAAGCCAGTAGGTTAACCGAGCAGACATTAGGAGAGTGATAGAGACATGAAATTAACAGAATAGGACATTTTGAGTTTTAGTCAGAGGCAATCAAAAAGATCACAGCTGATATATGTACAAATACCACCTTTGAAGAAAAAAAAAAGTGTGTTATTCGAAAACTGAGTTGAATGCTTAAATTAAGCTTAAATTTGAGTTTCTGTTCAGAAATGTAGGTGTAGTTTTGAAAGCCTGACAAAGAATAATTTGGAAGAAAATTGTTAATGAGAAGCTAGTAATAATAAAAAATTAATTATATAAAACTGTTATAGTATTCTGTGCACCCCCTTGAGAGTATATATCAGAAATGATGATAATGGAGTACAAAGTTTGGTAGATAGGCAGGGAAGAGGGTTTGTAATAGAAATTTCCAAGTTAGTAATATTTGAATATGTGATATGAGGGAAGAAAACAAATTCTCATAAAGGACTAACTGTACATGTAAATCATGCAAGAAAACATTAAATTTATTAATACAAAAACTTATTTTTCCAATAGGTATTTCATCACATCAGACTGAACACACAAAAAATGGTTGATTACATGAGCAAGAATGGAATGAAAAACATACATAACATGTTCTTGCTGCCATTCTATTACACTTAGGAAACCAACGAAAATTTTAAACATGACATTAAAATGTGTGTGTGTGTGCGTACGTGTGCGTGCGCGTGTGTGCGTGTGTGTGCGCGCGCACGTGTGTGCGTGCGTGCGTGTGTGTGTGTGTTATTATTATTATTATTATTTCATATGGGGAACCTCCGTGTAGACCCACACAATATATATTGTACTTCTCCAAGAATGCATTCACCAATTCTCACAACAGATTCCACTCAGTCACCACTTTCCAAGTGAAAAATCATACCTCAAATATCACAAGATTCATAGTTTCATGCAATGTTAATAATACGAATACATTGGTGGGAAAAAGGCTAAACTCTGGGAGAAAATTGTTTCAAAACTGTTGATTCTAGTCTAACATGCATGTGTTATTTTCCTGTAATGCTTCAATATTGGTTCAAGCATTAATGTAATGCATGGCAAAATGTATAATATAATGAATTTTATTGATAAAATTGCCAAAAAAAAATATTAGCATCATTATTTGGTACAAAATTAAAAGAAATGGACTTCTTACATTCTTTTTTATCCATTAGTAATTTAGTGAACTTTTCTATTTCATCTTTACGTTCATTTTGCCTTTTCTGGAGTTGAGAATACGAAGCAAGAGTAAGTATTAAGGCCATTGTAGGAATGAAATATTCTGGTGACATGTTGATGCAAGACTTTAGCAGGAAAAAGAAAAATTTTAAAAATACATTATTAAATACCATCTTAACAATAATAACGGTTAATCTCTTTTTAAAAATTATTCTCTGTTAAATGGGAACATGGAAATGACAATTGATATTTTCCTTGTTTTCAGGATCATTAAAGTATACAATTACAATTAAGCTTATCTTTGAAAAATGCTATACAATAAAAGACATACTAAAATAAAACAGTGGTTAATGTAACATGCATAACTTATTAAAAGAAGGAGTAGCGATAGTATTCAATACAAAATACAAGGCAAATCTTCTTGAATTGCAGGCAGTCTCAAGTAGAGTGATATGGGCAAATATCAGAATGGGGAATTGGACAATGAGACTTATTTGTGATTATGGTCCCACAGAAGGTTCTACTAAGGTAGAAGTGGAGAAATTTTTTGATGCTTTAGAGAAAGCAACTGACACAATGAAAAAGAAATAGTTGTTCCTTGTTGGGGAGGATCTAAATAGCAGGAAATGATTGCTAGACATACAAAAATATTTTGGGAAAATTTGGAGAAAAGAGCAAAGCTATTAATAATGGCAAATACCTGTTGGATTTCTGCTCAGGACATGGACTGGTTATTACTAACACCATGTTCCAACATAAAAATGTGCACAAATTCACATGGAGAGAAGAGGCAAGGAATAAGAAAAGTCTCATTGACTATGTTATTGTTGATAGTGATGTTTTCTCCCTGCTGCAGGACACCAGAGTGTACAGAGGATTTGAAATTGGAAGTGATCACTATTTAGTCTTGAGCAGGATAAAATTGAATTTCATATTGAAAAGAATAACATGTAAGAAAGTTTTAAAGCAAATAAAAGTTGAGCAGCTTTCAGATGTGAACTGTAGACTAAATTACACAATGATTATTGAAGAAAAAATTAAAGAGTTTGAGAACAGGAACCAAACCTTGGAGATTCAGTGGCAAGCCTTGAAGAAAACCCTGATTGATTCAGCTAGAGAGGCATGTGGTGAGGTTGTCTGCAAGGATAGAAAAATTCAGAACTCCATGGTGGACACAGGAAGTTAAAGAGGCAGTGAAGGAAAAGAAGAAAGTATATCAAAAGTTCCTGGCAAATAAGTCAACTTGTGCTCTTAGAGAATACAGAGACAAATGTGAAAAAGCTAAACACTGTGTAAAACTAGCTAAACAAAAGTCATGGGAGGACTTGGGCAAGAACATAGAAAATAAATATCTAGAAGGTGGTAAAATATTCTGGAGGTTGTTGAAGAAGCTTAGAAATGGAGGAAAGAGTGTTGTAAAAGGAGTTAGAGATGATAAAGGTGACATGAAAACAGGAGAAAAAGATATCCTTGAAGTATGCAGTAATTACTTCGAAAAATTGCTAAATGAAACAAGCAGTGATAGCACAGTGGTAAAAAACACTCAACAGGCATACAGTCAGGAATACATATCCATACTTGAATTAGAAAAAGCCATCAAAGGCTTGAAATGTGGAAAGGCAGCAGGAGTAGATGATATTCGACCAAAAATGCTGAAGTATGGTGGTATAAATGTCTTACAGTAACTGCACTGCATAGTTCAGAAGGCATGGACAGAGGGACGAATTCTCGATGATTGGAGTAGAGCTCTCATAGTACCCATATATAAAAAGGGAAATAAAACTGAATGTGAGAATTACAGAGATATTTCCCTACTGAGTGTTCCTGGCAAGATCTATGCCAGTATACTTGAGAAACGGTTGAAAAGAATTATGAAAGAAAAGCTTGGTGAAGAACAAACTGGATTCAGGCCGAATAGAAGCTGTCAGGATCAGATCTTCACTTTACGACAAATAGTTGAGAAAGCATGGGAATATAACAAAGATCTGTATTTAAGTTTTGTTGATCTGGAAAAGGCATATGACAAGGTGCCAAGAGAGAAGCTATTCAATATGCTACATTTATATGGTGTCAATGGGGCATTATATCAAGCAATATTTAGTCTTTATTTGAGTTGCAAGTCAGCAGTTAGAATTGAAGGAAGTACAGGAAGATGGTTTAATGTTAAATCTGGTGTGAGACAAGGATGTACATTATCCCATCTGTTATTCATTACCTATATGGATCACATTATGAAGAAAAGTGGTATTAAACATGATATCAGAATTGGAGATGTTAATGTATGCTGTTTGCTTTATGCAGACGATGTTATACTTCTAAATAAATCCGCTACAAGTTTGCAAGATTTCCTGACTAAATTGAATAACTGTTGTAATAGATATGGTATGAAGGTCAGCAATAAAAAGACAAAGACAATGAAAATAGGTAGAATCGTTGAAAATATCGACTGTGCTGTTAATGGAGAACCTGTGGAACAAGTAAAACATTTCAGCTACTTAGGCACGATTTTTAGTGAAGATGGTAAATTAAATATAGAAATAGACAACAGAATCAGCAAAGTTGGTATGGTGGGAAGTCAATTGAATAAATTCATATGGAATAAGAGAGAAATTAGTCGGAACACTAAATTAGCTGTATACAAGACAGTGTTCAAACCAGTTTTAACTTATGAATCTGAGAGCTGGGTCAGAAGTAAAACACTTGACTAAAGACTAGAGACAGCAGATATGAGAGTCCTGAGAAAGATTAGAAGCATGAACAGATGGCATGAATGGCAATATCATATTAAAAACGAGGATATTAGGAAAGAACTTGACATTGTTAGCATCCAGGAATGCGTTAACAGAGCTAATTTCTGGTGGTATGGTCACTTAAACAGAATGGGAGAGGAAAGATTAGCAAAACAAGTGTTCTCTGCCAGGTTGGCAGGAAAACGACCCAGAGGAAGAGCAAGATATAGGTGGATTGATACGATACAAAGTGCCTTAGACGATAGAAATATAAGATCTGATAATGTTGGAGTCTTGACTAGTAACAGACTGATTTGGAGGAAAATTGTAGATAGGAAGTTAGTAATGATGTAAATTTTTCATGTAGTACTATCATATCCTGTACACCCCTTGAAGGTACGTCAGGAATTTGATGATGATGATGATGCAGAACTTATTTTAATGGTATTACAACACCAAATGAACTAAATTATAAAAAGATGTTTATTATTATAAACATATTTTTATGATGTTTATAATAATAAACATCATAAAAAGGAGTCCAAAGGACTTATCGAGGGAGGGCATCTACTCTACAACTCTCTGTCTCCACCACTCAATCCACCAACTACAATGAACCGCTACTACCATCATCATCATCTTCACCCATCTACTGACCACCACCACTGGTATTTTCACAGACAATCACAAACATCCATGCACACAGCGAGATTCTAACCTGCTGCCTTTTGTCTGGAAAGCAGATACACTAACCACTCAGCCAACCATGCCAGCGTTATGAACTGTCTTATATTCTTAGCGTCAAATTCATACAGGTCAAATTTCTTAGCTTTCCAGTATTTTTAAACCACCCTGAAGACGATTGTGCACTAAAACAATAGCACCTAGATCTCAGCGGCTGTGGTTATTATATCAACTAATACAATTGAACGTTGTCATTTGTGATGAGTTGCTATTTTTGTTTTGAGTTTCATCTGTTTTGTGTGCGTGAAGTGTGAACTGACATGTTTAAGACACCAATATAGACAAATTTGTAATATATAATTTTTTATAAATAATTTATAACTTTTTTGCCCACATTTACAATGGGAATTAGTGTTGATCTACTGAAT
The DNA here is from genome assembly GCF_054136105.1 of Typopeltis vanoorti. NCBI lineage: Eukaryota > Metazoa > Arthropoda > Arachnida > Uropygi > Thelyphonidae > Typopeltis > Typopeltis vanoorti. The sequence continues at coordinate 91,852,912 of NC_143570.1, forward strand.
GTGCTGCTTTCTGCCAGAGCTTTTGCAGATTGTATGACTACGATTATAGTCGTGGAACAGTAAGTAAAATGAGTTATTTCAGCCTTTCTTTTTCTTTTGTTCAATCTGGAAACATAACAATTTTCTAAGTGATTTCTTTTTCCGATTTCTGTGCGTATTATATGGTTGTATTTAAAAATCGTACACCTCTGAGCCTTTGAATTTTATCAAAATTCAAATTATCCCTGTCTCACTCTAGTATTTGCCAATGATAATCGAATCTCATCACGAAGCATAAACCCTTTGTGCTTCTCGCATAAACGGCATGAGTGAAGCATAGCTATTGTTCATTTGACCTTTGTGCTTTCCATATTTAAAATTATAGTAATTGATAAAATATTCAAAGTTATACGTGGTCACTTCGGTTCCTTCTTGATGGGGAGGAGGTGGAGAGGATCTAGAGGCGAGTGACTAAGATGATAGCAGGTCTATGGAATGAACCATATGAGAAAAGGTTGAAGATTTGTGGGTTGCAGAAACTAGTTGATAGGCGAAAAAGGGGAGATATCATTGAGACATTCAAATTGCTAAAAGGATTCTATAGGATTAATTCAGAGGATATTTTTGAGATCAGGACTGGTGGTGGGAGAATTAGGGGACACCTATGGAAGCTGGGCAAGAGCGTGGTTAGCAGGGGTGTTAGAGCTGGGTTCTTTACTTTTAGAGTGGTAAATGAGTGGAATAAGCTGCCAGAGTCTGTTGTGGGTGCTATGACAGTGAGTGAGTTCAAGGCAAGGTATGATAGATACTGTGAGAATGTCGAATAGTTGTGTTGACATGATGTTTAGGGCCTCCCTTGATGAGTCTAAGGACTCCCTGGAGTAGCCCGAAATAATAATAATAATAATAATAATAATAATAATAATAATACAATTAATTGCATTGGACTGATTAAGATGAGCGCTGATCCACTATGCATTCTTAAAACTTAAAGCAAAAGAAAAAAAAAGGCTCAGAAAAAGTTCCTCTAGTCAACTGCTAGATCGAACTCACAGCGCTCTTCCTTCGAGCGGTTTAGGAGTGAAACATCCCTTATATATATATATATATATATATATATATATATATATATATATATATATATCATCTCATCTTTTACTCTCTTACTCTCTTTTACCTTGCAGTGTTGAGGGTTTATTAATCATCGGACCTCAAGCCATTCACAGGATAAGGTGGTTAGCCTTACACCCCAGTGTATCCTATGTCCATAGTGAGTTCTCAAGGCCAGTTTGCCTGCTTTGCAGGATAAAAAACCCCAGGATAAAGTGTGTGTGTGGGGGGGGGGGGGACTCTACTGTCCATGCCCAAGATCGGCTAACTTGGCTGTGTCTGAAGAAGATTCTTCAGCTCCTCACGTCACCTATGGGAATCGAACCTGGGACACTCCTTCCCCAGGTATTTGGTTGCGAAGTGCACAGCCACTAGGCTAACCACGCAGACTATTATATATATATATATTAGTGCTTTTATTTTTGTTGTTATTTGTATATCATCATCATCGGCCATTTTCTGTTTACTGCCGAAGGTCTTCCTCAAATTTCTCTATTCATTTCTCTGTTATTCCACCCTAGTCTGGGCTCTGATCCAAGTATTGTGCTTTCTATCTAGAATGGTTATACCGAGTAATGATCTTTCCATTTTCCTCTGGATAATCCTTTCCTTGGTAATTTTTTGTGTCAGAGTCCATGGTTCACTTCAGTATGTCATGCTGGAAGTATACAACTGTCTAATATTTTTTTTAAATTGAGAGCTTTACGGTGTTATACAAAAACTATCCAACTAAGTTGAATTCTACGTATAATTTTTTCTTCAGTCTCCCTCTACTATATTCTTTTGTACTACCTAAACATTATTATTATTATTATTATTATTATTATTATTATTATTATTCCTGATACCTCCAAGGAGTCCGAAGACTCATCGTGGGAGGATACCTACAACTGTCTCAACCACTACACCGTATCTCTACTACTATCAATGCCATCTACCGCCCACCGCCACCATAACTGGTATTCTATGTTTGTAAATTGCGTGTGTTCTGAAGGGCCGATTTGTCTGTATGCGGGATGAAAAACCCGAGTTTCCGGGAGAAAAAACCCTGCTACCTCCGTATGAGATCAGCTAACTCACCTTCGACTGATGTAGGTTATTATATCAATTTCCTTGTGTTCTATTTGTATTGGCTTTTTTTTTTATGTATTTATTGTACGTTATTTTTTGTTTCGACCTTGTTTATATTTAATCCTTTCTTTTTTACTTTCTGTTTGCAATTCAGTGATCAATTATTGAAGTTCTTTTGCAAAGTCTCCTAAAAGAATCATGTCACTAGCGAATCGTAGGTGATTTAGTTCTTTCTCATTTACCATAATTCTTCTATTTTTTCAATCCAGGTTTTAAAAAGTTCTAAAAGTTAAAAGCTGGGTTCTTTACTTTTAGAGTGGTAAATGAGCGGAATAAGCTGCCAGAGTCTGTTGTGGGTGCTATGACGGTGAGTGAGTTCAAAGCAAGGTATGATAGATGCTGTGAGAATGTCGTATAGTTGTGTGGACATGATGTTTTTGGTCTCCCTCGATGAGTCTAAGGACTCCCTGGAGTCGCCCGTAATAATAATAATAATAATAATAATAATAATAATAATAAAAACTTAAAGTTGGAGTTTTAGCTCAATTAAAATACGGATATTTGTACTATATTTTAATATATATGTTTCGCTGTTTTTTTCTATCTTGTTACTTTCGCCATTTTTAAGTGTGTTCATGTTGGATACTAAAAAATGAAGAAAAACCTTCAAGTAATTTGATTTTTTTTTTTTTACAAAAACAGTACTGCTATACATTTACAGGAACATAAATTACTAAAAAACACATTTTACAAGCTGGAAGGGAGGCGTTTAAAAATCGAGTATACTCTCAGCCTTTGCATTTGTACACTATCTGACGATTGGTTCTGGCAAATGCAAGCAAAAAAATAAAACCCTACGTCCGCTGCATTGCAGAAGGAGAAACGTGAGAGCTAATTTCTGAATGATTGCAGGCATCTCCACAAGCCAAACAATCAGCATAATCAAGGCCCTCGGTATCTTGAGTGATTCATTGCCACTATCCTGTTCATCAGAAGCCTGAAGTGGCTTATCTAACTTATACCATTCACGAAATCCACAACCTTTCATTGGTGGAATTATAGTTTTTTTTTTTTTTTTAAAAGAATCACGTATTGTGGTTTCATGTGACTTCGCAAATATTGTTTTTAAAATATTTACTCCATAAAAACATCGTCAAATGGCAACTTTTGCGCTCTAGATAATCAAATACAACTAGTGCTGAATTCTGCTTGTAGACGCTGACCAAAAGAACATGTTTACTTTCAAAAAAACCCACGTCTGTAAATTAATAGTAATATAAGAAAAGTAAATGAGGAGCAATGAACTGAGCGCGCAGTGTGCTCCACCCTTTCGCATGCATATGAATGGTGCGAGGCACATTTCATTCAGTGCTACTTCCTGAAAATAACTACCAGCATCTCCTGATTACCATAAACCTGGCCATTTGTAAATGTACTACAAAAACAGTTTTTTCTAAAGTGTGAAAAACATGTTAGAAAATATGGTTCCTTAACGAAACTAATGCCTTCAATTTTGATACAATTTGATTAGATTGACATTTGGTTTTCATTAAATAATTTGGTTTTTAATTACTTATGTGAAATTTCCTTCATTCCATGTACCCAGGGGCGCGCCAGTAGTGTCCGGCGCCTGTGTGCAAAACTTTAGTTGGCGCCCCCCCCTCCCAATAAAAAAAATCACTTTAAAAAACGTTTTTTTTTTTAAAGTATTTCCTCCTCTTTGGCGCCTTTACTATCGTAGCGCCTGTGTGCGTCGCACACATTGCACACTATGGCGGCACGCCCCTGCATGTACTTTGTTCTTTTGGAATAGCCTGCCCGGATTGTTTTCCCAAAGAGTACAACCCGAGCTTCTCAAGGTGTGTGTGTGGGGGGAGATTCTTATGTATATATGATGAGGGTGAGGATCCCAGGAACATTCGTCAAATTTTAAAATAAAATTTGGACTCCACCAAGGCGATGTCTCTCAGCCAGTGGCGCACCCAGAGGGGGGGGGGAACAAGGAGGAGCCATGGCACCCCCAAAGGAAAAGGAAAAAAAAAAAAATACTAGAAAAATTTCCAAAAATCTTTTCCTAATTAAAATTCTTTTTTTTTATTATTTATGTTGTGTTGTGTCTTCTGTTTCAATTCTACTTATGAATTAGCGGTCATTGCAGATGCTCAGTCATAAGTCGTATGCAATGCGTAGTGTGTATTCTCAAATCGTCTACTCAACTCTGCTCCCCCCCCCCCAAAGATTAAATTCTGAGTGCGCTACTGCTCTCAGCAATCATCTAGCACTATAAAAAAGTCGTTAGAGACTTGAATGAGCAACAAGTGGATATACTGCATATGGAAACAGTATATATGCCGATCCTTGTAGGCACTCATGAAGATATTATACACGCTACATCTTATTTAATCAAGGCAAATAAGCCTATGGGTCTTGTCATAAACCAGGAAAAGACTAAATATATGTACATTTTAAGGACCCCATCAAGACCGATCCAACTTGGTTGTTGATAAATATATCTTTGAGTACATGGATAACAGGTCTCAGCATTCAACCGATATCGACAAAATTCGGAATTAGTTATTCTTGGGTGCACGTCGTTCAGCCGCTTCCTACAAATTTTGAAATATTATATGTTATATATTATTATTATTATTACGTGACACCTCCAAGGACTCATCAAGGGAGAGCACTCTACTCTCCGTACCACCGATTTGCCTGTATTTGGGATTAAAAACCCAAGTTTCCGAGAGAAAAAAAGAAAAAAGAAAACCAATTATATGTCGAAGTTCACTTGACCTTTTCCGCACTGATAGATCATAATGAACGGTGGGGTTGAGGCATGTAACTGTGTTTTACTTTTTTCCACCTGATCAAAGGTGGAAGAAAGTAAAACACTGTTACATGCTTCAACGGTTTCGACGATGTACTTAGACTATTGTACTTTAAATAAATAAATAAAATGCTATCGCACTATAAAAGAAATCTCATGTGTGAAAAAAATGATCCAACTATTTGGAAAAGTAGGCGGTTGGCTGCAGTTTAGAAGTGACTGCTGGAGTGACATTGCTCTTTTAATTGTTGAGAATGTAAATTCCTTCCGAAATTTGAGCATTACTGTAACAGCAGCAGTAGTGACACATTTTAAATTGCAGCCAACCTCCTACCTTCACAGTACTTAGTGTACTTTTTTTCATAGATTAGATGTTTTTTAAGGACATATGCTATTTACCGTATACACTTCGGTAAATAGCATATAACAAAACAGAATCACTTTTAAAATACTTTTCGTAGTACTCAGGGGAGCGGTAGTAGTGTCCGGCGCCTGTGTGCAAAACTTTAGTTGGCGCCCCTATACCCCTCCCCCCAATTAAAAAAAATCATAAAAACGTTATTTTTAATATTTGATGCCAATAAAGTGAGTATTTCATTTTCAATTTTATCTCCTAAATAGGAGGGCATATTTTTAAAGTCAGGATCATTAGCTACACGTCGCGTGTGTTCCGATATAAAAGGATTAAACTTTTCTAACATCTCAATCGATTTTAAAAAATTGCCATTGTTGCGATTGTAAAGTTTATTACTTTTACCACGAACAGCTAGATTTTGTTTACCTAAAAACTGTACTACAAAAATTATTCTTTTTATAACTTCATACCAACGTTTCCTTTCATTATTTAAAACTGTTTGTTGCAAATGATCAATATAAGTTTTAGAAATACAATTTTATTAATATAGACCAGTTTACAATAAAACATTTATTAAAACCTACCCGTTTCGCCAGCAAATGTTTTATTGTAAACTGGTCTGTATTAATAAAATTATATATCTATTTCTATTATATTGAATTATACATATTTGGTCAAATATGTATAATTCAATATAAGTTTTATTTTTTAAGGATGTAATTAATTCATCATTATCATCATCATGCGTATCAAGGATTTAGGCCTAGCATGGCCTGCTCCGGCCTTAGAAGTCATCTTTGAATCGTTTAAAAGGACGTCCTGGTTTTCTTTTTCCTAATGGCTTGTACTTTAAGGCTTGTTTTGGTAATCTTTTTGTTTTCATTCTTTGAACGTGTTCCATCCATTTATGTTTATATTTTTTAATTTCACTATTGCTAGTTCTTGGTTTAATTCTTTCATAATGTCTTCGTTTCTTTTGTGATCATCTAGGGTATACTTTGCAGTTTTTCTCATAAACTTCATTTCTGCTGTTGTTAATCTTTGTTTGTCTTTTTGTTTTATTGTCCAGATTTCGCTTCCATACATTAAGACTAGTAGGGCTAATGTATTGTATACTTTTATTCTGGTTTGGTTTAAATATAGAGCTAATTACACCTGTTATTTTTAAATATTTTGCAATTTTTACGTTTATATCTTTTTCATTTTCATATGTGATCATACATCCTAGGTAGTTAAATGAATTCACCTGTTCTAAGATCTTGTTATCTAATACTATTTTAGTTCTTGCTGGATCTTGTCCTTTAAAGGCCATAGTTTTTGATTTTTCTGTTGATATTATCATACCATAATCTTTGGCTATCTCATTTAGATCTAAAATAGCTTTCTGTAAGTTATCTTCAGAATTTATAATTATTATTTGGTCGTCGGCAAAGAGGAGAGTGTTTATAAGTTTACTGTAGGAGAAAGTTTAATTCCTTGATGTAAATTTTTATTCCATTTTATTATTATTTCATTTAAGTAGATATTAAAAAGAGTTGCTGAGAGGGGACATCCCTGTCGGACCCCTTGGTTTATCTCTCTCGTATATGATAGCTCGTGATTTAATCTTATTTGTATTTGATTATTTTCATATATACTTGTGATAGCTTTTCGGATATTATTTGGTATTTGTCTTTCATTTAATATGTTAAATGATATGTTTCTTTAACCTTGTGAAATGCTTTTTCAAAGTCAATAAATGCAATATGTGTTTCTAAATTGTATTCTCTTCTTTTCTCTATTATTAATTTTAGGCAAAAGGCCGGGTCTATACATGGTCGTCCTTTTCTAAATCCGTTCTGTACTTCTAAAATAAAGTTTTCGGAATATTTCATTAGTTTGCTATTTAAGATTATGCTATATATTTTGTAACAGGAATTTAGTATACTGATACCTCTATAGTTTTTAGGGTCATCTCTATTACCTTTTTTAAAGATAGGAATCACAATTGCTTTTTTCCATTTTATTGGGGAGGATACCAGTTGAGTAAATTTTATTTAAAAATAATTAGAGTCTTTCTTTGAATCTTGTTCCTGAGTATTTATATACGTAGGCTGTTCAATAAGTAATAAGACTAATTTTACTGTCGCGAAACCACTCATCACAATATTAATTTCTTTAGAATAAAGAAATGTTGCTGTCTGTATTAACAAAAGAGGTTGATAGATGGCGTATACGGGCTGATGTGCCAGAGTGTCACGTGACTAAACGCAAGCTTGTTTCGGCGCGCCTAGGAGCGATTAAATTTTGTGTGCGTTTGCAAAAATCGGCATCGGACAAGCTTAAGAAGTTGCCGCCTTCTTGTTCCAGTCTTTCTTTCCATTCTGTGCACACATCCACTCGATGCTGCATTTGCTCCGGTGTCAAGAGTTTGGGAATCTATCGGGTGCAAACACGTTTCAGTTCCAAATGAGTGAACACTTCCCACAGAAATATTCAGGACAACATGCAGCTGGCGTACTGTAATTCTGCGATCCTCCTTGATGATAATCGCTGCTGTGTTGATCATTGTCTCTGCGATGGACGTTAAAGGTCTTCCCTCACGTTCAAGATCTTCCACATTTTGCCTTCCTTCCTTAAAAGTTTTATGCCAGCGAAAAACACTTGCCCTCGACATTGCTTCATCGTGGAAAGCTTCGCGTATCATGTTCAAAGTGTCTGATGCCGATTTTTGAAAATGCACACAAAATTTAATCTCATAACGCTGTTCCAAAGACGCTTCCATTTCGACGACTGGTCACGGTTCGAAGGCGCGCCAAAACAAGCTTGCGTTTAGTCACGTGACACTCTGGCACATCAGCCCGTATACGCCATCTATCAACCTCTTTTGTTAATACAGACAGCAACATTTCTTTATTCCAAAGAAATTAATATTGTGATGAGCGGTTTCGCGAAAGTAAAATTAGTCTTATTACTTATTGAACAGTACTCGTAGTTCTGAACCTAGCTTATCTTCTCCAGGTGATTTTCCGTTTCTTGTTTCTTTCAGGCTGATTTCTAATTCTTCTTTAGTTATTTCCTTTTAATTTTCGTTAATTGTTTGCCAATTTGTCTTTTTTAAAATATTTGTCTGTCTACAGTTCTGTGTAGTAATTTAGAAATTCTTCTAATTTCAATTCAGTGTTTAATTTTATGTTTTCTTTGGTATCTGCATTTAAGTGTTTCAAAATCTTATATACATTGGGTCTTATTTTATATAAATAATGTTCTAAATTAGAAACAGATTTGTTCCATGATTCTCTATGTCTTTTTCTGATTTCTCTTTTAGCTATGGCTCTTATTCTTTTATATTCTATTTCATCTTCTAATCTTTTACTGCTTAACCATTTGTGATAGGCTTCTTTTTTATTTTTGATTATTTCTTTGATTGCATCATTCCAGATCTTCAGTTTTTTCCTTTTATTGAATTTTTTGGTCTTTCCTAAGCTTTCATTTGCTGTTGCATTTAGCATCGTTTTTATATTAAGCCATTCTATTTCTATTTCTTCATTTTGTGTTATTTTATCTAGATATTGGTTAATTCTATGTTCATATAGCCATTGTACATTTGTGTCATTCAATAGTCTAGTTTTATAAACAAATGTTTCAATTTTTCTTTCTGTTCTTGTTACTTGTAGCCATTTAGGTGGTAATCTTAATTTTATTTTAACAAGGAAGTGGTCACTGCTTATTTCATATCCTCTGTGAACTCTAAAATCTAGTGAAAATTTTTATGTCTTTTCATTTAATATGAAGTAATCTAATATTGATTTCCATCATCATCAGCTGCCCAAGTATATATTTATGTATGTCTTTATGTTTATATAAGGAATTCATTATTTTTAGGTTATTATAAACTACAAAGTCAATCAATTTTTTACCATTCCTGTTTAGAGTATGTTCTGCATGTATTCCTATATTATTATTAATTTTCGTGTTTCCAATTCTTGCATTTAAGTCTCCTGCTAAAATTACGTAATCATTTTTATTTATTTTATTATATATGTTTTGTAGCTGATTATAAAAATCAATATTATCCTGTTCTCTTCCTTCTTCTGGGGCATAAAAACCAATTATTGTTAAATAGCCTCTATCTATTTTAACTGTTTTGAAAGGGAGTTATGAATCCAAATCATGACTCCTGCTTGTGCTCTTTGGTCTCTGTCGACTCCACTGTATATCACATTAAAATTTTTGGTTCTCATAGTTCGTTTTAATTTCTTTTTTGTTCCAGTGATTACTGCTATTTTAAAATTTCTTTCATTTGATAACTGGTCTAATTCTATTTCTTTGTATGCTATTCCTCTTACATTCCAGTTTGCTATGTGTATTATATTTTGTCGTTTCCATTTTTATTTTACCTTTTCCATTCCAGGGTCGTTTCCCATAGATTCAACCCGATTTTCTTTTTCTTTCAGCTTACAAGTAGGATTATGTTCTGGGGACATGTCAGACTAGTCCCCCCGACATGTCCCCATGTCACGGGACTAGCCTGACGATGGAGTAGTTCAGTGGTAGGGCTGCTACCTTAAGGCTTGTGAACTAACCTTCTTCCGAATTTAAACCCATAGGAGGAATAGGGTATATTGAAGGGGAAAGAGCAGATTATAGAAGAATTATAGGTTTATAGAGAGGGCATAGTTGTAGGGCCAGAAATGAAAAGACCCCATGGCCCTCGAGTACTCTGATAGCATAAAAGTCATAAAATAAGAAGAGTTGGCTGTAAGGCCGTATAGGAAAGATTAAAGTAAGTGGATCTTCCTCAAAGTAGAAGAGGAAGAGGATAGATCCAGTTAGGGGTCCATGGGAGTGCCGCTTCCCTTACAATCAAGATGATTGCCCCTTATGGCCCTGTTGGTCCACGAGTCCTTATTCAGTATATTCGGACCACCCCACCACACACACACACACACACACACACACACACACACGGTGGGCTCCCCTATCCATCACCCGGGGGACGCACTCTCTAGGGGTGACAGGTTCCCCGAGAGGAAGTAATTAAATTCTGTCCATTTTTTGTAATTGTTCAAATGATTTAAATTTTTCTCATGACGATTCAGGTACATTGCAAGATATTGCCTATATTCTGTTGATAACAGCAGAATATAGAATAAAGTTAAAAAAAACAACATTAACATTTCTGGCTAGATGGGTGAAGCAAAATTGCTTTTCATATTCCCCTTTGTCTTGTAATGGAAGAACTTTGAATGGAGTGTTTGTGAGCTTTATGCTCGCCCATTGAGGACAGTGAAGTTAGTTGCGTTCAGCTGAACTTAAAATAGATTTTGGTCTTTTAAATTTGTAGATTTCTTCTTCATTATATTCCGAGGCTTCCTTGATTAACGGGTTTGGATGGTTACTTGTCTTGGTAAAGAACTTCTCAGCTAGCTTTATGAGAAAGGAAGAGATATAACGGATATTAACTTCTCTATGGATCTGGGTGTTTCTTATGAACCAGGGGGCATCCAGAATCATCCTCAGGCACTTATTCTGTAATCTCTGAAGTTTTAGAATGTTAGAATTTGCGGAGTGGCTCCAAACTGGGGATGCGTAAGTGATAACGTCTAATTACCATCTTGTAAATTGTTAATTTTGTTTGCATGTCCAGTTTACTTTGTCTGTTGATCATAGGGTAGAGCTGTGCTAAGACGTTGGATGTCTTTGTTTGAGGAAATGTAACTAATATGTTTGCTGAATAGGAGTTTACTATCAAGAATCACTCCAAGATATTTAACTTCAGTCTGCCATGGAATCTTTACTCCCTATAAATAAATATCCTCCATGGTATGGATTTTCATTCTAGTAAACAGTATGGCTGAGCTTTTCTGGGGGTTAACTTGGATCCTCCAGTCTGCCATCCACTTTTCTAAAGTGTGTATGCTATTTTGTAGTCTTTTAGTTGCCAGTCTTGACATCAGTGCAGTATCATCTGCATATAATGCAGTGAATGTTGTTCTTGGGTTCAGAGGGATGTCTGCTACATAGATTGAAAACAGTAGAGGTGCCAGAAGAGATCCTTGAGGAAATGTAACTACGCCTGCCGAGATCCTGCGTCTGGTCGAAACCGTTTCGCCTACCCTGACCTGCATGTATCTGTCTTTCAGATAAGAATGTATTACCTTTATTAGTCTGACTGGGAAATTAAATTTTATCAGTTTGTAGAGAAGATCTTGATGCCATACTTTATCAAACGCCTTCTCTGCGTCGATGAAGATGGCAGCTGTATTGAGTTTCCAGTTGAAACCTTTAGTAATGATTTCTACCAGCCGGTGCACTTGTTGGGCTGTACTATGGGCCCTACGGAAGCCGAACTGTTCGTTAGGCAAAATTCCTAACTTATCTGTTTCTGTTTGGAATCTTGAGAGGATCACTTTCTCTGTTACCTTTCCGAGGCTGGATAATAGACTTATGGGTCTGTAGCTTTCAGGAAGGTGAGCATTTTTTCCTGGCTTCTTCAGTGGTATGATTGTGGCCGTTTTCCATGTAGAAGGGAAATGCTGGAATCTAAAGATAGCATTTGTAATGTTGACGAGATGGACTATGGCCTTTCTTGGAAGTAGTTTTACTATTCTGTTAGTTATGCCATCCGGTCCTGGAGCTTTTCTATTGTTTAGATGGGAGATGATATTTATCATTTCTGTTGGATTTGTAGGAGTGATATGTTCCGAGTTGACAATGTTCTGTCTTAAGGTTGACCTAACATGACGATGAATCTTGTACATAAGGTTGATATTTAAATTAGTATACGATGGGTTGCACTGAGATTCTAGGTTATCTACTAGTGCTTCGGCTTTCTCTTCATCTTTGTGAACTGTCCCTTTCTTGGTTTGGATAGGGGGTATGAGTTGCTTTCTGGTGCGGATTGCTCTTAAGAATTTCCATACAGAATGATCTTCAGTATTGATGTTAGCCAATTTGGTTTCCCATTGATGGTTTCTGTGTTTTTGAAGAGCTTCTCGTACCTGCCTGTTTAGATTGTTCAATACGTTTTTATCTTGTGGGGCTCTGGTATTGTGGTATCTCTTCCTGGCTCTATTTTTTGCTCTGATTAGGTCCATGATTTCTTCAGGGATATGGTTAGTTTGGTTGAAGACAGTTGATTGTCTGACTGATTCAATTGCTTTCTGAATTTGTATGGTTAAGTTATTTATTGCTGTGTCAATCTCTTCCTTTTTACTGATATTGGGTACCGGACCAATATGATCGGGAAGAACCTTGGCTAACTTGTCCCATGGTATGAATGTGTGCAGAGGAGAGAATTGATCTGATGAACCTAGATTGAGCACTATGGGACTGTGGTCAGAAGATAATTCGTTGACTGATTCCAATTTGAATTAGTATCTTAAATTTTTAAAAATGACAATGTCCAGCACATCCGAGCCACCCGAAGGGCTGAAATGGGTGGGCTCAGTAGGGCCGGCCACTACAACAGAGTTGAGCATTGCATAGTTGAAAAGTGTGTGTGGCCTTTGGTGTTAGTAGATGAGCTGTACTAAGATGTGTGTTTTGAGTTTAAGTCTCCTGCTATTATTATGGAGTCATTTGGACCAAGTATGGAGTCTAGATCTGTTGTCAGCAGAGGAATGCTTGGAGGATTATATGCAGCATAGATCTTGAAACTCCCAGCATTGAAGGTATGTACCTCCACACCAGTCACCTCCAGGTTTACTGTTTTGGGCTTGTCTATTGTGTTATGATTCAAATAACTCTTTATATATATGGCTGTGCCTTCACCTCTTGTGCCAATTCTGTCGTTTCTGTACACAGCGTATCCACGGATTTTTGGGTTATTAGCTGGTCTTAGGTGTGTTTCACCAATCAAGATGATATCAGCACTGAGACGAGTTGAAAGTTCTTGTAGTTCCAAAATCTTGTTCATCAGTCCATTTGCATTCCATGCTATTATCTTAAGAGCTTTTGGTTTGAATTTATTATTCATTACAGATGGCTGTTATAATGTTTCGAGTGCTTTGCAGGAATCTCTTTCTGGAAGATGTTGAGGGGCATGTCTTGCTGAATTCTTGCAGCATAGTGGCAAGTGAGGCTGTTAAAACGGATGTTATGTTGGAGCTTTCTAGCTCGAGAGATGTAGGAGGCTTAGTTCTTGCAGCCTCGGCATATGTTTTGGTCATGGTTGTTCCTTCTTGTGAGGAAGAAGGCAAGGTGTTTCAGACTGGAAGACGATTTGTTTGGTTGCTTAAAACGTTGTTACGTGGTGGAACAAGATTGACTTTTGTTGGTCCTCGGTTTTTTGGATTGGAAAGGCATCCCTTGTAGTTGGCGGGGTGAGGTCCTCTGCAGTTTGCATAACATGCTGGAGTTGTGCGAGGTTTGGTGCAAGAGATGGTCTGGTGTCCCTCGCCGCACTTCAAGCACCTGTAGGTTGCCTTACATAATTTTTGGGCATGTCCAAATCTTTGGCATCTATGACACTGACCTGCAGATTCTCTTTTCCTTAGAGGCTCAGTTGTAAATTTGAGACCGCATACTACAGTCAGTTCATAGATCTGCTTTTGTGTGTTGTTTATTTCCACCAGCACCAAAGGCATTGGCCTTTTATCTGCTCTGAGCATTCTGCTCACTTTAACTGGGGACAGGCCCTGTCTGGAGAGATCAGTGGACACATCTTCAGGAGTGATACCTTCAGCTATCCCACGTAGAACAACTTTCAGGTTCTTTTCACTAGGTAAAGTGAAGGTGTGGTATGGGACGCTAGCTTTGTCCATAAATCTGGTCATCTGTCTGTAATCCGAGACTGTAGAGGGTTGTATTTTAACTCCCACATCTGTGTTTTTAGCCCATGAGAATGAGACGTTTTGTTCTCTTAGGGCTGATGAGATAGGGATCCATTTTTCTCTATCCCTTAATATGACTGGTGGTATTTTTCTTTAGGACCATTGAGTGCTTCTATCCCTGATGTTTTGGGTTCTTCCACATTGGTGGAGATTTTCCTCTTCTTTTTCACCAATTGGAACTCTGTATCAGTTTCCAAGGTATGATGACTGCTGTCTTGGGATGTAGCATCTTCCATACTCGAGGAGTGTGCTAAATCTGATTGCGTCTGAGTTATGGGCTCTTCACTCATGTCAACCATATTATCCTCTGTGACTGCTGTGTGTGGGGGGGGGGGCGGGGGGAATGTGTCAAAGAGCTTGACTTTTCCTGGCCAATTATCACTCAGCTGCTTTCCCAGTCTGAGGAATTCAAAGTAAACTTCCTCGAATTGGGCCTCATTTAGAAGTTTTGCCATGATAATATTCGGAAATAAGTCACAGATGGAGAAAGAGTAGAGATTGCTCTCAAGTGTTCCGAGCAGGTAAAGATAATCCTGTGGACTTTTGAGGGTCCACTAGCAAATCCCGTAGACACACTAAGGTGTCTACCAGCAATAAGATGTGGCGATATAAAATACAACAATGGCGATACTAGCGGCAGTAGGCCTAGCGTATCGCCCTTGTAAATTCAATAGACTTACCTGGATAAACCAGTATAGAAAATAAAGTGCCTGTTTATGGCAGCAAGTACTTAACTGATATTACTAATGAATAAGCATAAATCTCTAAAAACATATCAGTCAAATTCACAATTCACCATCAAAAATACACGACACGAAACACTAACACGCGAACCGCCATCTTACTTCCCTGTTCGATTTAATAAAGTTAAAAACTGCAGCAGATTTTCTTATATATGTTTAGAGCAAATGCGAGTGAACGCGCGTCATCCTGTAAACAGTAAACTCACGCAAGTTCAAGTTTTTACTTGTTTACGTTAAACTACTTGTTCGAACTAGGATCAGAATAAAATAAGATCTTAAGGAATAATACAAATAAGTGATTATAAATCATTTCTTTAAGACAAATCTATAAAATATATTTAAAATTTAAACAAAAATGTAATTTATTTTGATATAATTAATGAATAATATTTTTTTAAAAAGTATTTCCTCCTCGCCTGAAATCTTTGGCGCCTGTGTGGGTTGCACACATTGCCGGCGCGCCCCTGGTAGTACTATAGTATTATACAGGCATAACCCTGTCATATGACACGTTAGGTTCCAGACCACTGTAGTATAGCGAATTCCGTCGTGTAGAAAATCTTCTTTTTTTTTTTTTTTTCCCATTTGTAAACGCATGTGCTGTACGCCAACAGATGCTAGACCCTTCGACACTTCTGCGCATGTCAGAAGAAGGAAAATCCATTCCTATAATAGGGTAATCAGTCCGTCTTGTGGGATGAGTTGTTTATTATTACACGTCCGAAAATGAACTTCTCTTTTATGAACATTGTAGTTTTTAAAATGGTAACTATTTTACTTGTATAACAGTTGGAAAATTCTGCGTATAAAGCACGTGATTTCGCGTGTTGGTGACCAATTCGTACATCCTTTATTTCTTTTTCCTCTTCAGCATGAATTGACTATTCTTGGCAATCTTCCAGCCCCGGTTCTATGAACTGTGCGCGTACAATAATATTTTGATAACGCTTTTAAGCAGTTATATATGTTCATAAATGACGTAAATAAAGGATTTATTTACGCCAAATATTTCCAAGTAAAAATTTAGAATAATTTTCGCAAACGAAAAAGTTATTCTGAATAGCTTGTCTTAAGGAGACACGCCAACCAGTTTAGTCATCAATCCAAACCATTAAAACGTTTTCCATTTGGCAATATGATTGTTTTGTCACGTTTACGGATAACTGTACTATTAAACAGTGTGGCACTTTTCATTTTATCTTTGTTTTTAACAACTGCGACAACAGTAGTTGCAAGATAAGTTTAGCCTGCGGCTTCTCTCAATGTTCGATACACCATCGTCACTATATTTAATAATTTTAATCTTAGTATCTGATGTTTATTCATCTTTTCACTGGAAGCAACAGCACCGTTACTTTGAATTTTATCTGTCATGATTTACAACAATAAAACAAAATAATAGTTATAAACAATTTATAATGCACAGCGAAACACGTAGTACACAAACACTTAGCGAGCAACTACGTCGTAAACAAACAGTTCACGAAAACTGCGCAGTCAGTTGATTCACCGGAGTGTCATGTCGCTTAGACCAGCGCTTCCCAAACTGTGGATCGCGACCCCCTGGGGGACCGTAGGTTTTGTTGAGACAGGGGGGGGGGGGCGTGAAATAATGAAAACAAATTTAAAATCTTTTAATACTAAGTAGTTTTTTTTATCTTAAAAGAAACGTATTTAATTTTTATTATTTCTCTTTTGTTATTTTTTATATTTTAATGGAAAAAAATAACGCATTGGTGCGGTTCACAAATTTTGCTTCCTGCGTATTTCGGCACTTAATGAATATTAGTAAATATATGCTTATTCATATAAGTTTCATTTCAAAGCAGAAATCTAGAATTGCAGTTTCAAATATTTCACCTGATATTGACTTTTTGTGTAACAGTATTGAAACATATCTATCAGATTAAATTGTTATTAGGTAAACTTCTTTTATGTTTTTAATTCTTTCTTTATTACTAATCGTTTTACTTTTCATGTGCTTGTCCTGCAAATGTACAATAACAATATATCTATCTATATAAAAATATGAGATAATGTGCCATGTCAAATGTGTATGTAAGATGCTAAAAATGTGAAATATTTTAATTTTTCCAAAGGGGCCCTTGACATCCAGAAGTTTGGGAAGCACTGGCTTAGGCAGCCGTATGAGCGAAATTCAGCGTTGTATAAATGGGCATTGGTCAAAATTGAAAAATGCCGTATGAGCAGATCGTCGTAAGGCAGGGTATTGCTATAATGGAGCTACAGCCAAGTAACATTCGGGTTGGTTGTAGGTTCTGCAACACACACACACACACACACACACACACACACACACACACACACACACACACACACACACACCCTCTCTCTCTCTCTCTCTCTCTGTTCATAAGGTATTTAAGATAATTAAAGTATAATTGCTTCAGCAATAATACTTTAATTCGGCGGTAGCTCGAGAACTCCTAACCTGCGAAAAATTTTTTATAGTTCTGGTTGTTCAATAGAAATGCTTTTCCGAATAATCATTATAATTATTATGTTATTGTTTTCCCATACTTAAACAGACATGTCATCAATGTAACAAGTAAATGCCGATTTTGAATCATGATATAAATGGCATATTCTCCAATGACGTTTAGATTAAGCCAGTGCAATTAAGGCTATGGGGATCTTTATACTGTTTATAAATTACGTGTGTGCCCTGACCTGTGTTCATATTTTTTGGGTGAAAAGTCCCCCATTTCATATCAGTACGGCTAACTTAATGCTCTTGTAAATATTCTCGTACTACGAGAGCATTTCGCACAATTAGTCTTTCCCACCAAAGGGTGTCGTCACACCGACTGCGCTAGGAAGTATTGAGAATTGTTTATTTTTCAATAAGTGTCTCAATAAACCAAACACAAATATACGCATCATAAGAAGGAAAGAAGTCAACATAAGATGGAAAGAAGTTTGTTCCTCACACTATGGTGTGAGGAACAAACAGCCATGGCAATATCTTGAACATGATGAAGGTCCTCTTTTCGCTGCAGTGACTACAGCAATCCTACGGGGCATACTTTCCACAAGTGTACGATAGCGATCAGTGGGAATTTTGGAGACCATTCTTCCTGTAGGAATATAATGAGGTCCTGGACTATTGTGGGGCGGGCGACCCTTAACCTCACCTGACGGAACAGTTCATCCCACAGATGTTCAGTATTCAGTAGGGTTCAGATCATGACTCTGTGTAGACCAGTGAAGTGTGGTGACGTTCATGTTCACAAGCCAGCAGTTACAGCAGCAGCAACAACAACCTTATTACAGTGCATTGAATTACTGAAAGAGACAATGATCAAGTCCTTAAAAACGCCACAAAGTAGGAAGCATTTCATTGTCCAGAATGATTAGATACCTCTCAGGGTTCAGTGTTCGTGGCACCACAAACAGAGGTCCGAGGCCAAACCATGAAAAAAAAAAAAAAAAAAAAAACATACCATCCCACCGCCACCTCCGAATTTCATAACTGTGATTACGCACTTTGGTAAGAGACGTTCACCAGGCATCCGCCACGCCCATACCCGTCATTCTTCTCGGTAAAGTGATTCGTTGCTCCACACACAGCTTTCCAAGCTTCCACGTCCCCCCTGTACACGCTTTTTGCGCAACTGAAGACGACGTTGCATGTTGGTTCGGATAATGTGAGGCTTGCATATTACGGTCCTACCATGGAAACTCATCTCGTAAGCTTCATTTCTGAATGTTTTTGTGCAGATTCATGTTCCACTTGATGCCAGTATTCGACTTGTCGGCTGACGAATGACGGTTTTTGCATATTATCCTTCGTAGCACCCTACAGTCACGTTCATAGTGTGGCGGGTCGTCCACTGCGTGTAGCACTTGCAGTTGACCCCCTGCATTTTCATGATGCACCTTGTCCATGGTGACCGTTGTCCGTTGACTTTTCCAATCAATGTATGTGTGCTAATTAACGTTTATGTGGCCTTGCTTAAATGTTTTTTCATCTCGTAAACTCGAGCTTGATGATATGCAATTGACAAACCTACCGGATTCTTCTCACAAAGTGTAAACTCTGATAACATCATAACTGACTATCATTTATATGACATGTTTAAATGCAATACATTTTAATAAATCATATTAATAAAAATTCCTCTTTAATTATGCTTTCTTCCATATATTCTGAGGTTAATAAAGCATATATAAATGTTCATAATCTTCTCTGGTTTCATTGAACAAATTATGAATAGCGAGTGCCTTGAGTAAAAAATTTAATCTTTAATTTAAAAACGTTAAATCACTGGTTGAGATAGTTCAGCGATGTAATTTTTTCTCTTTTTCCTGAATTTAATAAACTTAAGAATTCTCTTTTGGATTGAAATCTGAAAGCGAAAATAACTGATTTTATCGTGTTCCTCAAAGTAATCGGGCTCGACCGATAGCTGCGTTATCGAAAGTTGCTATTGTCATCAGCAAAAATAGATGTAACTCAAATAGAGTATAAGTTCTCCGATCTCTTTTTCCTGTAAGGACGTTGTCTGCCACGGTTACTCTTTCCGGAAACACATGTCTCATCTTCTAACCATTATTATTATTGTATTATTACCAAAGGCTTCCATGGAATCAAGGACTCGTTGAGGGAGGTCACATATCACCAGCTGTCACGCTTGATACATCACCTGTACTCTCCACATCTAAAGGCAATTAATTATACTCCTCTTTCTCCTGTTTCCTATTGTCTGCGTCCACATTCTCAGTCTCTCCTCATGATCTATATTCCACAGTTCCGATATCCTCTTTGCACCCTCTCCGCTGTATTTCCACATCACCTCGGAAACCGTGAGACCTGATTTGCGCACAATAGTCTCCTGACAAGGTCATATCAATGGGATCCGGAAAAGTTTCCCCCAGTATTTCGCCCCCTGTAGATAATGAGTAAGCTACAAAAATGTAAATTATACACCTAATTTGTTAATAATTCTAATTTATTTTGTTTTAATAGAATAAATGCACATTATTATTGTTTAAAACTCGAAGGTGTATGCAATGCCTCTAAGGCAGTGATTTTCAACCTTTTTCATAATATGACACACACCTAGACTAATTATTAAAATTCTGCGGCACACTAAACATATGTTATTTTCATTTTTTGACGATCTGGCAAAAAATAGGTATAATTTTAATTGATTTATATACAGAAGATAGTAATAATAATAATTACTTATCCTTTTTGGGAGCTTCAAGGGAATAAATGCGCAAATTACGACATTATTTCTTTCAATTAATTTGTTTTCACAAATCTCGCGGCACACCGGTTGAAAATCGCTGCTCTAAAGTAATCAATTACATTACGATTTTGAAAATCTTGGATTATTCTTTTGATTCTAGCAGAAATTGAAGCATACTTCTTGTTTCTTTGATTGCCTGAATTACCGGCAATTAGTTGTGTAATTTCGAAATTGTGCAGCCCTTGTTGTTTCTTTAAAGAATCAATGAATCAGTAAATATTTGGGAATAAAGTAGCACAAGTTTACTGAAATCTCCATTGCCACCCCTCCACACCGTTGTTGATCAGTCAGCGTTCGTGTGTAAACATTCCACAATTCGATGGCAAAAATGGGTAATTGCCGGCTTCTCCGTTGTCTTCTTCCAATATGTGTATCTTCAAAGTAGTTTGCAATCACCATAGCTTCAACTGGGAAGTCATCAGCTTCAACTAAATCTTCAAATGCTTGAATAACGTTTGCAGGAGATTCGAATAAATGCCAATGCCGGAATCATTCGAATCCAACGAACAAATTCATGGTCTTGTTCGTATTGGGCTTTTAAACCTTCATTCTGTACCTTTCGCCAAACGCTCTGGGAAAGATGAAAAAAACAACCGGTATTTACAATACCAGGAAATTCTTGTTGGAAGGCTTAGTTCGAAATCTGTCATAAGTCGCTGGGGTTGGAGGCCTGGTTGTAGATTTTTAACTTCTTGGAGCAACTTGACGTATGTGGCACGAGATTTGTTTAGCAGAAGCGCATAGACCACTGGAATAACTGCATTGAATTGAACCACATGAATTGTATAAAGCTGCTGGAAATGCGTGAGTACTGTGCTAAAAGTTGCATCAGAAAACCACTCCTGGCTACGCGTTAATAACTGAAGATTGTTACTAGTGGAAAAAATAAGCATGAGACCCTGGAGCAGTTCGTCCTGAGAATCATACATCAGAAACTGTTGTACATTGCCATCGATAATAATTTCTTGATAATTTTGTGGAATTACTAGGTCCTGGAGATTGCTCGGTAAAGTAGGAGTACCATTGTTGCATCGAACATGACGAATGGTTCGTTTAAGTAAATCCTTTTTAGGAAGTAATGCCGTGACATTGGCATGAGCTTCTGCAATTACTGATGCAACAATTTGCTGTGACCGTTCATTCGAGGTTGTTGCATGTTGCCGTATTTTGCCAATCAATTGCAATGCTTAGGACCTTGCAGCTTGAGCTGCATGGTTATGTTTAGTTACGACTTTCACAAGTGGGCCTTCCAAACCTTCTGGCCAAACACGCCCTTTGCAGGTGGAACGTTTTTCACAAATCCAGATTCCATGTTGTTCATCTACAGTTCTCTTTGAAAATACGTAAATGTGGTTGTCATCATCTACCAATTTTCTTTTGCCTCTTATTGACCGAACACTTTTTGCCATTGTATACACAGGATTAATCAATCCAGATGCAAAAATAATATGTAGATATTTCACTGCCTGCGACATTCAGCTTGTTCACGCGATGCATCGCCAATAATGAGGTGGCGAAAACAGCAAACGCGCGCTGTCCAATTCTCTCCCCCCCCCTCCATGTCCGTCACTAACCACGTGACTATCGCCCTTGTGATCGAGTATGTATTCTTTCCATTGCGAAAGGATTAGCAGTTCCAGTTAATACTTTCACAATTATTATTATTATTTCTGGCGACTCCATGGAGTCCTTAGAATCATCGAGGGAGGCCCTAAACATCATGTCCACGCAACTATACGACATTCTCACAGTATCTATCATACCTTGCCTTGAACCCGCTCACCGTCATAGCACCCACAACAGACTCTGGCAGCTTATTCCGCTCATTTACCACTCTAAAAGTAAAGAACCCAGCTCTAACACCCCTGCTAACCACACTCTTGCCCAGCTTCCATAGGTGTCCCCTAGTTCTCCCACCACCAGTCCTGATCTCAAAAATATCCTCTGAATTAATCCTATAGAATCCTTTTAGCAATTTGAATGTTTCAATCATATCTTCCCTTTTCTGCCTATCAACTAGTTTCTGCAACCCACAAATCTTCAACCTGTTCTCATATGGTTCATTCCATAGGCCTGCTATCATCTTAGTCACTCGCCTCTGGATCCACTCCACCTCCTCCCCATCAAGAAGGAACCGAGGTGACCAAATCTGGGCACAGTAGTCGAGATGAGGTCTTATCAAGGCTCGGTACAGAGGTACAATAACTTGCTTGTCTCCGCTTGTCAAGGTATTTTTCAACAACCAAGTGAGTTGATGAGCTGATTTGGCTACTTTTGCAATGTGCCCCCTAAACTTCATCTCCCTATCCACCAACACTCCCAAGTCCCTGGCCTCATCAATCTCCTGAAGTACAGTTCCACCAATGTGGTATACTGCTGCTAATCTTTTCACCCCAAAATGCATAACCTTACATTTTGTCACATTAAATTGACATCCATTCTCCTTAGCCCAGAACTCCAATCTATCCAAGTCATCCTGCATGATTTTGACATCTGCATTCACTATTGCCCTACCCAACTTTGCATCATCAGCGAACAAATGAACTGTTCCACTTAGATCCTTCCCTATATCGTTAATGAACAGATTAAACAGCAGTGGTCCAAGAACAGAACAGAACCCTGCGGCACACCACTAGTCACAGGCCGTCTTTTGGACTCTACTCCTGAATAAACTACTGTTTGATATCTGTCCATCAACCACCCACCTATCCATCTCACCAACCCTATATTCATTCCCATATGCTGTAGTTTACGGATTAGAATTCCATGTGGTATCCTGTCAAACGCCTTTGCGAGGTCCAGCAGTATCACTGTAAACCCATTACCCTTATCCAGTTTAGCCATCACCTTGTTATAAAACTTGAGCAAGTTACTGAGGCATGATCTACCCTTCACAAACCCATGCTGTCCCCTGTACAGTATCTCATTTTCATCAATCCATTCCTGTATTTTTCCCATGACTATTTTCTCCAAGACCTTGACAACGACTCCTGATATGCTGATCGGTCGGTAATTTGCAACAGTAGTCTTGGATCCTCCTTTATGCAGTGAAACTATTTTCCCCTCTTTCCACACCTTCGGACTAAACCAGACCCGAGACTCAGATTAAACAACATGGTTAAGGGCACTGATAATTCCTTAGCCGCTTCACGCAATGGAAAGAGAACCCTGAAGACATACAAAAGGGGAGAAATTAGTTTAAAAGCTACGTGACAATTGGTACACGAATGTAATTTTGAAAATTTGTTCGGAAAAGTTAGTTATCGGAAGTTCGATTCGAGTAATCGAAAGAGTTTAACATTGAATCTCCACTAAAGGGGCTGGGACTTCAATGAAAATTCGAGTTATTGAGGGTTGACTGTATTTACATTTTTGTAACCTACTCATTATCTACAAGGGGCGAAATGTGCTGGGGGGCGAATTTTCTGTAAACCGTATCAATAGCTTGTAAAGAGGCAAAATGACTTTCTTATCCTTATGTGTCATCGTTCGTTTGGGTATTCCAATTATTTTCCCGAGTTCTGTTTACAATCTTTACTAATATGGTTCTTGAACTTCAGCTTCCTATATGACAAACGGCCAAGATATCTAGCCGGATCGCCTTCTTCTATTATAATCCTGCCAATATAATATGCCTTTGGATATCTCATTACAGCAAAGTGTATAACTTTACATTTGCTTACATTGAACTGATAATCATTTTCACTTGCTCACATTTTTCACCTGTTCGAGTTCTTGGTCCAATGTTATTAAATCTTTACATTAATAATATTGGGAAGGATTCACTAGTGATATACAGCTAACCACACCGGGCAAAAATTATGGAATGCTGATTGAAATATGTGCATAATTTTAAAGTTGATGAACGTAAAGAGTCGTACATATAGGTAGAGGAAAACTGCTGGAATATGATTCTGATGTCTGATGTGAGTTTAATGCATCTGTGGCATTCTGTATTCTCTTTTACAGGTACAGCCATGTCTCGTAAAGGTGACGTTGCCGTTACCATTGTTTTTGGCCGAGAACATGGATATTCCTCAAGAGGTGACAAAGTTGCTGGAGTGTCTAAATCCACGGTCAGTAATGTCCATTTGGAGCGAAAGAAGTGTGGAAGCTATTGCAGTAGGCAGAGCAACTGTGGTAGAAGTTCTGTGATTTGTGATGACAAATCAGGATTGCAGGCGTTTGGGACAACTAGCAACAGCTGAACGTTCCTAGAATCGTCAAGAACTGCTTCAACTGTACAATGCTGAACTCAGTAAGCCAGTTCAGAAGGAACACTACGGAGAGAACTGCATGGGTTAGGCATTTTCAGCCGTGTTTCCTGGATACGTCCTAAGTTAACAACTGTCCAAGTTGACTAAGTTAACAAAAAGTGCCTTGCTTGGGCAAAACAGTATCGTGACTGGACCATTGACCAATGGAGACAAATAATGTGGTCCAACGAATCCAAATTCTGTTTCTATTTTTGTATTTCAATGTGGAGAAGGCTGGAGAAGCATTTAACCCCGAATGTGTCCAAAGAGCTGTGCAAAAAAGAGGTGGCAGTGTCATATTTTGGGGCTGTATTTCAAGCCCCAAAATATGTATTTGGGCCAATCGCATGAAATCCATGGATTATCTGACACTTTTAAATAATGAAGTGTTGCCATTTGTCCAGTGTTTGGAATAAGAAGGACACATAGCGGACCCTCGTGTCCATTGAGGTAGAATTGTGCTGGATTGGTTTGCAGAACATGAAAAAGACGTTCCACATCTCAATTGGCCAGCCAATTCACCCGATCTGAATCTTATTGAAAAAATCTGGACATGTTAGAAAAGGCTGTAAAGAAGAAACATCAACGCCCTACAAATTTAGCGGAATTAGGGGATCTTTTAAGCATGGAGTGGAATAAACTGGATAATATGTATGTGATAATGAGTCATATTGAGAGCATGCCTTCCCACCCCGCACCCCCCCCAAAAAAAAAAATTCAAGCTGTAATTAAAGCAGGTGGTAATATAACTCCATAAAGTTTGCATTCCATAACTTTTTGTCCGGTGTGTTTAGTTGCTGATGCAGGGTAATCCGGAAAGTAATTGACATCAAGTACTCGTAGAATGATTTGAACAGGTTGGAACTGTGAACATTCTCTCAGTCAGCCATCTTCTTATTCACGCTGACAGTTTATAATCCAATACCTTGTTCTCCAACTTATGCGATGGCCTTCCATGTAGTCGTCTTAGCAAAATCTAAAAGTATCGTTGTATATCAATTTCCCTTGTCTAACTCAGCCGTAACATTATTATGAAATAGTATCATGTTGCTTAAAAATGACCTTCCTTTAGTAAACATATACTGTTCTTTGCAAAGTATAGAGTCTCTGTCAACCCATTTCCATATAAGAGATCTTACTAAGTTTTCCAAAATCTTCACTACCGCTCGATAGATACTGATAGATTTGATAGTTAGAAACATCAGTCTTTGCACCACCCTAAATGCTCAGCTAGTTCAGTTGACACTCTTTTAGCATCCGTGCTGATATCACACTTTCGTGAAAACAACCTTCATAATGTTGTGATTCCGCAGTTTTCTTAACTTTAATTGCTCCCATTTGTCGGGTATCAGCAACAAAGCCTTTGTGGAAGTCAATTATATCGCATGATTTCCCTATGCAAGGTATATTGCTTACTTTGTTTAATAATAGTCTCGCATACTAAAAGCTGGAAATGGGTGTTATCGGCACACCTGAAGACCTCTCGCGGCACACCAATGTGTCGCGAGAGGTCTTCAGGTGTGCCGCAAGATTTATGAAAACAAATTAATTGAAAGAAATAATATCGTAATTTGCGCATTTATTTATTAGTGTCTGGTCTTCCATCTTCTTGTGTGTGCAAATCAATCAAAATTATGCCTACTTTTTTGCCAGATCATCAAAAAAATTAAAAGAATATATTTTTAGTGTGCCACAGAATTTTAATAATTAGTCTAGGTGCGCCGTGTTATGAAAAATGTTGAAAATCACTGTGCTAAGGTATTAATTGCTCACACTTTAAAGAACTGTAGAGGAAAGGAAAGGATTATATAAGGAAGAAACTGGATAAATAAAATATGGAAATTATTTTTTTTCTCTCAAAAATACAAGTCTTCGTTATGAGTTGCCTTAGTGTTGCTCAGCTTCAAAGATATGGTCAGCAACATCTGTGTTACACTCACGAGCAGCTGAGATAGTCTGCATTTTTTTCAGCGTGGTCTCCAATGAGAATACAGGGTGAAGTAACTGGTACGTCAGCGAAACCATCAATCAGAAAACTAATAAAAGGTAAATATAAGGGAAACCGTAAGACTTTGGGTCTTTTAAGTTGCACAATGACAAGGCTTGGTTTGGCTTTAAATAAGCCTTAGGCGATCAAGATTATGAGGATCAGCATATTGTCTATTAAATGAGTGTTCTATGGCCAGTGTGTGTCCTCTTTTTCATCCTCTGATACCAGTAAATCACCTTCATTTAAAACGTGCGATACCTTATGAAGTTTTCTTGCGTCTTAGAGATGATTCGAATCCTGGTCTTTCCAAGATAGTTCTTTATTACCTTCCTTTCTTTTCATATTCAAATGATTTTTTCCCTCCTAAAATCTTTAAGCCGGATGAAATTAAGTTTCTAAGATGAGTAATCGAATTTTTGGGGTAGTAAGAGTTCTATTCCAGTGCCACCTCAAATTGTACAACTTTAATTTTCTTATATAGTTGCAGTGTAACTATGATGATTTACGAACCTCAGTAAAGCAAGTCGAAGAGAAATGCCTTTGATTAATGGGCTGCTGCTATGGAATATCATAAAAAGTAAATTTAATAAATAAATAAATAAAGCTCGCCGAGAAATTATGGACTTCAGTATCATTTTTATTTAACCATCAAAAGTTTTCACCTTACAAGTGGAACATGCGTGACTCTGTCGGTAAAGACAATGGTCTTCGGTTTGGGAAAAAAAAAAAAAACTCGATTCGAATCCCGTGAGGGATTCGTGAACTTTCATGAGGGCTGTACTGCTGCAGGTGAGTTAACCAACTAATCTCATTATCGAGCTGGAAGGATTCATCTTCGAAACTTGAGCCCTTCTGTTTCCTGCAAAACAGACAAACCAGCGAGAACACACGGCCAGGGGCGCGCCAGTAGTGTCCGGCGCCTGTGTGCAAAACTTTAGTTGGCGCCCCTATCCGCCCCCTCCAATAAAAATATCACTTAAAAAAAACGTTTTTTTTTAAAGTATTTCCTCCTCTTTGGCGCCTTTACTATGGCGCCTGTGTGCGTCGCACACATTGCACATATGGCCTGCACACAGCGCAGTTTAGAAGCATAATACATATCCTTAATTTAAGGCTGTGACCTCATAGCTTTAAATTACTACCTAAGCCTGCTTCCGCTAATAATTTAAAATAATCGAAATTGCCTTTGCAATTGATAAATACAGGTATTGAGGTGACCAGACGTTCCACTATTTGAGTTTTATCTTGCATTTAGCGTTTATACTTGATCTAGCAATAGAGATCGCGAAAATAACATACTGAAGGTGTTAAGTGATTTTAGACATTCATTACAAAACCTCTTTATATGATTTTTTTTTTTTTTTAAAGTTGAAGGTAAGTTAGCCGATCGCATACGGAGGTAGCAGGAATTTTTCTTCCGGCAACCCGGGTTTTTTCATCCCGATTATAGACAAATTGGCAATGAGAACGAACGCAATTGATAAATACAGGTATTGAGGTGACCAGACGTTCCACTATTTGAGTTTTATCTTGCATTTAGCGTTTATACTTGATCTAGCAATAGAGATCGCGAAAATAACATACTGAAGGTGTTAAGTGATTTTAGACATTCATTACAAAACCTCTTTATATGATTTTTTTTTTTTTTAAAGTTGAAGGTAAGTTAGCCGATCGCATACGGAGGTAGCAGGGATTTTTCTTCCGGCAACCCGGGTTTTTTCATCCCGATTATAGACAAATTGGCAATGAGAACGCACGCAATTTACAGACAAAAATACTAAAAGTGGTGGCGGAAGTAGATGGCGCTGTGTGTAGGTACAGATTGTGGTGGCGTTCTGTGCAGTAGGTGGATCAGTAGTGGAGACAAAGAGTTACAGATTAGAGTGCTCTTCCTCGATGAGCTCTTAGAGGTGACACGTAATAATAATAATAATAATAATAATAATAATAATAATAATAATGAGCATGACATTCTATAGTGATGTCATATATTATCACAGCAAATGACCTTAAGGTTGTTTCTGGAATAAGCAGCTTATTTATTATCAATTTTAACATATGATTCTGTATTATTTAAGTACCTTTAAGTACCTCATCACACATCTTACGACTGCATTCCCATCATCAGGTGATAGACGTTGAATTGGTATTATACACATCTTTACTTCTAGAAATAGAAAAGCTGAAGAATGAACTTAAAAGTTCAACGAAAGTTTGGCGTACTATTCTGTTTTCTGAAAAGGAATCACAATAGAAGATTCTAGGGGAATTGTAATCATTTACTTTAAATTTGACGTTGGTTTCCTACCGATATTTTGTTTCGTGATAAAACCAAACTCATATTTGGTGTAAGAACCGATTTAGATAAAATTAAAACGAAATAAATACTATGAAAATTAGACTTATTCAGACATAACAGCATTTGCGGAAGCAAAAGAGAGTTGGAATCAAGTAATGCTTGCGATTACTAAAGGACAGTGAGAAGCACTAGTCAAGTTTAGTCAAAACGACTAAACTTGACTAGAAGTTGGTCGACAAGTTTTGGTGCCTTTAAAAAAAAGTTAAGTATTAGAATTGAAGGTAAAAGCAAAATAAAATCAAAACAGAATATCAAGATTCGGAGGAATATGTTGATATAAAATGAATGCGCTTTAATCAGTGAAATAAACAGACTCAAAAAAAAAAAGAAAAAAGGAGGCGACGTGTCAGAGCTAGCGCCAGAATTAAGAATGCCAAGAATTGACCCTTAATACATTTCCTTTTAATTTTTAAAGAACGGCGAACTGCGATGAAGAAAAACAAATACGGAAGCAAGGGAGAAAAAAGAAGAAATAAGAGCGGAGATGTTTAACCTCCTCTTGGACATTAAGTCAAGTGAAACAAGAAATATATTGAAGACCAGTTAACAGCTAACTCCACTCACTTTTTTTTTTTTTGTTGTTGTTGTTGTTTGGTTTTCAATGTTTAAGCGCGTTTACAAAATGTTTACGTACCTGTTACATTCGTTTTGTCTGTAAGCAGACATCGCTACCTTTGGTTAGAAGGTCGAATCGTTACAAAAGTTGGTGAATCCGTCTCAGTTTTAGTCTAAATCGCACGTGTGCGAGTTAAAAATATTTTCCAAATCACACAATCTAATAACTGCTCCGCAGAAGATAATTTTCGTTTTTAAGATCTTTGCTGAAGTTGGTCGACAAGTGTCGATTTCTTATTTAAATTAGAACATTTTTTAGCAAAATAATCGAAAGTGCGTGAGAAAACTTATCCGCCTCCAAGGGGCCCTCCGAATAATGTCATCAGTCTTGCAACCACCAAAACCTCACAGCTTCGTGTTTTCCCATCTCCCCCTTATGCTAAGGTAAGCTTCATTTTCATGTATATGGATTTATCATTTTCTAACTAGTTATTTTACCATTATCTTATGTCCATGCCACAATAATTCAGTGCAAAGTTTCTCGCCTCCCTAGGCGATTAGTATGACGTCATGAATAATAAGCAGTAGAAAAATATCATCACCATCATCTTAAATTCCTGATATCTTCAAGAGTGCACAGAATAATATGATAGTACTCCATGAAAAGATTACATTACTAACAATGGAATTCCTATAAACAATTTTCCTTCAAATTAGTTATCTGTCAGGACTGCAATATTGTCCGATGAAGGTCAAGAACTAAGTGGATTGATACAGGTCTTCTAAAGTACTTTTAACTGCATCGATCCACCTAGATATTAATCTTCCTCTGAGTTTTTTACCTGCCATCATTTACCTGTTTTGCTAACCCTTCCTTTCACATTCTGCAGAAGTAATCATACTACCAGCCATTAGTTTTTTTCATGCATTCTTGTTTGTTAATAATGCCAAGGTCCTTTCTAATAGCTTCATTTTTAATATGATTCTGCTATTGAGTCATCTGTTCACTTCCCCTGATTTTTCTCATACCGCTCATGTAGGTTGTTTCTAGTCTCTGATCTGTTTCATTTCTAACCCGGCTCTCAGATCCATAAGTTAAAATTGGCTTGAACATTGCCTTTGTATACTGTTAGTTTAATTTTTGGCTAATTCCTCTCTTATTGCATATAAATTCATTCACTTTATCCCACATTACCAGCTTCTCTTTTCCGTTGTCTTTCTTTCCATGTTTAATTTGCAAACTTCGCTAAAAATGTGATTAAATAGCTGAAACAATTTACTTGTTGTATAAGTTCTTCATTCGGGATGCAGCTGATGTTTTCCATTCACTAGCTTTCCATAGTCCTTTCTTTTTTATGCTGATTTTCATGCTAAATTTGTTAATTTGTTATAGCAGTTATTCAATTTAGTTAATGAAGCTGTAGATTTTTATTCGATTTAATAACAGGATAACATCATTAGCATAAAGTAAAGATATGTGATTAACATAGTAGATTTTGATATCCGGTTTAATACTGCTTTCCTTCATATGTGATCGATATGGATGAGTGTGCGCATCTTTGTCTTACACCTGATTTTACATTAAACCGTGTTCATGTACCTACTTCAATTCTAATTGCTTATTTTCAACTTAAATATCGACTGTCCATATAATGTCCCGTTTACACTATACAATTGTCCTTTTGAACAGCTTTACTCGTGTAACTTTCTCATATGCCTTTTCCAGATTTAGAGATCTTTAATGTACAATATCGATTCTTGTTATATTTCCATGATTTCTCAACTGTTCGTCTTAAAGTGAAAAGCTGTTCCTGTTTGGTGTAAATCCATCTTGTTCTTCTCCCTGTGTCTCCTCCACAATCTTTCTTAACCTCTGGTCGAGTATGGCTGTACACAGGGCCGACGGAAGCGGGCATGCAGAGCATACGGGCGCCGCTACGAAGGGAACGCCGCCGCCGGGGCACCGTTCATAAGTTCATTTTTAAGAAACAAAATTTTTATCATGAAAACAAAAAATTCTTAGAATGATCAATATTAAAATAAATAAGGTCGGATACACCAAATAAAAATTTTATAAAAGTGTATATTGCTGCCTCTCTGATCAGCCAGCCATTTACAATTTTGCAGTGAGAGCAGGCTAAATGCTTGCCTGCAGAATGTTGTGTCCACTGCAGTCTATCTAAAGTGAAATGGTGAACAGTTTTTATGTGCAGAAACGAATTTTCGTACAAAACATTTGTTGCTAGTTAACAACCAGTCATATGGTACGCATCTCAGTAGGCTACTGACAGTAGCTCAGTACGGACTATTATTTTGTCTCTGTGTCGTGTTGTGTAATAATTTCTTGTCGGTATAAAATAGAAATGGAATCAAAAATTAAAAAAAAGTTATCCAGTGCATAAAATCGTAAGCGTCATGCTACGAAAGAAGCAGATGTTAAGAAACAAACTGGGGCTCTTAATAAATTTGTTAAAATATTAAAATATTCTGATGCAGATTGTAACCAACTCGATACATCAGAAATCAGAGTTGAAGAACCGTGCACATCATCCAGTTTGCATGAAAGTACTATTGCAACTATTCAACAAGATAACAAGACGCAGGATTTAAGTGAAAAACAGTTAGGAGAAGATTTAGTTGTAGTTGACCACGAAACTAACACATTGTTAGTCTCTGTAAATTTAGAAGATCCAGGTGAATGGGGAAATATTGATGAAAAATTACGAGTTGTTTTAATTGAAATGGGGCCTGTTTAAAAGAAAAATATAATATATCCCAGAGATACACATGGTCGTAAATTTGGCGACACGTATTATAATAGAAAAATGGAAAACGGTGACCTCCTGCCAAGAACATGGCTCATTTATTCCGAAACTTTAAATTCTGTTTTTTTGTTTTTGTTGCAAACCTTTCGCACCTACCGAATCAAGTAGTCTTGTAGAATGTTATAACGATTGGAGAAATGTAAGTACGACTTTGCATATACATGAGACTAGTTTAACTCACATGAAAAATTTCTTAAAATGGAAGGAAGTTGATAAAAATTTAAAAAACAAAACTACTATTGATTGAGAGACTCAATGGAAAAGAAACATTGGATGAGTGTTTTAGAATGCTTGATTGAAGTTATAAAATTCCTTGGTAGCCAAAATTTAGCTTTTCGCGGATCATTTGATAAATTATATGAAAGGAATAACGGCAATTTTTTAAAATTAGTCGAACTGTTTGCGAAGTTTGATCCCGTTATGGAAAATCATGTTGAAAGGGCCCTACAAGGAAACAATAGAGTACACTATTTGAGTAAAGACAGTCAAAATGAAATATTATATTGGAAACTTTAAGTAACGCAATCAGGGATACAATTTTATTATCAATTCTAAAATCTAAATATTATTCCATAATTTTAGACTGCACACCTGATGTAAGTAAAACAGAACAAATGACCATTATTATTCGCTTTGTTTCCTGTGACAATGGAATTGTCAAGATCAGGGAAAACTTTTTTAGGTTTTGCAGATATATCAGATTCCACTGGACGTGGTTTATGTGCAACAATAATGGAACAACTGGAAAAATGGAACATTCCCATTGAAGACATGCGAGGTCAAGGGTATGACAATGGGGCAAATATGAAAGGGAAAAAATATGGGCTCCACAATTTGCTTTTGAACAAAAATCCTCGAGCTTTTTACGTGCCATGTGCTGCTCATACTCTAAATTTAATCATTAACGATGCAGCCAAAGTGAATGCAGATACAATTAGTTTCTTTGAAATTATTCAGGAAATATACACTTTCTTTTCATTCTCTTACAAACGTTGGGCAATCCTTTTAAAGTTCGTAAAAAAATTAACATTGAAACAGCCATCAGATACGCGATGGGAAAGTAAAATTAATGCAATTCGCCTTCTATGATATCAGTTACGAGAAATTTACGATGCACTTTTTGAAATTTTAAATAATGAAAATTTTAATAAAGAAACTCAGCATGAAGCACAAACATGTTCTAAAATAAAGGACTACAAATTTATTTGCTCTCTTATAACTGGGCATGATTTACTTAACAAAATAAACCCTGTGAGTAAAATGCTTCAAGACAAAAATATGAACATTACACTTGCTTTAGAATCTATCGAAAACTTAAAATATTCTTACAAGAGTATCGATCGGATACAAATTTTAAAGAAGTTCTAAAGCGGCAAAATCAACTGAGTGAAGAGGTGGATGGAGAACAAGAATTTAAAACTGGTACGGAAGTCCGACGACGAAAGAAGACATGACAATTAGACTACGAGCTTCATGACGAAACGCCACAATCGCCAGAAGATAAATTTAGAGTGAATGTGTTTTATACACTTCTAGACGTTGCAATGTGTTCATTAATAGAACGTTTTCAACAACTAAACACATATTATGATAATTTCAATTTCTTGTATAGATTACTACAAATTAATAACGAAGATTTACGAAAAAATTGTGACGATTTAGAGATTCTCTTGAAGGACGGCGACAGTAAAGACGTAAATGCAATAGAACTATATGACGAGTTATGTGCTTTCCGGGATATTTTTCGGAAGGATAATTTAAATATTCAAAACCCTTTCGATATTCTTAATTTTATTGTGTCCAATAATTTATCTTTCCCTAACTTCTCAATTGCTTTAAGAATACTATTAACCTTACCTGTTAGTGTAGCGAGCGGTGAACGTTCCTTTTCCAAGTTGAAATTGATTAAAAGGTAGGTTTTAATTTAAAACCTACTTAAGAACAAGTATGTCACAAAAAAAGGCTTGTTAGTTTGGCGTTAATAGCTATTGAAAATGATATATGTGCGGAATTAGACGTTAAGACCATTATTTCTAATTTTATAAATATGAAATCAAAAATCTTAAAATTTTAATTTAAAAAAATTTCAAGTATATTTATGTAATGTAATTTATTTTCTGTTATTCTGTAAAGATGTTATTTTTTGAATACTGATATTAAATGTTCTAATTATTTCTGAATTTTTTTTCTTATTTTCTCATCAATCTTGAGTTTCTTTTATTTTCCTAAAAGATAGTTCCACTTATAAAAATTATTAAAAAATTTTACAAGTTACTAAGAATTTAGTAACTGGTAAAATGCAAGAATTTTTTAAACTTTAGTTCAAATAAATTTTAACTTTAATTAAAATTCATTTTAATTTTGTTAGCAATTCAGGTCGGTGAGAAGGCTATAATCCCTGTATCATTATATTCACCGATTAAAGTAAAGTGGCTTTATCAGAATTTGCTTTAACTTTTGAGAATTTTTTGAATATTCGGATTTTTAACGATTATCCTGCCTAGTCAACATCCCCGGTTCATTACATTTAGCGAACCAACGTGTGGTTGTTCTGTCAAAATTTATTTAAGAAATTTCAAATAATTTACATTTTTATTATTAAAAGAACCACACACGCCCAGATCGTTACAGGGGGCGCTTAGATAGACATTGCATGCGGGCGACAAAGACCCTAGCGCCGGCTCTGGCTGTACAAATCATACAGGCAACACTCAGTAGGAAATTCTTTTGTAATTCTCACACACTTAAGTTTTATTTTAGTTATTTATTTTATTTTATTATTTTATTTATTTTTTGTAGATTTTGAGAGCACTACTCCAATCATCTGATATTTGACTTTCTGACATGCCTTCTGAATTATACAGCACCCTCACTATAGAAGTAATATTATACTTCGGTATATGCGCAATTCTAGTCAAATACTCAAACACGGAGCACATTTGAAAACCAGTCGTTGTATACAATCGAAATAATAGAGTTTGGTCGGCTAAATCTCAAATTGCAGCCTATTCTCATTCGTGATTCGGGTACTATCAGGGTGCACCACGAAAAGATAGGGATTGGACATTGTCATATGACTGGGTTGGTTCTACACGTTCCTTAAAAGACCTACGTGGAGATCTCCTTCCAGTAATGTTGCTTTTACCCTTAAGCGATCCCAAGTGAATTATATGAAAATAGAAAAACCTGAGTCATAAATTTCTGCTCTCCACTTTTTTTTTTTTTTTGGTGAGAGAAGAAGGGCGGGGGCTATCCCTTATTATGTATATACTACTGTAATGGCAATTCGGTATCTCATCGAAATACAAAAATTATGATTAAATATGAGCAGCGATATAAGAACCCGTAAGCTTTCTTTTAAATATTGTATAGTTGTAAGTTAACATCAAAATTTTCATTTATTATAATATTTATTATCAATATAAATATATGCAATTTAGTTTTATGGTGGGTTGTGTGGTAGAATGCCCTCCAGCCATGAATCCTTTGACTCTGCGGTCGTGTCATATCACAATAATAATAATAATAATAATAATAATAATAATAATAATAATAATAATAATTTTAGTGAATAGTACATTTAAATAATTATAATTATATTGAGAGAAAACAAGAAAAAAAAAGTCTTGCAGAAAATGGGCATTGACTTCACTTTAAATGTCCTTGATATTCCTTTATCAGCATTAAATCATGTCATTTCCAAAATAAAATAAAATAAAATTCTTTTAAGAAGTGACCTTGTCAAACTATGCAATAAAAACGACTTCTATAAAATCTGTAAGACAACATGATTTAGTATTTACATATTAACACTGTTTAGCGAATTTAGTTCATTTTGGGGGCGTTGAACACGTGTTCCCACATGCAGACTGTATACGGAAAAATAAATAAATAAATATATGAATGTGTAGGCGGTATTTGGGAGAGGGTTAATATATATATACATATGTTATAACAGTGAATTTTCACTCGTTGATCCAAAAAAGTGTTTGCTACTTACCTTCTGGTGCCAGTTTCTTGTGTTCGACTTTCCACTTGTGTCCGGAGCAACACAACCTGGACGTTACTTAGCATAACAACAACACTGCTTCCACACCCAAAGTCTCCTTTAAGTTCTTCATTGGAGCTTGCTTCTTTCCTCGTTGGACTGCAGGGGACCGTACAGTTACTGATTGGTCGTTGCCCCTTAAAGAAAATCAGCGCTTGTCGAAACCTCTGTTTGAGCAAATGCAGATCATCATAGCAAGCTAACATAACCTCCCGGTAGCAATGGGTTAATTCTACCTTTTCGTGTATTCTACAGACATAATAAGCAACAGGGGGATTCCTACACGATGTTAATATCTTGGCGAAGCTGCTGTCAGGGTTGTTCCCTCCGGAAGATATATAACGTCGATGAGCCAGGTGGAGGCCAGCACGTTTCATTGTATTGCCTACGGCTTAGTTGACTGCTGGCACAGGGAGGAGCACAACCTAAGGCAAAGATTTATTCCGTGACCTTGAAATACAACTTTAGGATATCCGTATCTGTTGGGCTTTCGGGGAATTGCATAGGAAAAATTAAAAACCTATGTCGAAAACACGATTTGCTGAAAAGAAATGCTTCAAATCTAAATAACTTTCAAATACTCGTATACAATGGCAAAGAGTCGTCTTCCCATGCATGCGTTTATTATTATTTCCATGGAATCACCAGAGTCATCATGGTTACATACTTAGGATGACTAATCAAATAATAATAATGGTCAAAATATGAACAACAGGTTATGAACCGTTTCTTAAGAATAAGAATAAACAAGTCAGATGCTGATTCATGAAATAGATTATACTGGAAAGAATGACAGTAATACAAATAACTTCCTGTAAATATTAAGATTATTTATTTTTTTTATGTAATTCCCCTCACTTAATGGAAGCCTATAGTAAGCACATTAGTACCATGAGTGAGCTATGGTTTTTTTTTATTCTATTTTGATTCATTTTTATAACTTTTGGTATTTTTTTTATTAATTTTTTCACATAGTACGGAAACCCTGTGGAACATTTTCAAACTGCTTCAGGCCTCCAATAAGTGACCCCACACCGGCGGATGAAATTCATCTCTCACCTATTTGAGTAGAACTAGAAAAAAAACCGTACTCATCTTCATACACATGTGTGCTTATATAGTTATTAAAATAAAAAATCATAACAAATAATAATAACAATGAACAACAGTGTCTTTGAATTTAGATTTTAGAGAGAAATATTATATAAAAAACTGTGGCCAAGATTTTCCCGCATTTGGATTGCAGGAAAAGGCCTTTATAAATCAAAAAAAAAAAAAAAAAAAAAAAAAAAAGACACCGCTGATTTTATTTTATACTTTCCCTGTGAGCTAAGCCTGAGTCTGGATTTGTTAAATATTGGGATTCCAAAAAATAATGAAATAAATAAATCCCTTTTTAACATATTGCTCATTATCAATGTTTCCTAAATCAATAAATATAACTCGACTCCTGTATAATCTGAATAGTATGCATATAATTGACAAGATACTTCGATATATAGAGACTGCTTAGCAAGAAAGTGTATGCTTCCCCTTTCACGAGGAAGGGTAAGCATTTGTCCATCTGTAGGAAAGATGTTTAAATTCCGTCGGACTTTAGCAGCTTTTATGAAAGCCTTTTCAGGTGAACGGGGAGTTATCTCACAGGGAGGTGCAAGGGACTCGAATTTTCTTCCCTCCAAATAGACAAGATAACACGCTTAAATAAGAGAATAATATACTGGCCTCGTAGCCTTCGTTACTGTTGCTGTAATTACAACGTGATTTAACCAGAATGAAAGTCAAAGAAAATAGATGCAACATAGATTACCTGTAGATGGTCGCTTGCTATTGTGAGTAACTGATTCCTAGAAAAAGTCTTAGTTCGATGCTCAACCAGAAACTATACGAATTCTCAGACAGTGTTGGCAGCATGATCGCTGCAGCTATCCATCTCGTCAGACAGTGCTTAATAAACATATCAGTTTATGTTTAATAAACGTAAATAATATATATATATATATATATATATATATATATATATATATATATATATATATATATATATATATATATATATATATATATTATTTATGTTATATATATACAGTATGTTAAAGATACCAAGAAATTTTATATATAGTACTTGGTTTTAATCCTTTTCCCAAGTAAGCAAAACAAAGTTTTGCGCGTGAAATATATTCACGTCTGAGTTCCTTGTATGTAGAGGCTAATGACTTCATATCACTTGCCTTCGTATGTATCCTATAATGCAAAGCACACCTCCTTTCAGGCGTTTAAAACTTTGTTTTGCTTACTTGGGAAAAGGATTAAAACCAAGTATATAAAATTTCTTGGTATCTTTAACGTATATTACACCCAAGGTTAAAAACTTTCTACATCTTTCTCTCATCCAGAGATTTTTATTAAGAAGGTCAAGCACCTTTTGTCTACTTGTATATGAGATATATATGATTTCTGCATTACTTCAACCTTGATATCGGGTAGGAGAATCAATCGACCGTGAGATGCGGTGACTGATTCATTCAATCCAATACCTTTGGAGGGTAATGGATGGCAATGCTGTAGCCAGTGAAGCTCTAACTGAGGCTCGGCTATTGCTGTTACCCTCCTGCCATGATCAGAGCTTTAATTGCTCAATAACACCTTATCCCTACACTGTCCTCTACAGATAACAGGGAAGATGAAAAGCATTCTTGCTTCGCCCCTTTAAGCCAGTCCTTATAAGGATAAACCTTGATATCTCTCCCGAGTCTGGCTCCCACTGAAGAAACCTCAGTAAAGGTCAAAATCGGTCTGGGTATTGGCCCTTCCCATTATGCATTGTATTATATACGCCTGAAAGGTGGTGTGTTTTGCATTATGGGATGCATGCTAAGGAAAGTGATATGATATGAAGTCATTAGCCTTTATATACTGTACAAGTAATTCAGACGTGAATATATTTCACGCGCAAAAGGGATTAAAACCAAGTATATAAAATTTCTTGGTATCTTTATACCCAAGATGAAAAACTTTCTACATATATCGTCTAATACGAGGGTGGTCTGAAACGTTTTCGGCCTATCGGCATTTTTTTTTTTTTCTAAGTAGGTACATCTGTCATAAGCATCCATGTGAAATTGCAAGTCATTCTTTCAAGTAGTTTGTTTTATACAGCTGTTTGAACCAAAAGTGTTGCCTGTATCGGTATTTTGGGATGCTAAAGGCGTTTACTTTATTAATTATCTTGAAAAGAGTAAAACAATAACCGTGGAATGGTATTCCGATCTTTTCACCAGACTAGACGAAAAAATTTGTGAGAAAAGACCCGGAAAAGAAAAAAATCATCTTTCACCAGGACAATGCATCTGCCCACAAAAGTGTTTTTGCAATGGGAAAATTAAGGGATCTGCACCATGAATTGTTGGAACATCCACCCTGTTCCGCAAATTTGGCTCCCTCTGACTTCTATCTCTTCCCAAAACAAACTCTTCCTTGCTGGTCAGCGTTTTTCTTCGGATCAAAAGGTGATTGCAGCTGTAGAATGGTATTTTGCAGATCTTACTGAGAACCAGTACAGGGACGGGATAATGGAGCTGGACCATCGCTGGAAGAAATGTATTAGGCTTAAGGGAGATTATGTTGAAAAATAAAAATAATTTTGAAATTATAAAATTGTTTCTTCACTGTTAGGCCGAGAACTTTTCAGATCACCCTCGTACGTTTTATTCGCCCAAGGAAGAACGCGAGGCTATCTAGCACTAACCAAGATTTTGAAGATTGGTTTTCGGCCAGTGTTCACTCTTAGCCTCAAAATTGTTAACACATATGGCTATTAGTGATTTTTATAGGTTTCCAGGGAGGAGAGTATGACAAACAACTGCTGCCATTTCAAGATCCCAAATCCTAACACTATATATGATTATCTGAAATAGTGAGTTGATGATTTTTTTTTTCTTGAGGCTGTGGAAATAAAAACCCAAGTTTCCAGAAGAAAACCCTACTTGTATATGCCAAAGAACGACTAATTCAGGATCCGGGAAAAATTCCTAGAAGTGTTCATGCAATTGATGGAAGTTTTGGCAATATAGTGCTTAAAATATGTGGACAGTACTTGTCTGGCAAGAGATAAATGATGGATGGAGTTAATAGCATGTTGGGCCACTCTTTGCAGCAATGAACACTGCAACAAGTCGTAGAAGACTGTCTACAAGTTGCTGACACTGTTCTGGTGGGATGCGTTGCCATTCGACCTTCAAACGCTCCAACATTGATAGTGGTTGATGGCTGGTGGCTTACCCAGGCGTATGCAACGCTCTAGAATATCTCACATAATTTCAGTGTTGTTCAAATCGGGACTCTGGGCTGGACAAGGTGCAAAGGTTAATGCCAACCTCTACGAACCACCTTTGTGTTGCACACGCAGCATGGAATGCCACATTGTCCTGCTGGAAGAAACAATCGATTGCATTCCCATAGAATTCCAGGAAAGTGGTTAGCCAGCACCTCTGGTACCTAGAGGCATTGGGTCTCTGGTGTTCACCACTTTTCATAAGTTAAATTTAAAAAAAAAAATAAAAATACAGCTTTCTCTGCAAGAGCGTAATTTAGAATAGATATTAACTGAAGATGCATCCATTTTTGGCATTTAAGACCTTTGCAATTTTCTTTCTTTCTTTCTTTCTTCTTTTTTTATTTTTTCAATCCTATTATTTATAATTTTTACTTGCCGTTATGATTAATTAATAGCGCATCATACTTACTATATTCTGATAGCTGTAAAGTAAGTTTTTGCAAAATGTTATTAAAAATGAACAGGAATTGCTTCCAGAAATTTCATATTCATCTATATTTTTTACTCCCAACTATAAAATACGGTGTGTATTTTAGAGTATTTTATACATTACAAGGGTGGTCTGAAACGTTCTCGGCCTCGACCATAGATGGCAACACTATCGGCAAGATTTTTTTTTTTATCTAAGTTGGTACATCTGTCATAAGCATCCATGTGAAATTGCAAGTCATTCTATTAGGTAGCTTGTTTTATAGTATAGCTGCCTAAAGCAAAAGTGTTGTCTGTATCCCTTGAAATGGATAAAATTGAGTATCGTGCGGTTATAAAATTCTTTGTAAAAGAAGGTTTAACGCAAAAATAAATTCATTCGAAGTTCATAAAAGTTTATGAGCACTCTTCTCCTTCGTTTTCGACAATTAAGAAATGGACTACCGAGTTTAAACGTGGCCGTACCAGCCTTGAAGATGATCCACGCGAAGGACGTCCAAAAAAGTGTAGCACCACCAGAAATCATTGATCAAGTGCACTATATGGTATTGGATGACCTGCGAGTCAAAGTGCGTGAAATTGTTGAGACTATAGCCATTTCAAAAGAACGTGTAGGATATATTTTGCATGAAGAATTGCATATGAAAAAGCTTTGCGCAAGATGGGTGCCGCGATTGCTCGCAGCAGATCAAAAACGCACTCGCGTGAAAATCTCTGAACAGTGCTTGAAGTGTTTTAACAAGAATAAAACTGATTTTGTGCGTCAATATTTTCAATGGATGAGATTTGGATTCACCATTACACACCAGAATCCAAACAGCTGTCAAAACAGTGGATTGAAGCCGGTTGTTCAGCGCCAAAGAAGACAGAGTCAGTTCCATCAGCGGAAAGGTTATGGCATCAGCGTTTTGGGATGATAAAGGCATTTTGTTTATTAATTATCTTGAAAAGTGTAAAACAATAACCGGGGGATATTATTCCGATCTCTTCACCAGACTAGACGAAAAAATTCGTGAGAAAAGACCCAGTTTACAGAAGAAAAAAATCATTTTTCATCAGGACAATGCACCTGCCCACAAAAGAAATGGGAAATTTTCCCATTCTGGTAATGGGAAAATTAAGGGATCTGCACTATGAATTGTTGGAACATCCAAATTATTCTCCAGATTTCGCTCCCTCTGACTTCTATCTTTTTCCCAAAACTAAAAAACTCTTCCTCGCTGGTCAGTGTTTTTCTTCAAATCAAGAGGTGATTGCAGCTGTAGAGGGTTATTTTGTAGATCTTACTGAGAACCACTACAGGGACTGGATAATGGCACTGGAGCATCGCTGGAATAAATGTATTAGTCTTAACACTTTCATTGCCAAGCTGAAAATTGGAATTTCGTGTGGTGGCCAAATTTTTTTTATTTTTTTATTTAGTTAACGACGTCCACGGAATAACGCGTGATCGGCCGTTTGGTGAGAACTCGCATCGCGTGATATCGTTCATTGCCAAGCTAAAAATTGGAATTTCGTGTGGTGGCCAACTTTTTTTTATTTTTTTATTTAGTTAACGATGTCCACGCGATAACGCGTGATCGGCCGTTTGGTGAGAACTCGCATCGCGCGATAGGCAATGAACGTGTTAAGGGAGATTATGTTGAAAAATAAAAATAATTTTGAAATTATAAATTCCTTT
Source organism: Typopeltis vanoorti (assembly GCF_054136105.1). Taxonomy (NCBI): domain Eukaryota; kingdom Metazoa; phylum Arthropoda; class Arachnida; order Uropygi; family Thelyphonidae; genus Typopeltis; species Typopeltis vanoorti. The sequence continues at coordinate 91,895,568 of NC_143570.1, forward strand.
CTTCATTGTTAGGCTGAGAACTTTTCAGACCACCCTCGTATACTAATCTATCTCGTGTGATCACTCCGCGCTACACTAATCTCCTCTTCAAAAGTATTTTATCTGTTAATGGCGTGTGTTCTCTGGTCGGTTTGCTTGTTTTGAGGAAGGAAGAACCCGAGTTTCGTGGAGGAAAAACACCGCATGTGACCAGATAACTCATCTTCAGTTGAAGAAGGCAATATATAAATCTGCCTCGTGCCATAACGAAAATCGAAGGTCTTTTTTCCAGTCGAGGGGCTCATCTTTGCAGTTGTGCTATGGAGTGACAAAGTATTTTAGTATCTGTATTAATTGTATAGATTCCTTATTATGCTTCGTGTTCTTTTCTGAGCGTCGTGCCCTGAGTTGCAGTTCTCTCTCTAGAACTTCTACCGTTGTCCCTAAAAAAACAAGGTCGCCTTTTTAAGGCTAAATTTTAGGAGTAGTCGACTGAAATTTTTGTGCTGTCGTCTATGAGACTCTAATATCGTAGATGGTAGTGTGGTGTGTGACTTATTAACGTGTGTATATATATATATATATATATATATATACACACACATATACACACACGTTATATATATATATATATATATATATATATACACACACACACACACACACATTTTATATATATATATATATATATATACACACACACACACACACATTATATATATATATATATATATATATACACACACACACACACACATTATATATATATATATATATATATATACACACACACACACACACATTATATATATATATATATATATATATACACACACACACACACACACATTATATATATATATATATATATATATATACACACACACACACACACATTATATATATATACTGTATGGATATTGTATAGCAGCGGTGGCCAAATTTCATGACTACGAGCCACATACAAGAATCTTAGACTAAAGAGCGGCAGTCAGTTTTTGCTGAGGTAGTTGCCAGCCGCAGTTTAGCTATGTGTGATATATTAATTTTTAAAATTCAATAATTTATTGAATTTGAATAACAAAGAATTTGAATTATTAACTAAAAAATAATATTAAAACAATAGGAAAAATCAATTAAAAATAGCAATTGAGGTAATATATAAATCGTAAAATTACTTGATTCAGCGTTTTCACACATAATGGAGTAGTAGGTAAAATAGAGACGCGGGTGGAAATAGTCAATTGCATAGATCACATGACAGATTTTGGCTCCAAGCGTGATAAAAAGATTGCAGACAGTGTCTTCATGCAATTATGGTTATTTTATAATAAGCAGAATATTTAACTTCATACTAACTGTCGAAGGCACCGAGAAGCTGCAGGCGGCCCTGCGAGCCGCAATTTGCTAATGTGTGGTATAATAATAATAATAATTTTATTTTTTATTTTATTTCTTTTTTTTGATATGATAATATTTTTTTATTGATTTGCTAAAATATTTACACATACAATAAACATCTTGAGTGACATTGCAACTTATAATTTTACAGAATTCTGCACAAAGTGCTACATTTTCTACATTGGATTTCAATTAAAATTTTTAAAAATACTTTTATATAATAACTTTTATACAAAAACTGTTAAATAAAATCTTCGAAACGGGACACATACCTGAAACACTGAAGACTGCACTGATCACACCCATACACAAACAGGGAAAAAGCAACATAAGTAATTACAGACCCATCGCCACGTTGTCTATAATCAACCAAATCATGGAGCGGATCGTGTATCAGAAACTCTCCACATACGTTGCTAATGTGTGGTATAATAATAATAATAATATATTTTTTTAATAATAATAATAATAATATATAAAATTCTGATAAGTTTTAGAAAAATTCTTCTCCAGCGTTGTGAACAGAACAGGATAACTAACCTTTCTTCCCGCGGTCTCTTATATAGATAGTATGTGTGCGATTTGTAAGACGGTAAACTGGAATTCTGACGAAGAAAAAAAATCCTGCCATCTTCGTATGATATCAGCTAACACCTCCATTTTGAAAAATTCGTCACTTCGTTGGACGATTCTTTGAGCGCAGGTCTCTGCCGATCAGAGGGTACGTGCTACATCATTCTTCCGAAAGCACTATGCAGGTGACACAAATAGCGTTAGCGCAAGAGAGGCGAAGTTCAGTAATCCGCTTCCTCACGCACGTGCACAGGATTATGGTCCTTTTGCGCTCTCGTATTGTTTCCTATTGTAAAAACAAAAAAATCCGTCATGGACAAGAAAGGACTGTAGCAGTCGACATTCGGTAATGCCTTTGTAGCGATTCACCCTTATTAAAAACTATCATTTAAACATGCGTTTATCTGTTAAACGTATTTATCTTCAACGTAACCGTTCACCCATAAACATGTTTATATCAACGATAACCAGCTGACTTTACACAGGTTGGATCTGGCTGACGAAAATGATTAGCCCATTTTGTAAACTTTTTTTTTTTTCATAAGATGGTTTTCAATTTTTTTTATACAAAAATTTATGCTTTAATTGGTTTACATGTATATCATAGAGAAAAACTGGGCAGATACTTCTTTTATAAAAAGAATAAAGCCGTGTGTATCAAACGCTTCAAAACTTAAATTTTCATCCCTGGCTTCCCAGCTGGATTATTTCGTTTTGTTTGTAAAATGTGTTCTGCTCCCAAGTACAGCTAAGTTGCGAGTGCTGATTTATATCAGTAATTACTATTAAAACAAACCTATAGATTAGACTGTAATTGTTTCAGATAATCCTATCTTGAAATCTAGAACAATCATGCTAATTGTAAAAATGCAAGAGGGGGGGGGAAAGAGAGAATGTTCCACTTGCATACATAATTGTTTCTACAACTAACATATTTGCCTAATAGATTTTCTGCCCTTGAAACTGTGGTGTTAGAGACGTTCTTTTCGACAGCTAATTGCTGTCATCCTTTTTTTAGACACCTGTCTCAGAAAATCGTAGACATGAGGCGTACGTGGTGGAAGTTATTTATCTGCATTACACACTAAAATAATAAATAAGACAATGAGCTGGCTTATGTTTCGCTTCTTTTCTGCCGAGCATCTCAGAACACAATTCTATGAGTGCGGGAAACAATTTACAAATTGCAACTTACAGTCTTAACTTGGCGCCCTCTAACGTACAAATAATCAATATACATGTATTATTTATTGTTTTGACGTGTAATACCGTTGAAGCATGATTTTGTAAGGTAATGTAATATAATATACCTTTCCGTAAAGATGGGACATTCTGCTTTATGAAAATACGAATGCAAAATCGATACCGTGTTAACACTGTTGCTTCGCTAAGGAATGCAGGTAAATCTGATTATTTATTTGAACGACTGATTTACGGTGTGTTTATTTCTTTGCTTTACTGTAATAATCTTGGCTATATTTATTTGCATCCTTTTTAGCTCTAAGAGTGTATCCGAAAAACTATTTCTTTTTATCATTGATTAGTGCGAAGTATGAGTCATACTGCACAATTCTCGGAAATAATGAACGGACATTATTAAGAGGAAGAGGAGGAACTTCCCTTTTTCTTTTATTTCTTATTCGCTCGTTTCTTTCTACGCACAGCTATTGTAAGGGGATGTTTTCCGCTAATCGTATCCGATATCCGTGTAACGTGAATCATTTGCTTCTTATACAGCTCTCAAAATATCGATTCTATTTTCCCCCCAGCTTTTGATTTTGGTACAATAAACGTTAACTCTTCAATAAAATACCGATTGTCATTGTTTATATACTCCTTAATTTGGAAACAAGGTTGAGGTCTAAAACTGTAACTGATGCCAGTGTTTTTAGCTAAGGATACGAACTGTTGCATAAGAGCACTTTATTTGGCGCATTATTTGAAAGGGGAAGAAGGTTTATTTTTGGTCTTCATATCACTGTACGTTCAAGATCCCCCCCCGGGGAATGAACAATTACAACCCACCCATCCCACGCTCGTTTTTATTTTGTGTGCGTTACAAACATAACTAAGATTTTATTAAATAAATAAAGTCTGCATTTCTACTTAATTTTTTTTTTTTTTTAGAATTTTAAAAAGCAACCATAGTTTTGAATGGGGAGAGGAGGAAAATGTGTAGTCCCTTTTCAGCTTAATTTGTCTAAATTCTGAATTATCATATTCTAAGAAAAAATGTTAAGATGAAGCAGTTTTCTTAATATAAGTCCCCCCCCTTTTCAAAATATGGGAAGTCTTTTACAAACCTATTGTTTTTATAGGTTTGTCCGTCGAATAGGAGCAGTGATCGTCATGATGGAAAATAACTTTTCAGTTAATTAACTTGAATGTTTCCTTTTCGCTACTTAAATAATTGCTGAACTTTGTACATGAACAAGAAGTTCCAGAATAACTTTCAAATGCTCACAGTATACGCTTAAACAATTGTTAACTCGTGTGATATTTATACTTTTGATATTCGTATAAAATTATTTATGTAAACAGCAAGAAAAATTCTTTCAAGAGGTGTCATTTAATATTAGGAAACAATTATTTCCATCAGTCTAGCTCTCCTAATTAGTGGGGGAGTTCCGATTCCCTGCAGGGGGGGGGGATGATGATAAACTTTTTTTTTTTTTTTTAAGTGTACTTAGTCTTGTATAAGTATATAATATACAGTATATTTAACACTTCATCTAACCCTTACTTGCGTAGTTTCTAGCGTAGCGATGACTTAGCATTGAACGGGTCAGTTACTGATAACTGTGGGTCTAAACAGTTAGATTGAACTCATTTGTAAGTTCTTTGAATTGAATGGTAAAAATAAGTTATTTATTGCATTACTTCGGTGTATGCCGACCTGGCTGGCTGATTATCCCCAATTATAGGCTGTGGGTTCGATTCCCACTATAACATGAATGTTTGCGACTGTCTCTAAGTTGTAGATGACTTTCATCGTCTTACGTGACACACCTGAAGTGACTTTTATAAGTTTCGTGTTCGATCCACTAGTATTAACGGCGAGTCATTTTCAGTCAAATTCTTATTTATAATGACCTATCATTGGGTCTTAAAAGCTTTTGATTGTGTTGGACTTTCCGCTATCACCAGAAGTCGCTGTTCAGTCAAAAAAGAGGTTGTCTCAGACATCATCAAAGTATACAAATTTTCAGTTTTCAGACGATACTAATGGTTGGGAATACAGTACATTTTTAAACATCCGTCCTACTAACGGAGAGTTGAAAATCTATATCACAATAAGGTTGTCAAGTGGCTTCAAGAAGTTCTATGTTCCGTTTCTAAAGCAGGATTCCAAAACTTCTCGATTATTCTAACCCTGAGTTGTATTGGAATCCTGCTTTAGAAACGGAACATAGAACTTCTTGAAGCCACTTGACAACCTTATTGTGATATAGATTTTCAACTCTCCGTTGGTAGGACGGATGTTTAAAAATGTACTGTATTCCCAACCATTAGTATCGTCTGAAAAGTGAAAATTTATATACTTTTGATGACGTCTGAGACAACCTCTTTTTTGACTGAACAGCGACTTCTGGTGATAGCGGAAAGTCCAACACAATCAAAAAGCTTTTAAGACCCAATGATAGGCCATTATAATTTGACTGAAAATGACTCACCGTTAATACTAGTGGTATTTCATTATCATCTCATATCTTCAAAGTAATCCGAGTTGTCTCTTGAAAATTGAGAAAAAAAATCTGCAGTTAACTGTTTCTACTGCAAAGACTATTTTGGGAATACAGATGTTTCTAATAACCATAACAGGGGCTCCTTAAATGAGTTAATTTTCGATGAGGTAGTTGGGATGGTGACAAACTTGCTAAATTCCTAGTTAGTGAACATGTAGCAAGTGAAGCATTATTTTCAGCACTGTCTCCGCTAATGCTGTCGCCTAGTTATTAAACTTTCGCACTCGATTTGTTCACCTGGAATCATATGATATACGCATGAATTTAGAGAGCTAGCTCCATTTAGTTGTTCGTGTAGCTTGTAGAAACGCTAGACTCTATAGTAAAATGGCATGATTCGATTCTAGTCACTGACTAAAGGTTGTTTTTTCTTTTTTCTAACCAGTTTTCGAGTTAACCAGTTTTGGGTTGTATCCAAAATTTTGGATACAACCCACAGGATCCTCTGGAAAAAAATCGCCATGCTCCACCATAGTAAATTAAAAAAAAAAAAGACTATTCTTTGCATCTGCACTCAGGAATCAACCTAATTTAAACAAATTATTTTGCATTAAACTTTCCAAAATTTGGGAAACAATTATTATCAGAGATCCCTCTTTACATCCTAGGCCACCTGCTAATGCCCATAGAGGACGCACCACCTAGATAGGACTTTAGTTTCACTTATTATTGTATTATATTTGTGTGCGTTGTTACAAAAGTTTTTTTTTTTTTTGTAATCCCTGAAGATATCTCTGTGATAGATACGAAATATTAAAATTGTTTTTAATCCTTTCTCAGTGCTGATAATATTCCATTAAACCTCCTACATGGAAGGATTTTCAATAAGCTCATTGTTCTTATGTGCCAAGAGAGCACTGCAAAGACTATTTCTGCAAAATAGTCTTTAGCGTTGGGAAGTGAACAAGGCGACTTGGTCACTTCCCAACAGACACAGATAACCTAAAATGTTAAATTTTAACATTTTAGGTGCACATTGAATTGATTAACGAAGTCCTCTTATGTTCTATTACGAGATACATGCAGATATAAACAAAGGAGACATTGACGAAATTAATAATGTGTTGTCTCATATTTGGCTTTACTAACTACGTCATTACGTCTTTTGCTACTTTCCAAGTAGAAATCTGATTTATACTGTGCTCTTCTACTTTAAAGCATTAGTAAGTTGCATCAACAACGAAGAGCCCCTTCTTGACAATACCGTTATCTGCATTCTGCTTCATCTCGTAGATCTTTTGTGAAGTTCAGATCAGGACTCTGCTGGCCACTACAATGTTTTGATGCTGTTCTATTCAAACTACTCGTTTACAATCATTACTTTGCGACACGGGGTACTATCATGTTGGAAAGTGTAAGGATAATACCATAAAATTACCTCATTGCAGAATATACGCATTTATACAAATGTAGGACTTAACAATCGTGGTTCATACGCAAAGATTAACGGATCTAACCTATCAAAAAAAAAAAAAAAAGCAAATGTGAAGTTTAGAAAGGATTACAACACTTTTATGGTTTATGGTTGCAAGGACCTCACGACATTTTCCCTTCCATTAGAAAGATTTGGGTTCGAATTCCGTCAAGGATCCGAGTAAACTTTATAAGAGCTTTTCAGTTGAAGGTGAGTTATGGTCTCATGCGAAAGTGTCACCTTTTCCCTTCCTCAGAGTAGGCATATTAGCTGGAGAACACACAAGTTAACAGACAAAACGTTCGTTTTCTTGATTGCATTTTGTGTAATTGTCGTTGTCATTCGTTATAATGTTACATTAAGCTGATAAAAAATTCACTTAATCGAAAATAGAAATACAACGCTAAAGTGTGTTCACATTATTTCCCTCAGTTAAAGCCTGGGAGATCTGCAAAATTTTGACTTATTATTCGCAAATCCTACGGAATTGTACAAGTTAATGATGATGCAAAAGATGCTTCGAATCTTGAATACTAAAATCAAATGGAACAATTTCGGTTATGTAGTTACTGATTAATAAATTGACTGCGATTATTGTAGTTTCATCATACTGCTATATGGGAAGGTCGGTTTTAACAGTTAATGATAAATTGTTACAAAACATTGTTTATCTATTTTTAGATACAGTATTTTCAGGAGCAAACTTTGTTTGCTCACACTTCGATAAAGGATTAAACTAAATTTATTATTGTTTATCTAGTTTACAGTAATGCCTGATTGGTTTATTTTGGAAGTTCAATTACGGTCATTGTGATTTATATTATTAATATTGAGTCTATTTCACTCTACACATAATACATGCCATATTCTTATTAACATTACATCAGTTGATTTATTCTTAAGGTTTACTGAACTCATTCGCTAATGTAGCTCTCACATGAGTGTTGCCACTCCCTCTTGCATTCACTAATCACTCAGCACAAAAAAATGCTGCTCCTTTCTATTTTGTTGACTTCTGCGTCTACCTATAAAATCCCTTCACCAGTTACGTCTCTTATATTCCTTCACCCCCTTCCCCTTCTGTCTCTAGCCGACAAACCCTGAATACAGTACCTTAATCTGTCGTCATAACTGATATTCTAATCCTGTTATAATCTTCTTCGTCAGTGAACTCGTATCTCTTTCCTAATCCTCTCTAATTTAGTTTACAGTAATGCCTGAATTGGTTTATTTTGGAAGTTCAATTAAGGTCATTGTGATTTATATGTACTGTAAATCACACGACAAAGTACTGTAGTCCAGATGCAGTCTGATCTACGTCATATATGGTCAACACTAATTTGTTTGCCTTGTTAGTGTCCTTTTCATTATTCAAACAAATTTCTCTTGTGTTATTTTCCTTACCTGTTATTATGCATCCCTTAAACTTAGTCGCAAATCCTTAGCTTCACCACCTCTTACAATGCATTCATATCAATAATACGTTACATTGCTTTCAAAGTGCAGAACCTTACAACTGACAGCAAACAGAATATTTCGACTCGTCTTTATACAGCGCCAAACTATCTACTCGTAAATCATCCTAAAAAGATGCCTCATACCCGGACTTGAACCTAATATTGTCAATATTTATACGACAAACACAAGTCGCGAGGAAGGGGGGAAAACCGCGAGTAAAGTTCCAACCGGTTTTGTAGCGATTCTGAGTTGCGCAAATGATAAAGAAAAAAAAAAGTAAGTTTGATATTAAGGAATGGTGAAGGAATCGTTTGAAGATCGTTATAATCAAGTCAGTTAAACGGTATACAAGCGTAACGTTTAGTTTTTTTTTTTTTTCTTTAAAAAATCTGCATTGGTCGGAATTAGATTTTATTAAGAATTGCTGTGAATGATTTCGCTTTAATAGCTTATTTGGTAAGCACAGTCATTCAAGGGATTAAAATTAAAATTAAATCAACTTTCTAGCGTAGATCGAAAATGACAATACAAGAGATAATGCAGGCCGCTCGTATTAAGGATAAAGCATTTACCTAGTTCCGAGAAATGTATGACCTTTTGTCACTATGTTGTGTAATATGTGACCTGGATTGGCGTCGTAGAAGGTTGCTGCATACCTTGCGGCACTTACGAACTAAATACGGATACTCAGAAACGGAAGATTTTGCGACGCGAATAACTCGTTTAGCACAGGTAGTTTCCTTCTCAGCAAGCTACTACCATCCGATCAACAGACGGACGGCTTCATTAATTCATTTTCGCAATTAAGAAATGGGAAGCTCCTGTTAATCCCGATTATTTCTTTGTGGATTTCGCGAAATGCGTAAGCGCCAATCGAATTTAACCTTTCCGTCTTTCCATAGTGTACAAAAACAGCAGTGGGTGGACTGATTTCAGTGAAATTTGATTTCTTTACAAAAGTATGTTGCTATGTCTTTTGTTTCAGTTGCCATTTTAAGTAATAAAATTAAGAGAACACATTCCGAACAGTAATAAAATAGTATGATAGTAATAATACTACTGTGGCAAGACGGAATTTGATGACATTTAGGAAATAGGTTTTCCACTAAAATTTGTCTCACATCTTAACACTGAGTGTTGATTTAAATCTTACCATAGGGAAAAATTGCTTACTGTATTATTTTCCTGTGGTGATCTCAAAATATCACAGCAATTGAATCCAAACCCGTTTTTGCCGTATATTGCCGGTCCGGTTGGCCGATAAGTAGTGCTTTGACTCCGGAATCTAATTTGCAAGAGATTTCTACTTACGTTTCCACTTTGAAATAGAATCAAACTGCAGAAAAGGTTGAAGATTAGTTTCCTCCTCCCCCCCGGCATGCAACTACCAGTCTGCTTATCAGAAGCCACTGATGCATTCATACTAAATGTATGATAGATTTACAACCTTTTTAAGTGAAATTCATATAAAAAAATATGATTTAGACTGTTGTAACACGATTTTTGTTTCAAAACGTTTACCACTAAAATGGTTTCACTTAACTAGACAAGCTTTCGTAGGAATCTTAAATAACTGATTTCTTTTAATTTATTCAACTAGAGTGGAATTATGACTATTTATATTTTCAAGAGGTTTGCTTAAATTTATTTCATCTTTTCGTTTCTTGTGTGCCTCTCAAAATGTCATCAGATTTACACTTAGTAATGAACCCTTCCTGTTAACAAAAGTAATGGGTTGCATTCACAGAAACGACCAAATAAAAATAAAGTCAGAAAATATTCTTATGAAATACAATGCCGACGCCACGTCACATGGCAGCGTATTTTGTGATATATCTTAAAATGAAGTTCTCGTGTAACCCTGTGGACGCTTGCGTCCATAGCGCTGAGGTGCCCAAAGAAAGCCATTCTCAGTTCGAGTCTAATTTCTGACCAGACGAACTTTCACTAATGCTTTCTTCGACCAGGTCCTGAGCTAATCGATCTCTGGTACAGGCAAGCTGGTTTTTTGTCCCGTAAACTCAAGAAAATCTACTGTGGAACCCACACTATTTCAGACAATAAATATATTGTGTTGTGTTAGGGACCACGATATAGCGACACTTGCGGGCCGTTTCTTTGCCAGATGTCGCTTATAATTAGTGATAGTATTAGGCCAGCTATCTCTCGATTGGTTACCGGTGGAAATTGAAAGTCTTCAAAAGCAGGATAGAGCTGAAACGGCGTTACTCACTATATTTTGCTTCCTATAGATGGAGTAAAAGGCGTTAGTTTTTTATATTCGTATGAGTTTACAATAAAATTTTGAGGATCATGGTATCTTTTCCCAAGCAATTACACGCTCGTGATAACTGCATACATTGTCATCATGGCACACGATCAAGAACGACGTTATATAGTTTATTTAATTTCTACTAATGTTTCGTATAACTTGTGCGAGAAATTCTGAGGATTTTTGGATTGAAGGCTAATTTGACGGTCTACACAGCACATTCAGCTACAGGATTAAGTCATAGCATAAATTTGTGTTTATGAAAAGCCTCGTGATATCAAGTCATTTGGTCTATACTTGAATGAACATAAGATGGTGTTGGTTCTACGGTATCTCACAATTCTGAGATAACTCGTAGCAGAGGCAAAGCATATACCATTTACTTTCAGAAAACACTATATGTTCATATTCTATTTTTTTTTTTATGTGACTCTCACTCTCAAAGGATTGTAAACCTATAGTACATTAGTACCGTGAGCGGGCTAAGGATTTTTTTTCTCTATTTTTATTAATTTTTTTATTTATTTTGTAATTTTTTTACAAAATTCAGAAACTCTGCTATACAGACTGAATTGAACTTTTGGGGCGATGGTCTCACACTGGGTTGATGAAATTCATCTTCCACCTAAAGACAAACGGAAACATTCACGGCGAGAATGGACTCGCAGCCTATTTATTGGCGAATGGATACGCTAACCACTTGGCCAACTAGGTCGGCTATATAGTCATTGATTTTCTCATATTGTTTGGAATTTATGGATTATATATATTGTGGGTCGGTGTGTACACACATGCACCAGTCTCGAATTTCTTGTATTTAAAAGAAAACCATGACACAAAATTTCAAAATGTTATGTTGCTTGACATTTTGCCAAATTCTAGGGAGCTATTTCTGTTCATGCCTAAAATATTATACGTTATTTTCCTTTATAATATGATTTGTTTGCTGACTGGTGTGTATTATAGCTAATTAGGCAACATTCTTAGCAACAGATTTTGGATTGACTAGACTCTAATTTCTTGCTTCCCTTATACTGGTAATTAATATTCAGTATGTACATAGGTAAATATTCGAAGAACATGCACATGGTTATTTATATTTTCATCCGAATCATCTAGTAGCTTCATCACTGAGTGTCACTACTCATTCTTGTTAGACGAATATTAAAATGTATCCTAATGTTATCTGAATTGTTTGTCAGCTCGTAATGGTGGATAAATGACTAAATTGCTGATATGGTTTTGATACCATAGTCACAAAAGCTATTATTGCAAAGGAGAGAAAAGGCTGATTTGTTATAGCAACTGATGCGAGGTGTCTTACTGGTTCTTATATGCTTTATTGCGTCCTTTATCAGCAAGAAGCGGACATTTGATGCAAATCAAGGAAGTTATTTAATATCACTCTGCGCCTTTTATGTCGCATTTAGAAGGATGTTGTCGCTGCAGCAGTGCATTGCATCTAGAAATAGGATTTAAATAACATTACCCGATCTCTAGTAAATCTACCGTGTTAAGTTGCTGGTCTCATCTTTCACTTAACTCTTTAAGCTTAACGGCCTTCCGGGGTCAAGTAAGACTCAGAGAGGCCTAATTAAAGCTGTGATAGGACTATTAATCCTTCGTATCCATTTCTATACAGTATCTGTCAATTATGTATGTACTTTTTGGCCGATTTGTATATTATTATGTGAGATTCGGAAAACCCAAGTTTCCATGAATAAAAATAATAAAATAAATAAATAAAAAAACGCTTCCCATTAATTCGCATTCAACTGAGAAATCCTTCAAATGTTCTTTGCATCCCAGACAGAACTGGATTTAGGTCTTTCCAAACAAAGCATATTACCATTACCGACCGAGTTAGCCTCGACGGCTCAGGTTGGATGTAGGCTTCTTCTGTATACACTTGTTTAGATTACATTCTTAGATATCTATTTCGATATAGATTTTCACTGCCACAAGTTAGATCACAAAATACTAAATGGAAAGACTTAATTACTAAAATAAAGAGCCAAAAGGCTCTTTATTTAGACTTCATTACTCTACAGTTGAACGCCCATGTTCCAACTGAATTTTCCAAAACAGATACAAGGAACTGAAACCCTCACATTTATGATAGAACACAATTCTTAGAAGATTTCTGTTTTTAAATGGACAGTTTATCACGTCTGGAGCTACTTTATAGAATAAATGGACATGATTCATTATTAGCAGAAGTGCTATTGCCGGGAGAATTGATTTATTCATGCTGTTTTTATTTCATTTGCATTGAACAAGGGAATGAATTAATCATATTTATACGCGGGGAGAGAACGGGAATGATATTTGTGATCCGTGCAAAGCTTGGTCATTGATGTATCTAGAAACCACAGGTTTCTAAATACATCAATGACCAAGCACGTTCTCCTGTTGCGCATTAATCCTAGTATCTTGTATTTCCTCTCGCTGTTTGACACCTCTTGGTACGGATAGACTTTGGTTTGGATCTTATCAACAACGCGAGAAAGTTTCTCTTCAGCTTTTCAAGTGAAGCATGGGCGGTTTCAGTGGAAGTGAGAATGGATTTCCCTCCCCTCCTCGGCAAACCTAAAAAATATGCAAACAGCATGCGTGTTAATCCATGTCATTACTCTCTGACCACTGATCCGATACCCTAGTCTGGCAATTTGCCAAGAAGAGTCGATTCATGTTGAAGGGGGAAAAAGAAATAAGCTGATGTACGAATTGGTCGCCAACAAGCAAAATCACGTGCTTTATACGTAAAAATTTCCAACTGTTATGCAAGAAAAATAGTTACCACTTTAAAAACTACAATGTTCATAAAAGAAAAGTTAATTTTCCTACGTGTAATAAATAAAGTTCTCATCCCACAAGACGTATAGATTACCCTATTATCGGAATGGATTCTCCTTATAAATGCTCACAAGTGTAATGGTCTCGTATCTGTGGGCGTACAGTAGCTGCTTCGTTGTCAATCAACTCTCCATAACGTTAGAATGGGGACACAAAGCTATGTAGGAAATGACGTAGGAAATCACTTCGAATTCGTTATCCCTGCGTATATCAGGTTTTAGGATTTCTGCTTTGATAAACTGATTTCATGATTTAATTTTAGTTGATGAAACATTGAAGTATCTTCATTTTTTTTCCCCGCAGCGATTGGCTTTTGTGTTGTGCTAATTTCGATTTTTCAAGATAAACTTCTCACTTAAAAAAAAAAAAAAGCAAGAAATTTCTGCGAAATTGCTATAGACTTTGTTTGCGTTTCTCCCATTACAAACTTTAACACTGTGACCAATCCAAGCATTCAAGGCATGAGTACAAAAGCAATTGGATAGGGCTGGGAAGAGAAGGAAAGTGCGCCGTTGACAGCACTTTTAATCTTTATCCAGAACATTTTGAGACACGAGGAATTTTTGAAAACATTTTTCGTCTTTTCTGTCTTCGAGTAGTATTTCTGTGTGATTTCTGTCTTTTGAGTAGTATCACAAATAACAATAAAGAAATGGACGTTTAAATATCGCCTTTCAGAGTTTGGATTATCTCCGGTTATTGCATAATGTATTGTTAGCGGTGATGGTTTTCCGTTGTAGCTAAATATTTTAGACAATTTCTTACTGGGACAGATGAGGATACTGAAGATCATCGAACTTTTATTTTATAGGTACGCTGTTCTTTCGGTAGGAAACACTCAAATTTGAGGTTCATTGGATTAATTATTCTTGATATGAAAAAGATGTTCTCAGTTGAGTCATTAATAACGGGGAAGATCATCGGATTATTTACCTTGAAATTTCAGATTATGGCCAGTAGTACTTCATTATTTTCTTTCTGCTTTATCAACAAATCAACATTAATAGAATGACAACTTATTCATGCTTAGTCATTCACAATGTTTCCCCCGTTAACGTGAGTGCATATTTCACTCGGACAAGTACTTCGTAACGCGTCCTGTTATTCTTTTATTTTACTTTTTTGGAGGGTACACGTAATGGTATCTTTTTTTTTTTTTTTTTATGTGGGTGATTAACACACGTCCACTCAAATAATATAACATTTCCATATCGGGAACAAGTCCACATGCCAATGCATGAACTGGCCAACATGACCCTTCCACAAAAAAATGTATTATTGTGTTGTTGCGTTTACGTTTCGTAAGCAATGAAGTTTTCGTTTTGTTTTTCACGGCGACATACTGGCGTTCTGTTTAATGCGCATGTCCGGATACATCAGTGGTAGAAAGGTCATGTAATGATATAACACACTGTTTAAAAAAAAAAAAAAAGCACGCAGCTGCTGTCATAGTATTAGCTAACGAAGTAAGTTTATTAATATTAATTAGTGACGTGGTCTCAAGCTACTGAAGTTACATTTAAATCACTCATCGACGTATACATCGAATTATGTATACAAGTGCAGTATTTGTTTTATTGTTTTGTTTCATAATTGCTGCTTTTTATGAAACGAGTTTATGGCTTTTTGGGGAACCAATTTTTGTGAGAGTAATTTGGTTTTAAGGATATTTTAATATTAGTGTTTTAGTCTGCGATCTCACTGTCCTATTCAATGTTATCTCCTGAGAATGCTCGGAAATTATTAGGGAGTAAGATCACATGACCCGATTTTTTTTTTTTTAAAAAAAAGCAGCTTCAAATAATGATACTTTTAATTCCGCCAGCATAATATACGGCTATGTGTTCTTGCGGATTTACTTGTTTTGAGGGATAAAAAAAAATTCCCGAGTTTCCGGGAGTAGGAAAAAAAAAACTGCCTCCAGTTTTTTGGTATGAATTAGCCAGTCTCTAGGTAAGACTGCTTAATTCACCTTCACTTGAAAAGTTCTGATAAAAGTACACTTGCTAGACTGGAACCCAAGTCTCTCCAACTAAGAGCATCATCAATACCGACAGAACTATTGAGGCTCCTCACATGGCGATGAAAATCTTGACTATAAAAGGGCAAGAAGGAGAAATATGGAAAACATTCGGAGGTACGAAAGATAAATTAAGTAATATAATAGAATTTTTAAAGGGACCATCGTATATTCCACAACGCTATACTACCAAAAGAAATAGTTTCTCTAGTCGAGCTGTTTTTTTTTTTTTTTTCCCTTCAGCTAGTTGACCGTAGAAGGCATACTATTTACAGACAGTAATAATGATACTTTTAATCCCGCCTGCATAATATACGGCTATGTGTTCTTCTTGCGGATTTACTTGTTTTGAGGGATAAAAAAAAATTCCCGAGTTTCCGGGAGTAGGAAAAAAAAACTGCCTCCAGTTTTTTGGTGTGAATTAGCCAGTCTCTAGGTAAGACTGCTTAATTCACCTTCACTTGAAAAATAATACCAATCCGAACTCTTTTCCATACTAGGAATGGAAAGGACACCGGTTACCCACCAATTTCAAAAAGTTATTCAGTGCTAATGGAGTTCCATCTATGATCTTTAGAAACTAAAGACGACAGAGGTTTAACTTAGATAAGAGAAATTTAAATATGAGAAGATTATTAGAATATAGAGAAACTTACTTAGATAAGTACAAGCAAAGCAATAATTTTTTTTTTTTTTCTGTTTGCACCAGTGGCGACCCGTACATAAACACTGCGACACTCAGCACCCCCAAGGAAAAAATGAAAAAAAAAAAAAAATTTGTTTGTGTTTATATATAATAACAATGCTTACAACATTATATAAATGCAGTACAACATGTTAAAGGTTACAGCTTATGTTTCGACAGTGATTGAATAGTTAATAATTGGAATTGTTCGATTAACGCTGTAGATTACGAAACAAATTCACTGCCATCTAACGCAGTGTCAGAATTATCACGTTCGACCAATCGCAGCCAGTCTCGCCGATATTCGTTCGCGCTTGTGATTGCACGTTACAAGTCATTCCGACACTGCTCGTTTGAGCAGTGTATCGTATGCGTGCGCGTTATTTTTGTGAGATACGAAACTTTCATTATTGGTGTTTGTTCGTGGTGAAATATTTTTAATATGTAAATTTATTTATCAATAAATTGGTTACTGATTAGGAAAAAAAGAATCAAAATTTTTTTATTTATTTTGTATATGCAGCACTCCCACTTAAAATTTTCACTGGCCGCCACTGGTTTGCACTGTTATTGGTTTATCAATATTGGTGGAAAATTTTGTTCAGAAATCTGCGGCAAGGTATTCCAAAATTTAGCGTTCACTGGAGCTATTGTAAAAGTTACAAAAGCTTTTGTCCCTCCTCCAACTTATATTATAATGCGAGTTAGAAAAGAACATGATTTACAGATAAGTTGATGTCACCTTGACTGATAGAAGCTTTTTGCAAACAGACTTTGTTATATCTGCTAATAAATTGAGCCGCACGCACGCATTGGCATTTGTGTTCTGTGTGTGTTGAGGGGGGGGGGGGGGAGCACGGAGAATTTTGTAGCAAAGATAACGCATATTAACATTTTGAATAAATGTTAATATGCGTATAAATGAATGATAACTTTTGTATAAATGATAAAATCGAAGTCCATATTATTATAATAAATAAATGAGTTTATGAAGCATATACGGAGGTTTAAGTGCAAGTCAGAGGAAATGAAACTGCAAAATGAGCCATTACAAGAATGAAAATGCTAACATCAAAATAAAATTATAACATCAAAGTGAAATATCTGAACTAAGAGCAAATAAAGATAATTTATATCTCTACGCAGCAGAAGCATGGAAGCGAATTAAAAAGATATTAGGAAAATTGAAGGTTAAGTGAACATACAGAAGACTATTGAAAATGTCATGGATACAAAAGAAAGACGGGAGGGGGGGGAGTAGTTTTTGAAATGGGAATACAAAAAAGAAAGTAATCAACAGCATACAGAAAAGAAAAATAACACACGCACAGGTCATATTGTGAGACTTAAGTCGTTAAAAAGAAAAAGAAAAAAAACAGAAAGAAAACGAAAAAAAGAGAGGCAACGTCGCATATGGTTCAAATAAAAGGATTGTTGGGCTTGTACCACAAAAAGAGCAAAATAAGTCAATAAGACTAAAATGTACTTGAATAAAATCAATAAAATTTAGTGAATAGATATTTAGATGTCATTTAAACTGTCATCACCTATTAAACTGAACTGTGCAGCGCATAATGTCTAGTAGTTATTGTATCAAATGAGGACAGAAGATAAAATAAATCTAATCCCGTCTTCTGTTACATATTAAGCATATACATATGAAGCCAAGTAAACTTGGCTTTTATAAACCATTGCGGCTAGATTAATTTGGTTAACTGTCTCGCATATTTTGTTAAGTATTTCAGTGCCTGTGTTACGGTACCAGTTCGTCTGATTTTCTGAAAGGAGGAGGGGAAAAAAAAAAAAAAAAAAAAAAAAAAAAAAAAAAAAACCCTACGAGCTTTCACATTAGGGCTAATACAACTTCATTTGAAGTTCTTATAAATGTTTATTTCGTCTTTGACAGCGTCGTCACTACCAACTGCTCTGGTAAAACGGAAATCACACACAAGCAAACAAAACGTTTTGTCCTTTAAGCAAATGTGATTTTTATAAATTCGAGAATGCTAAATTTAAATCTGATTCCAGAATTTTTTACACCCCTGGCTAGCCGAATGGGAGGGGAGGGGAGTTTCTGGGATTGAATCTCACTGTGGCGAGAGGGATGTATGCGAATATCGTCAGGTGGGAGATGATTTTTTTTTTTTTTGGTCAAATGTGAGACTACCACTGTCTAGCTTATCAGAGGCCTGAGATGTGAATCGTCTGTACAGTTACTATATTTCGGGGAAAGACGTGAGCAATCTCTATAATGAAATTTTCGGTATCCAGGAAGTTCACCGAAAACAATTTATCGAAAGACCATTTACTGAAAGTTAATTCGTCGAAAAGCAACAATTTATCGAAAAATTCACCACAGTTCATCGAATGAACTGTTTGCCGAAAAATGAATTATAAGGTATGTTAAGTGAAGTGTATTTATCAAAAAGAACTCCAGTTTTTATTGGAAAAACTTGTCATGATGTTGAAGCGTAGTATGTTATTCTCCTTATGCACTGCATGGAAAGAGGTCAACGGAGACCATAGTGTGAGGAACATACAGCCACGAAGCTCATTCTAATATGCTGTAGGACTACCTTTCGCTGTGATGACTGCAGCAATCCTACGGTATAGTTTCACAAGTGTACGATAGCGATAAATGGGTATTTTAGACCATCCTGTAGGCATGTAATGAAGTCCTGGGCTGTTGTGGGGTCGGATGTCCCTTGACTTCACTTGACTCTCCAGTTCATCCCACATATGTTCAGTAGGGTTGAGATCAGGACTCTGTGGAAGCCGGTCAAGTGTGGTGTTGTTCGTGGCCACAAACTACGCAGTTACAGCTGCAAAACCTTATGACAAGGTGCATTGTCTTGCTGAAAGAGATAATGGTAACTTCCGTAGAAATGCCACAAAGCATTGCATTGTTCAGAATGTTCAGATATCTGAATTCAGTGTTCGTGGCACCACAAGCAGAGGTCCGAAGCCAGAACAAGGAAAACTGGACAGGACCATACCATCACACCGCCACCTCCGAATTTCATAGTTCGGGCTACATACTATAGTAAAACACCTTCACCCAACATCCTCCACACCCACATTCGTCTATCTACTTGGTAGAGGGTGTAGCTTGATTCATCACTTCATAACACAGCTTTCCAAGTTTTCACGTCCCACTGTACACGCTCTTTGAACTACTGAAGACAACACTGCATGCTGGTTCGTGTAATGTGGAGCTTGCATATTGTGGTCCTACCGTGGATACCCATGTTTTGAGCCGAGGTTATGATGTTTATATGCAGCTTCCTGTTCCAGTCGATGGTTTTCACATATTATTCTTCGTATCACCTTACGGGTACTTTGGGTTAGTGTGGTGGGTCATCCACTGCGAGTAGCACTTGGAGTTGATTCCCTGCGCTTCAATCTCAATATGGTATCACTGATTGTTGACCTCAGATGGCCCAATTTGTTAACAGTTTACCGAACAGATAGTCCCTCATCGTGGCATCCTATCTCGCCTCCTCTCTTGTACAGATTTGGGAGCAGCATATTCCTCTAATTTACTATTTTAAAGTTCCTCATATATCAACTGCTCATTCACTGATAGTGAATGAGCAGTTGATATATGAGGAAGCGAATAAACTTGATGTTAAGAAGGCTGTAGGAATTGATAGGTATACCACATCGTGTCTTGCGGAAATGTTTCAAGTAGTTAACAATAACTTTATTATTCAACACGAGTCAGATTTATCCAAGTTTCAAAGGAGTGTATCCTTTGATAGATTGGTACATCACAAACTAGTAATTAAAATGGAACTGATGGATTGAATACTAGATTAATGCAGTGGATTGGAAAATGGCTATCTGATAGGTATCAGCAAGTTAAGTATTCAGGCGTAATATCCCAGACGAGAAAAGCACGTAGTCGTGTGTCTGTTTGGTTGCCATTGCTGTTTAATTTGTATGTAAAGGATATTGGGAAGGTCTTCTTGAATGGTAATATACAGTTATTTGCAGTTGATGCAAAGTTGAAGAACTACGAGAAGTAACAATGGATGTTGTAGCCTTGAAAGTGGACCTACTGGACTTAAATAGACTTTCTGAATGGGGGAATGAATTGGGTAAGTTTAGTTCAACGCAGCAAAGTGTAAGGCTTAAAGTTTTGGAAGAACAGATGGAATGCAGTATAAGATTTGAGGGCGATATCTTAGAGAAGGTGGAGGAGATGAGGGATCTGGGATGTTGGTTGATATGACCTGAAATTTTGGACACAATTTTGCTAAAATTGTGCGGACAACACAACTCATTATAGGAGTAAGGATGTTATGATTCCATTATATAAAGCTTTGATCAGACTACTGTGCACAGATTTGGTGATATACAAGGTTTTCAAAAGAATCAAGCGATGTTGAAAATAGTTCAGAGGCAAGAGATTAAAGTGGTTTCTGTCTCTGGAATATAGAGTATCAAGAGGGATTGAGAGAATGCAAATTGCAGAGTCTATTGGATAGGACAAGCGGGGGGGGGGAAGACATAAATTGGTAAGGAGTTATTACCGAATTAATGGAGATCATATTTTTCATATATTGGGTGGCGACCAGTGGGGAAACAAGAAGCCATTCCTGGAAGCTGTATAAAAATGGCACGCAAATCGGTGAGGAGTAGGACTTTAGCGTTGAGAGTTGTGGTTGGTTGGAATGCGTTGCCCGGAAGTCTGGTGAGTGTGGAGACAGAATACATTGAAGTTACGTTATGATGAACTGTGTGTGTGTATGATGGAGGACATACCACGATAAGTCGTTGACTTCAGACGTATAATAATAGAATAAAAGAATACTCTGATCATACGACACGTTTGGTTCCAGACCACCGTCGTATAACGAATTTCGTCGTGTTGTATAGCAAATCACAGCCTTCTTTTATCACTTGTAAAATGCATGTAACGGTAAAAATCGTTTTAAGCAGTCATATATGTGTGCTTACACACACATTCGTTTATATCAGTTACACAAAAGAAAAATTTATAATAATTTTCGGAAACGTAAGTTATTCAAAATGGTTTCGCTTAAGGGAACACGTCAAACACTTTGGTTATTAACCTAAAACATTAAACGTTTTCCATTTCATCACGTTTACGGATTACTGTAGTATTTGTAACAGTTTATCTTTTGTTATTAACAACTATAACAACAGAGTAGTGCGAGGTAAGTTTAGCCTGGGACATCTCGGTGTTCGATATACCATCCTCACTAAATTTAATAATTTTAATCTTAGTATCTGATATAACAAGTTTACGCATCTTCTTTCCACTGGAAGCAACAGCCCCTTATTTTGAATTCCCTCTGCCAATTATTAACAACAATGGTTATAAACAGTTTATAATGCACAGCAAAACACAAACAGATGTAGCGAGCAACGAACGCCGTCAACAAACAGTCACGAAAACTCCGCATGGTTGATGCACGGAAACGTTCTGTTGCTAAAACGTTCGTGTGAGCGAATGCAGTGTCGCATAAATGGACAACAGTCATAACTGAAAAGAGTCGTATAAGGAGGTCGTCATAAAGTGAAGCGTCTTAGGCGGGTATTACTGTAATAATAAAAGGAAGAAGAATATAATAATAACTCGAAGGAACTGCTCGTGTGTTGCCGTGAAGTATTAGTCTTGGGGCCGATAAATGCTTTTCGCGTCATTGTTATCAATTTTTAAAAAAGCAATAAATAAATAAATAAATAGTAAATAACAATTTTGACATAATGACTTTCTCACAATCAAACAAAAGAAGTTAGCAGTTAGAAGATTTCCGAAGAATGTGAAATATTTATCAGAACAAGCTGTAAATAAAAATGTGAACAAAAACGGCTTTCCATTAGAAACAGACTTGGATATAAATATACAAGTCTGTTTCTAATGGAAAGCCGTTGTTTTCCTGAACTGTATATTAACATACTTCCTTTCAATCAAATGGAGAATAACAACTCCTCTCCATCCAAAATAAAATAAAAAAATCATAATTTGTTTTGTACTGTCCCCAAAATAATAATTATTAATTAATGCACTTCAAATTTTAAAGTTTAGTGCAACCCAAAATGCAAAATATCCATAATTAAAAAAAAAAAAAAATTACAGTAAGCAGATAATGGCCCTCACTCTGCTATGAAAATTTCACTTAACTCCTTTGTTAGCTTCTAAAGAATTAGTGGAGAAAATAATAAAAGATTGCCAATAATTTTAAAGGTGACTAAAATGATAAATGATGGTCATGCATCGCAGGAGTATTGGAAGTTGCTACGTTAGAGCTGCCCGACTTCTTGTTCACTTTATTTATGTAACAAGCAATTGCGGTTTTCTTTTCTTCTCTTCTCTTTCTCTCTCTACCCCCCCCCCCCCCCAAGCTCTCGGTATGAACAAACTTTTTTTTTTTTCCCGAGAATTCTACTTTTATAAAAGCACCATTCCACTGCAAATTGAAAAACCACACTTCCTTCAAACTGGTTTTTCATTCGCTGCAGCAAATGAAATTAGATTGTGAATGGATTTACGATGTCTTGATGAATGAGTGGATCTAATCCATCATGCTGACTTGAGCAATGTTCTTTTCTGATCGTTTTAGAAACGAAGTTCTGGTTTAACAATAATAATGTTATTAACATGTAGTGAACAGTTTAAGTGTGCATGCCTGTTAAGTCAAGTAACTGCAAACGAAAGTTGCTTTGCAAACAAATCACGTTCATCCTTCTTCCAAACTATTTCATTAACTTGCGTTATATTACACATAATACCATCAGAAACTTCGACTATTATAATAGAAACATTTACCTGTCAAGGTTAAGAGATATATCGATATGCAGAGGTAGGAACGCTATGGTTGAGCCGGTGTCCGAAGGACACCAGTGACATGATATTTTATGGAAATTGTCACAGTGAAAGAAGGCGCGTATCGCGAATTTGAGAAGGACGGCAGTAACCAAACTATGCTATCGATATGCTCTTCGTCTCTAAAATATTTTAATTTGTATAATCTCATATATCGCAACCAATGGGGGGAAAATGACACTTCAAATATTGCTGATTTGGGGTACATTGCTTAAAAGCATGCCAGTGGGTGAACTAAAATAATCATAACCAAGCAATTTATTTACAGTAATTACTCTAGGAAAATAGAAGTGTAATTTTTTCGTTCAGCTGAAATGACCGCAGATTGCTACGGAATGTTGGCACTTGAATGAATCCATATGATCTATTATGCTTTAGGTGGGGGATGACAAATTTAGAATTATGGCGCTTTTTAAAAGAACAATGAAAACTGTTACAAACCCAAGAAATATAATAAGTGTTTCCCCTACTATTAGTCACTCCTGCATCAGCACAGTCAACTTGTAAAATCTATCATATTGTCCTAAAACGACTGTGTTTCATAGTTGAATTTAGCGTTAATAATCTCAATTCAATTTCTTGAAAAACCGCTGGTATTGATGTGTCATTTCCCACGTAGTTGCGATATGTAGATCTATGAATGCAAAGAATACGATTG
This sequence comes from Typopeltis vanoorti, assembly GCF_054136105.1. Classification (NCBI taxonomy): domain Eukaryota; kingdom Metazoa; phylum Arthropoda; class Arachnida; order Uropygi; family Thelyphonidae; genus Typopeltis; species Typopeltis vanoorti. The sequence continues at coordinate 91,919,486 of NC_143570.1, forward strand.
CAGCGCTTAAGCTGTTGAGAGATATTTACTAAATGGGGATAGGAGATTTTCAAATGTAAAACTAGAGTAAGCGACAAGTTCTAGGGACATTCCTAGGAGTTGCACAAGATTATTGAATAAGTACAATAACTTCTTTTTATTATATTACTTAGAGTAAGTGATGCGTAAATGGAATTTTGATTGTGAATAGACTTAAAATAGATGTGTTAACAAATTTGTGGACACTAAGGAGTAGAACGACAAACTTCAGAAATTCACAAACCCTGACATAATATTTTGTTTTAAATATATCTGTAGGGAGTTCGTACTGCAGATATTCAGCTATCATGATAAATACCTGTGCGCCTCCCGTGATTCTGCACTGGTATTCAAAAATCGAATAGTTTGTCATTCAATAATGTGCGATAATTTGGATAAGGCATTTGATAGGATATCACATAAAAGGCCGTTTGCATAAATTTGAGAATATGGGATCGGAATATAAACTACTTACTTGGATAAGTGGATAGGTATCAGAAAGTGGTGTATGGTGAGTTTGAATCTATCAGATTTAAGGTGACCAGTGGTGTACCCCAGGGGCCAGTCTTTGGACCCTTGTTGTTCAATCCATATATTAATGATATTACGAAGGATCTAATAGAAGATGCGCAATTTTGTGCTGATGACGCAAAGATGGGTATGGCAATCAGGACTACTGTTAAACATCACCTTCAGAAGAATTTCAATAGCATAGAACTATGGAAAACTGATAATGGCTATCAGTTCAATGTTAGTAAGTGTAAGTTATGCATGTAGGCATGGTGAGATTTCCAGCGGCATATTATATTGGTGGGATTATGTTACAAAAGAAATTGATGAGACTAGATATCTGGGTATTATGGTGGATATGAAACTGAAGTTCAAATTTCGCACTGGAAAAAACGAAAATACATTTTATTGGATAATTGTGATGTTAGAAACAAGCATTTATGTGTAAGGATAAGAAGTTATTTTGCCTCCATTGCCAAACCTTGACACGACCGCACTCGGACTACTGTGCGCAGATTTGATCTCCTGTTTTTGTTTTTTTATTTTTTTTTTAATGTAGCTCCCATCCACGAAAGGTTTCAAACAAACCTATAGTACATTTGTACCGTGGGTGCACTGATCATTTTTTCTATTTTTTTTTATTAATTTTATTATTTCTTTGTATTTTTATTTATTATTTTTACATAGTTCGAAACCCTCCTCTAGAGACGAAACATGGAACTTTTTCAAGCAACTTCAGGACACCAATACGCAGAGCGGTGATCTCACGTCAGGCGATGAAATTCAGGTCAACAGGAGAAAAATTAGTGATATGATAGAGGTCTATAAACTTCTGCAAGTCATTGGCCAGTGCTGTCCTTATACCCGGGCAAGAGGGACACTGCCCTGTGCTTTAGAAGACACGCATATCCCCCCCCCCCAAAAAAAAAATGAAATATTCAGAATCAAGCTTCTATAAAAAAATAAACTTTATAGAATAAATATATAATAACTTATGAAGTAGTTGTCTTTATTTCATTACACATACAAACATCGGCGGCGCATCAACCAAATATTGGGTTGATGCGCCGCCGGATATCCAGATATAAGCAATAATAATTAAATGCAGCCATATTTGATATTTTGCCGACTTTGAGTCATGATAAGACCATAACTTTATACATTTTTCGATTTTGTCGTTATGGAGGTATATTTGTCGAGAAAGGAGAATATAACATTTTACTAACAGTTTATCTTGATTTATAACTTTTAATATTTAAACATATGGTATAGTATGCGGGCGTGCATTTTTACTCTAGGCTTTGCAAATATTTGGGCAAGGCCTGTTATAGGTTATCAACTGATGAACTGTTTCTTTATATGGAGGAGTGGGCAGAGGACACGGGGCATCTGTGGAAGTTAAGTTTGTGTGCAGCGAACAAAGGGAAGGGAGCTAGATTTTTGTCCCTTATCTAGGAATTTTGTCTTCCAGACAAAATCTTCCAGAAGACACGGAAACTTAGTGGTTTCTTATACGCCTAAAGCGTATAAGTATTTTCCCGGAAATTAGTATCTCCTTAAAATTCACTGTGTGACAAGGTGAAAACATTCAAGATATACCCTGTATATCTTGAATGTTTTCAATTTTTCTTGTTAGATACAAATTTTATTTATGAGTTCAGAATTTCGACACATAGTAAAACATGTTGCCAACTGACACTATTGACAACAAAGTTCAAAATTTGTGTCCGAATGGCACAGACTAAGATTCAAATATCTCTTACTGCAAAATATTTGATTCTTTTATTTTTAATTCAATGCATTGCGACAAAATCTCACTCTTGATGTTTTGTGTTAAACAATGTGGAAATTCTCAGAAATATTTACATATATTTAGAGTTGTGCTGTTTCAAGATTGTTTATATATATATATAAACAATCTTGTATATTTGTTCTATTTATTTATTATTAATTAATTACTTTTTTATTTCCTGTGTATATTTCTTCAATAGGCTGTAAGAACTGGTTTGGTATATTTAGATCGGTTAATATTTTAAATAATTTTTGTCTGTTAATTTTATTCAAGGCTTTTTCATAATCAATGAAGGCCACGAGCGTTTCTTTTCCAAATTCTCTTCTCTTTCCAATTAATAATTTTGGACTGAAAATTGAGTGTGCAAGAAGAGCCTTTTGAGTCCATTCTGTTCTTTTAATAGTTTATCCTCTGCAGCACTGTTTACTTTATCTTTTAATATTCCTGCTTATATTTTTTACACTGCATTTAGGAGACCTATTCCCCTATAGTTATTGAAGTAATGTTCATTTCTTTCTTTATAAATTGTAATAATCAGTGCTTTTTTCCCATACTTCAGGATTTTTCCGGAAATCGAGACCATTTTAAAGAATTTTAGAATTCTTTCACCAAATATTTCACTTGCGTTTTTGAACAGGCTATAAAATTCTCCTGTCCCAAGTGCAGCAGCTTTATTAACAGTTTAGGTGTTACACTGAACTAATGGCTTCGGTAAATCACACTGGTTATATTTCGTCGTGACAGAATGAAAGTATTAATTTCAATTTGTTTCATTGTACAAATTAATAATGAATCTATTAATTTCACTTTGATAGAATTATTTATCACTTTCTTCACTGAATGCCTGCATTACCAAATGAAATCATCTTCATCATCGTACGAATAGAAAATTCAGCTGAATGAATTTTTTGGCACTAAAATATTTTGATATTTTTTGGAGAAGGATAAATTATTTTTTAAACGAAGTATTAATGGATCTCGCGATTTACAGAATAATACTTTTTTTTTGTTTGTTTTACAGCAATTGTACGAATTAACCGGATGATTTGTAGAATTGGTACAATGTAGATTTAGTGTAATGCTTCATTTCGTGACTTGAGTTACAACAGATAAGCGTGAAAAGAGAAAGGACAAGAAAACAGTCACTTGTTCAAAAATTAAAACAAATATACTATAAATCATAAAAGTGACAATATGCACAAATAAAGCACAAAAGTTAACCATAGGAAACTAATATGGAAAATAAATTATTGTGAATGGCAATATTTATCAGTTTTATCTTTTTATCCTTTACATCGGAATATGAGCATTTCGCAAATTGCAGTGCAATACGTTAATAATGACAGTGGTGGAGCTAGAGCTTTTGCCACCGCTCCCAATACACACCGAAAAACTACGAAAAGTCATAACAACGTATAGGGAAATAAATTAAAACACTATTTATTTTTGAAGTAAAACTTTAATTTCAACATTCTAAAATGTTATTTTTCTTGCTTTCCTGTTAGCAAAATCGTCGATGACATTGGCGAAGTTTATTTCATAGTAATGTAGGCAATTCTTAATCAATTTTATTTAGAAAAACTCCTCTCACAACTAGCAACACTTACAGCAGTTGTGAGGAAAATTCGTAGTAGTATTACAATCTTTGGAACCGAGTTCTCGAGCCTGTATTTTAGAATTAACTCCGAAAGTTCAAAAAGGTTCAAAGTGCCGCCCGAGGTGGACCGCCCCCCATCGCACCCCCTAGCTACGCCTGTGAATATGATCAATCCAGTTAGTTCGTTTACTGGCAGCAATACTCATGTCGACGCACAGTGTATATCGACATGGATACTTCATCGCGTGGAATCCTCACATTCCTAATTAAAGGCACCTATTATTTTTACTACTAACTATTATTATTATTGGTAGTAGTAATAATGATTAATGTTATCCCCCTCATCCTTCTCTCTTCAGCCTAATGATTGGTGGGATAGCAATCCTACTTCATTAAGGAATAATTATAGAACAGTATGGGTTTCTTATTGTCTTTCTTGTTGGATAATTGTTTCATGTCAGATATGTTTGTTCATGTGACTGATTTGCCTGGTTCTCGGAGGGAAAGACCTGCCATCTCCTGCTGACTCACCTTCAGTTGAGAGGACTGATAAAAAAAAAAAAAAAAACCATGCAATGTTTAAGGAGACTATGGGATTCGAAACCAGGTTTTCCCAACTAAAGGGCTTCTGAACTACGGATGGTCCATTTATTATTATTACTAGTAGTAATATGTTACATCAATATAGCAATCATTATGGGCTGAATTTTACTCAGATTCAGTATTTGAAATTTTTACAAAAAAAAAAAAAAAAAAAGTCGAACCGTTCCATTTAGTTCAACGACTGTATATTCTGGGCTACAACGAAACAATGTGTCGAAATTATGTAGTGCAATAGCTCTCTGACTTAGCGGAATTCGCAAAAGTTGTATGCACAATAAGCTGTCTGCACGGCTCAATTTTAATTCCAACTGGATCATTTTTATTATAACATTTTCGTAAAGACGTTTCGAAATGATATTAGTAATTCCGTTCTTGCTGGATGAAATTTAATGAAATTTTAGAGCTAAGATAAAATGCATTAAAGTTTTTCAGTTTTAATTTCAATCTAGACTAGTGTTGTTATTGTGACAAAATTAGGTAAACGAAATTTGTTGTTTAGAGATAAATCACTATCCGCACAATGAAACAGTATGTACACTTACATAAAATGTTCTAAAATGGAACAAAATAATTTATTGCGTTTCAGTGACCACTTACATATGTTGTCTATATCTTGAGTAACGTTAGGTGTTACCGAACACTTTTGAACAATAGTTACAAGATAATTACGTTTTCGATGAATTCTTTCATAATTCATCGAAAAAATATCGGTGAATTGTTTTTTCGATCAATTACATTTTCGATGAATTGTCATTCGTTAAATTGTCGTTCGATTAATTGTATATTCAGCAAATTGCAGTTTTCGGTGAACTGTTTTCGATGAAATTTCAGAAGTTTCGTCATTTTCAACTAAGGCGAGTCAGCCTGACTTGTGTGTGTGTGTGGCGTGGGGAGTTTTTTCTCCTTGGAAAAAACTTCCAAGTTTTTCATTCTTAAAAACAAGTTGGCCAGTAGAGCTGAAATATAAATTTAATATCCAATTCAATGGTTTCGGTGTCCGTGTGTTGCTTCTGTCATAATTGAAAGCAACGTTTAAATCTACATAAAATTTTTCAATACCGTTTTTTAAGATAAGTAAAATAAAAACGTTATATGCTGATAAAACGTGAATAAAAGACAAAAAAAAATTAAAACATAATCATTATCGAATTAGCCTTTTTTGTGCTGATGTTTCTTATTTATGAACATTCTTCATTCCTAAGAAGCTGGTCAACTGGAATTCAGTCTACCCCAGGGGCGAATGCTGGTCCTGAAATTCATGCTTGATCTTGTTATCATTCAAGGAGTAAGAGGTGTGATTGAAGTCTGATTAGCGGAATAATGAATTACTGACCATTTAAAACTATATATTTAGAAATTTGTACATTTAATCATATAAATACAACATTTATTTTACAAATGATATTCTATCTTTTTCAATTTAGCCACCTGAATACAAATTTTACCCTACGGTTCTTCTTTATGAACTGGTCAATAACATCGTCATAAAAAGTTGATTGTAACTTAATTTTCCCAAGCAACACGCACGCTTGTAAAGGCTGGCTGAAGCGCTCTGGCTAGAGCTACTTTGATTGCGTATGGCCTGTGTTTAAGACGACTTTAAGGGAGCGGAAATGGCTATGCTCGCGCATGAAATCACAGTGCTGCAGCGAGGACCTGGAAGCTCCCACAACCGAGCAAGCCAAGGTAACTTTGACTAGACGAGCAAGCATCGGCATTCGATACACAACGCAAAGCTCAATTATTGCGGCGCAAGCTTAAGACGTCTTCTGTCTACAAAAATAAAAGCCTAAATGGAATGCTTATAAATGCATGCATTTATTAACAAATAAATATTACTTCTTTTTCATGTAATGAGCTTGCGCAGCAAGCATAACGAGCATGGAGAATTTGCCCGTGGTCTACCGTGTAAACTCCTTTTACCTGGTAGCTTCATCCTGATGTAACTCTCGCCGTGCTCATTTGTCAACGAGCCCAAGCCGATCCTGAAGAAATTCAGATATCAATCCAGGAGTGCGCCCAACAAAGACAATTTACAAACCTACTGATAAATAACACTTTAACATTTCATTCCAGACATCAATATAATATTCACATTTGACGTTAGGAAATACCAAAAAACCCGACTTAAGCTATGCTAGTTTTTTCAGGTTCCATAAATTCCCGCTCTCCCATTAAGTGATCTCCTACGATAGTAACTATTCTTCTGTTTTCAGGGTTGATAGTTTTTCTAGTATTGAAATACTTTGCACCCTCTCTCCTTCACGCCAACACAAATTTCAGAAAACCGCACTGACAAATATACGAGCATATAGTTATTTCTAAACTCCATATTGACGCTAGGAAGGACATCCGGTTTTGAAACGCCGTTCCCCAAGGGCTGCTCGCTTGAAAACACTTAATCGACTTTCGAGAGTTGGAGAAAAAAAAATTATCTTTTCTTACGCATCATAAATGTCCGAGACTCATAGACTGACTTTTCATTTTCTATCTTATAGAATGACAGCATTACCTCATTAAAAGATCTTTCTTGCGTAATGACTGTTGCTACGAAGGCGTCTAAATCTTAACGTTTGATCCACCTATTTATTAGTGGTGTGTGAAATTTAGTGATTGCATCATCATGATGAGAGTCACAGTATGAGTCATTATTAGTGTTTTCCTGTCGATTCATATTTGGTGAAATAAGTTTTTGTGAATGCCACTGTTTTAACCTTGTTTTTTTTTATTTAAATTAACTAGCATTTTTTTTTTACTTTTAATTAACTAGCATTGTCTTTAGAAAGGCAGTGAGGGACGCTGTTCCAAAGAACAGAGGTAGACGGAATGAAAGCGAAAGAAGAAAAGTTAGTTCGTTTTTTTTTTTCTTTTTTTTTTTTTTCGTAGCATCTGCAATTCCTGGTTTTCCCTTCAGTCGTTTCTGACCGTAGGTGACTTGTATTCCTTAGCAGCCCTTCAAGCTATTAAGAACTGCTACACTAGCCATCAAGAAATACTTAGAGACATAGCAAAAAACATAAACTACATAAGAATTCCGAAATAATCTTCCAATGGATCCCATCCCATGTGGGATTAAAGGGAAACGAAACTGCAGATGAAGTAGCAAAAATGGCCGCAACATTATACCACATATTTCGATCTTTTTAAAACCACCCAAAAAGAAAACATAAAAATAACAATTCTTCAGGACATGACTCACCACTGGTACTCAGCAGAAAATCCAGGAGCTACCATCAACTCCAAGTTTAATCGCAGTGCCACTACCATGATCTCCCACCTCAAGACCGGCCACGCAAGACCAATCAAGTTTAGCAATGGCATAAGTCTTCCCCACTTGCAAAATCTGTAACATCGAGGAAGCATCACCAATGCATTTGCTATGAGTATTTCCAACTGTTAACTCTATAACAACCCAGAAAAGGTGCTGTATAAAATACATGAACTTGACCTCTATGATCTGGTATAAATAATACCATGGGATAATAAAAAAAAAATTTGAAAAAGCATTTTTTTCCTTTGTTGTTGCTTCGCATTTTATCACAATGTGCACGAGGAAAAACATTATAAAAGGGTTAGGAGAACTGCCTAAAGATTACTAAAACGTGGAAGGAGAACTGTTTCCCAACTTATTAGCTCTGCTTCTTAAATTGTGGGTATTTTCACGTCCGCTTCCATTAGTGATTTTGTAATTATACTTAAAATACAGTTAATTACTCACGAAACATTTTATTACATTCATAGTAGACCACCACATACGATGTTTAGCATTTCCTTTTTATCGCATAGTTAAGCGCTTTCTCTGGAAAAATCAATAGATTTACCTTGAATTTTAAAATGTTTGCTGTGGAATGTTTTTAAGTTTATTTTTTATGAGGATCAAAATGATATTATTCAGGCGTATCATACCAAAGCCATGGTGCTTTGGCGTGATACGTATCATACCAACAGGTGAAAAGAAAATATCATCTCCGACAATATTTTCTTTTCACCTGTTGAAAACCTATTCACTATCGATAGTCATATTGCAAAATAAATAAAGATGCATTTCGTCGTCCTGGGCCAAATGTTGGATTGGAGAGAGAGAGAACAGTATATTACGCCATGTTATTAGCGATATCCTTTCAAATCTCTGTGAATGAATCATAATTGGTAGAAAGTTTGCATGGAGGAGCATGCAAATAGGATATGTGTAATGCATATCCGCTACCGGAAGTAATTCATTAAAACTTATGCGATTTTCTGCTACGGAAAACCGAAATTAAAATTTAGTTGGAAAATATTCGAGCCTTTGTTTTTTAATTCCAATAATAATAAAAACTTTTTTTTTTTTCAAGACTGAACTTAGTTCATGTTTAGTATGAAACTTGCAAATATATCATGGGGTATATGGGATAGAAGCTAACGATTACACTAAATCGATAGCTTCGATACTTTACTAACATTAATCATGTTAAACAGTTCAAAATAGTTTGATTAAATATCAACGGGAAGGATTTACTTTCTGGTGTAGCAAAGCAGCCATATTTTCAAATATTCGGGATTGATTCAGTTGTCTCAATCTAGAAAATTCGTTTAACGCATATCTTTCGTATCGTTAACGCATCCAGATCTCTGCAACGCAATTGTATATATTTTAAACCGTTTTTGTTGGGATCTTCAGAGGCTTCATTGAGACAAGGTTTCTACTTCTTCTCTAGCATTTCAAGTTTGTGGGACGCTAGTTATACTTTTAGGACCATTGAATTTTTCCAGCTATTTTTGGATACCTCTGACTGAATTTTGGAATGGCAATGAGTTTCCAGGATGGCATATGAACATGGTTACGATGTGTTCTTCTGTTCGCCAATATTGGTTGTTGCATCACCTCGATGAGTCGCAGCAGTGAGAGTCTTCAATAGAAAATGCTCAAGTAGTAAATTTAGTCTTACAATTAGCAACATTTTACAGAATTTCGTAAATTATTGTTCGCGAGCCAGTTTGTTTAGTCGAAAATGCAGAGGTGGCTTGATTGAAGATGTAGAAGACAGTAGAAGATAAAGAGAGCTTTTAAAGTATAGGGCTAAGTCTCAACTTGACATTCTTAAGAACAAGAAAATCAACATACTCTTTAAATAAATTAAGGCAAGAAGTGGTACTACAGCAATAAATAAGATAAGTTTAATAAGCATATCTGAAGAATTCACTGTCTGGAAACAATTTCCATAACGTTGCAAGTATTGGAAGATATAATGCGAGAGTCATATGGAACCAAAAAAAAAAAAAAAAAGAGTTTAAATACAGAGCCCATACCAATTAAAATTTCTGCAAAGGAGAACATTAACGAATAAGTCAAGTCAGAATAAGAACTAAAAGCTACATTGGCTTAAAATGTGAAGAAGTAGGTAGTTAAAAGGCACATTTTTTTTTCTCCCCCCTTCCAAGAGAAGTCATTTCGTTTTGTCGATCTCTGCTTAAAATAAAGAGTTATATTTTTGCAGTTGATTCCTCTTAATAATAGTTTGGTATTTTATTTACTCCAAAAAATCATTGCAGTTTCTTTTCTAGCATGACGTTTTCAAATTTATGTAGAGAGACTTTAGGAAGCAGCAATTTCATATGAAATGTAGCATTGCTACTCGTATTTGGCGAAATGTGTTAACTCTGGAGTTTAAGGTAAAAGTTGGGTAACCTATGATGTGGGTAAACTAGACAAATGTCTTTTGATTGGTGTAAATCCAGGAGATAAAGTTTTTGGTTTACGATATTTTTTGAAATGTTTTTAATATTACTTAGTAATTTTCTCTTCTCGCATATATTCTATGCACAGTGAGAATGACATTAAGTATTTTTGCTTAATGTGGTATTCATGTTTTTTCTATCATACGCAATTACCTTTTCAGTAGATTATTTTATTTTACCTTCTGCGGTTAGAATCATTCACGTGTATGTACTTCCGCATTCCTTAACTACTTTTTCGTTATTTATAATTTAAATCAGAACTATTAAGATAAACTTCAGTGTCGCTGATAAAGTAGTTAATTGGAATTTACATAAAGCGTATCTTGCGTTTTTGTAATGACACATGTTTCGATTAGTAGGCCTTATAATAAATAAAATGCGTGGTTGTATTCATAGGCGTCATGCAAAAACGAGAATTTGTGGTATTTATGAATGAGCTGTAATACGGAAGTTTTGGCTCTTGCGGAGGACGTTTTTGACCCAGATGCGAAGCAAAGAGTCCGCCCTAATTACGCAAGTATATGGCCGACAAAAGCTTACTTTCACATGATACATTACGTTCATGCCAGTAGTGGATATTTCTGTAGTATTTTTGGACAGGGCCATAATTTAAAAAATATACAAAAGTTAGATATATCGCTGAAAGAACAATGACTACGAAAACCTCAACTCACCTTAAAAATCTTTGCAGGACGCAGTGGTGAACAACACGGATGTGGCCTCCTACTATTTCAACTACGCAATCTGTGAGATGTTTGTATGTAGTTTACTATACCATTCATTATATAGGGATTGCTTGTAGTGAAAGTTGAACGAAATGAGAATTGCGTTTATTCAAGTACTTTTGTATGTACGGTCATTGTAATAACATTCAATATCAAAATATTTTCGGTTGTAATAAGGCAGTTATTTCACTATGAAAGCAAGCAATTTTGTTTTTCGAAGTTTTTTGAATCTGCTAATATTTGTCTTTTGTAGCAAACAATAACACGCATTGTTGGTTTGACAGTTACTGTCAATATGAAATAACTTGCTGCACTGTCTTAAACATGACAGTGACATATAATAAAATTACGTATTCATTTTCAACTGTTGATTTGGTTTTGCCCTTTTTCATCCTATGCTACGGAATGAACATTCGATAATTCATTTTCCGCAATCGACTCATTTTCCACTCTTCTTTAATGCAACGAGCTTTTAAGAGGATAAGAGCTAGATTTAATGGGATGTATGGTAACTTATTTTCCCTATTTTCTATTTCGTTAGGCTCAGTGGCCTATCACGGCCAAGTAACTTCACTTCTTTGAAATAATTAATGAGGTGATATGGCTGTTAATCCTATTTGCATAGTGTCAACTGTCAATGGTATGTAAACACACTCAACACATCTAATTTGAATTTCCAAATTTTTAAATTCCTAATCTTCAAAAATCCAATGTCTGTTTTGTTCATTATCTTTTATCATTGCAGTTAGTTCTATTAATGTTTTCTTTTCGACTATTGAATATATTATTTTTTCACTTATTTTTCGTCATCCTCAACAATTTTTTTTTACCATTTTCAACGTAACGTTTTCAGTTAACTCAAACAGGTTCGACACCGAATATCATGTCATCCCTACCTTCTTAAAAATACATACCCAGGTGTGTTATTTTAATACTTTTTAGAATTAATTTAGAAATAAATTCAGCCTTAGGTAAAAGAAAGCATTTAAGTTTCTGCTTATTGACTTAAATGAGCAGAAACTTGAATGTCCGTTTCTGCTCATTGACGTAAATGCTTATTTTTTTTTTTTTGTGAATTAACTGTCAAGGCCTATTGTATTCTGATATTGTCTGTGTTCAGGCGACTTGTTTGAATGAAAACTTCAATCTCCGAGAGGTAATACCCTTCCACCTCCATATGACTGGCCGATGCACCTCTAATGGGATGAGATCTTTAGATTGAGATCTCATAATGTCATAATTTTGACATCGCCGACAAGATTCTCACCCATCTTTCTTACAGTCAAAGAGTGCACCTCGTTTTCACCCTCCGACTACTACGAAGACGTTCCAATGATGTTATGACGTTACTCAAAATGAAACGCCTAGTGTCATATCCGTATCCTGTCTCAAGGATCAGACTTTCCGAGGCAGGATACGACACCGAGCTAGGTACCGTCATTCGATAGTGATGTATCCAGTGCATTTGCGCTTTTTTTTTTTTTTTAATTGAACACCTACATCTCTCTTTTCATACTGTTACAAGAAAAAAAATTAATAAAATAATCATTATATAATAGAGATTGGGAATCAATATCATAACATATTCTAGGATTATCTAAGCATTATATTTTACATTCAGTAAAATTGTGGCGTCATCTGAGTGAAAGAAATAAACAAACAATAAAACCGCCTTTTGAATTGCACATACACTAAGGTCTCCTCTCCCTTTTATTACCCGTTACATGAAATCGTAACTACAAAGTATCTATAGCCGATTTATATTTACTTTATTTTATTTCATTATTTTTTGGCGGAATCAAATTTATATTACATATGAGCTGTGAGATCATGATAATTACAACCAATAGGATTTTATTTATTTTCATAATAAGCATTTATAACCTCATATAATAAACAGCATCCTACCTTTATGTCCCCCCCCCCGTTCGCTAATAACGATTTTTTTTTTTCCTTTCTGATAACGTATTCACTAAAATACTATTGAGGGCATGCCGCTGTAAGCGAAGCTAAAGAATGGGTTTTTAATTGCAACTCTCTCTCTCCCCCCCCCCCCTTTTGTAATCGTTTTTAATTTCCAGATTAGAATTGTTTGTTTAGATTACCATCAAGTAACTAAAACTGAAGCGAGTGTATTGAGTAAATTTGTGTGTGTTTGTTATCAAGTAAAATTCACATATCTAGGACTGAAAAACCGCCTTCGTATGAAAATGGTTTACTCACCCTCTGACCAAACATATCAAGTATAAAAAAAAATGTAACCTAACTACCACAATTCTATGATAATAATAAATAAATATAAATAAAAATCCGAGTTTTGAAAACGGAACACTTTTCATAGCTGAAGTACGTATTTACTTTTGACTTCAAAGTTCTTTTAACTGTATGCATTCTACTCTTTTTTTCCAAATGTTAGCAGGCTGTCGATGTAAGATCTTATTGTCTCATCGATTTAAAATTTACGAGAGAAGAAAAGTGTGGAGAGACCTATGTCAAGGATGTACAATGTAATTTAGGATGTACTCATATTTTAGTTTAATGATAAAATTAAACTAAAATAAAAAATACCCCGAAACTACTCCTATTTTAGATTTATAAACAATTCCTTTAACGATCCACAGTAGCCTTTTGTTGGACCAATCACCCTCTCAATATTGTGCTTGAATTGGGTTACTGGAAGTTCGCCCACCGATTTGAGGTCCCTCGACACTTCTGCGCATGTCAGAAAAAGGAGAATCCATTCCGATAATAGGGTAATCAGTCTGTCTTCTGGGATGTAATAATAAACAAACTGAGTTTGTTTATTATTACAGGTCGGAAAATTTAGTTTTTCTTTTACGAACATTGCTGTTTTTAAAGTGTAACTATTTTGCTTGTATAACAGTTGGAAAAAATGTACGTAGAGTGTTAATACGTGCAAATACTGCGTTCTACATAAAATAGTGTCACTTCGCTCCATGATAAGTTTCCTTTTATTCTGGGACTTTTTAAAACAAAACCCGATTTCATGAAGTATTTTCCTTAAAGTTTATCTTTTCCCAGGAAAATTAATTTTTTTTTTTTAAGCACAGGAATCAATTTCGGAACAGTTGGCACTCTTTTCTCGACCACGTAAAATTCGTGAATAGCTCTTATAACGTCTACATCAAAATCATTCAAAGCTACGGTTTCGATGATTTTTTTTCTCTGGCGCTTTTTTTTTTGTTGTTGATTTAAATTTTGGCTTACCTTCACCTTTTGATTCCCTACGAATTCTTTTAACAGTCGACCCCGATACGCCCGCAATTGCACTTGCACGTTTTATGACTTGAGAAAGGGGAACAAGAAGACGACCTTCTGACGATTCTTTTTCGCAGAATGTCAGCATATTATTCAATATTCTTTTGCAAGAGCTACTGAAACGTGTAACAATAGAACTTGTTGACTGTACTGGATCCATCATACAAATTAATAATAAAAAAATAATGCAAAAAGAGAACAACAAAAATCAAGCTAGTACTAGTACAGCGACAGACAAGAAAGCACGTGATTTCGCATGTTGGCGACTAATTCGTACATCCTTAATTTCTTTCTCCCCTTCAGCATGAATCGACTATTCTTGGCACCAAGCCAAGAAGGGATCTAGAAATGGCGGGCGAACTAATATAGCGTGGCAACTAAGATCGTGAAGTTTTTGTGTTTTGCCTGTGAGATACATATCTTTATGGTCAGTTTTCCTGTTTGTGGTAGGGGAAAACCAGATTTCACAGGAGAACTCTACCGTCCAAGGTCAGCTCAGTTAGTGTTTGTAACGGAATTTCAACTCAGTTTAAACAATATTTAGCAAAATTACAATATTATGTTTCTTGCGACAAAGCTTACGTGAATCAGATTAGAAGACTTTTTTGAAATCCGTGAGAATGAACATCTCACTGACAACCATCCACTAACGCAAGGATAAATCAGGCCTTATTACCTAACATTTTTTCAGAACGTCATTATATGGACCGATTGTTATAGATGTTATATGCTCGCATGGCACTCTAAATAGGAACCAGGACTTTTTATCTTGTATGACATCTGATCCGTTCATGAAGCATATAAAATCTTTTCTACGCTAGAAATTATCTAAGCTATGTGAAATCCAGACAGCAAACTAGAAATGTCTTAAGTTTTTATAACTGTATTACTTAATCGTTTTTTTTTTTTAAATAATTGTCTTTGAATCTTTATAGCTTTTATTCATTGTGTTTTCTCTACTTCCCGATGATACTGTCAGATACGATTGTTGATCGAACATATTCAGGCACGCTTAGTAGTAAGTGAATATGTTTATATATATTGCAACCATAGCTCGTACAGGTATAAAATGAAACACACGATTTTTGTAATCTTCATATACAAACATTAACAATAAAATGGGCCTTACTAAAGAGATCAGTGACTGACTTTCGATGTGACTAAGCAGGACAAGGAAAAGTTCTATACTAATAAATGTGAAGAAATAGAATTCCAGATGAGAAGGCATAATTATAAAAGGATGTTTTATTTAGTTCGTGACTTAAAGCACAAGTTTAAGCCTAAATTGAATGTCATCAAAGACAGGAATGGATCATTACTAACAGAAGAGGTGGAAATCAAAAACAGATGGAAAGAATACTGTGAGGAACTGTATACAGCAGAGTGGATAAAGAAAATGTGGAGTCCTGCCACCAAGAAAAATTTGATTTGGAACCTCCTCCACTTAGGCATGAAGTTGAAAGAGCAGTTAAGCAGCTCAACAGCAATAAGGCCCCAGGTGCAGATGAAATCCCAGCAGAGTTAATTAAGGCCACGGGGGATAAGAGTGTTTCATAGATTGATTACAAGGAAATGGGAGACAGGATCATGGCCTAGAGACTGGAAGGTCAGTTTTCATACCACTACACAAGAAAAGTGATATGAAGGCATGCAAGAATTATAGAGCTATTAGTTTGATATCTCATGCAAGCAAAATTTTATTAAAGATCATGCTAAATAGGATTGAGGCCAAAGTTGAGGCAGAGATGCCCAAGGAACAAGCAGGTTTTAGGAAAGTAGGGGCACCAGAGATCAGATCTTTTGCCTTAGACAGTAATAGAAAAATATAAAGAATTCAGACTCCCTTTGGTAATGTGTTTCTTAGACTACTCTAAAGCTTTTGACTGTGTTGAGCATGTGAAACTGTGGGAAATAATGAAAAGAATGGGTTTTCCTCAACATACTATCAGGTTGATAGCCAACTTGTATAAGGAGCAAGAAGCCACAGGTGTTGGATTGACTGACCGGCTTCAAGTTGGAAAATGAGTTAGACAAGGATGTTTACTTTCTCCTCACTTGTTTAGTATATATGCAGAGGACATCATGCGTGAAGCATTGGATGAGCTCAGGACAGGAATTAGGATAGGAGGTAGATTGATCAGTAATCTGAGGTACGCTGATGATACAGTACTCCTTTGTAATGACATGGAAGAACTAGGACTAATTCAATTCTTGACAAAGTTAACAAGATCAGTAATAACAGAGGACTTCAACTCAATTCTAGCAAGACAAAGATCTTGGTTCTCAAAGGAAAAACAAACAGAGAAGCTCTTGAGAAACAAATATATCTTAATGGAGAAAGAATTGAGGAAGTCAGCAAGTTTGAGTACCTGGGATCCATTATTAATGTGAAGAATTGCTGTTCAGAAGATGTCAGAAAAAGGTTAGGAACGGCTAAAACAACAGTCAGAGACCTGTCTAAAATCTGGAAGGATGGATCCGTCTCCATGGGAACAAAGTTGAGGATTTTAGATGCAGTTGTTTTTCCAACAGCGACTTATGGATGCGAGACTTGGAACCTAAAGAAGTCAGATAAGAAACGGATATCTGCTTTTGAGATGTGGTGTTACAAAAGGCTGTTGAGGATATCATATACTGAAAGGCATACAAATGAATGGGTGTTCGAAAAGATTAGTAGAACTTTAAGGCTCCTTAAGGATATTGACAGAAGAAAGTTAAAATATTTTGGACACATAGAAAGGATGGAAGGAGGACTTCTCAGAACAGTAATAGAAGGTCACGTTTCTGGAAAAAGAGGCAGGGGTAGGCCATCAATGAGATGGATGGATAACGTGTGTGGAGTGACTGATCTTCAGAGAGTTGAAGCTGCCAGAAAAACAAACAGGACTACATGGCGAGGCCTGGTGTGGAACATCACCGAGCATCGGAGTGACCATACGGCATCAGTAGATGCCCAGGGAACACAGAGAGAGATATACAGACATTAACAATAAAATGGGCCCTACTAAAGAGCTCAGTGACTGACTTTCGATGTGACACTAGCATAGGATGCTGCTACCTTTGCGACAACTCAGTTTGGAAAATTTCTGGCTTTCTATAGCTGCACTGATCGACTGTGAAAGTTACGAAGTGGAAACGCCTACGAGCAACAACAGCACAATCACGACCTGCTAGGTTACATAAAATCACAGAACTGGACATCCAGGTACTGAGGTGGAGTGAAAAAAAAATTGGCTGTCCTCAGTTGAAATACTTGCTACTGAGTTCCGAAATACCTCTGAAAGCAATGCCAGCACCACACCTCTTTGTCGGGAGCTGAAGAATATGGGTTCTCCGTGACCGCGCAGCCGCGAACAAGCCTAACCACAAGAAACGCGTTCTCTAAAGTGATGAATCACGCTTCACCATCTGGCAGTCAAATGGACAAGTGGATGCTACCTGTCCAAATGTGTTGTTACCTCTGCAGTTTGGTGGAGGAAGCATCATAGTCTGGGGCTGTTTTTCATAGTTCACCTTTTCTATGTATGGCTTTATTTGCTTTGTTTAGTGGACTGGACAGACCCAAGTGACTGCATCAATTTACCTTTTTATCGAAAAAGTGATTTTGATACATTTCCTCTGTAAGATTAACTTAAGATATTTGTCTGAATGACATGATGGGGATAATAAAGTCACTTCACCAGTTAAAAAACTTTTCCAGTGAGGAAGTGTAAGAAATGAAATTGGTCCTTTACAGAAATAAATCAAAACTAAAATAAAAAATGTATGTATGAAGAATAGCACCATGTGAAGAAAAGATTTAAAAAGCAAAACCCAAACCGTGAGAGCAAAACGTATGTTCTACGTTTACTCACTGTCTTACACACGGCACTCAATTCATTCAAGTTCATTTTAATTTTTCATTTATCCTTTTCAAAACAAAAATCATGTGGTCGTCTCGTGAAACTTTTTTTTTTTTTTTTTACATTTATGGAGGTCTAGCTTACATAAAGAAAATATATTTTTTTGGTTTGTTATTTAAACTCTAATCCCGTCAAATATGTGGCTTATTTGGATCCGAAGTTTCCGTAAGTGACGCGAGGATCCTTTATCTGGTCTCTTTCGACTAAAAGTGAGTTAAACGGTCTCATACGGAGGTAGAGGATTTTTTTCCACCCGGAAACTCGGATTTTTCGTCCCTCAGAACAGGCAAACCGGCCCTGTGAACACACACCCCTACAGACATAAGACACTCCTGGAATAAGGAGTAACTAACCTATTCCGTAGGGATTTCGGTTTCGAATGCCTGCATGGTAAAATGTGGTCTACGCGAGAGCTTAAATCAGGAAAAAAAGATTTCACAAATTTTGCATTTCTTATGTACTTATTTTGTGTTGTTAATGGCTCATTCTGCGCATATTCCCCCCCCCCTCCCCATCCCGTTTTGTTCTTCAGATGTTACGATCTGAATCATTCACATTAGAGCGAAATTGATGAAAAGAACTTATTGGCTGTGAAATGAAACTCGAATGATAAATAAATTTTGATTGAGATTAATTTGTGTGGGCATATTTTCTCAGTTTCAACCTTTCGTATAAATTTTAAGACAGCACAGAAGAAAAAAGCCTATAGTTTCTTCGTTTTTCTTCTTTATGTCATTACAATTAATTTCTTTCCTTCCTTTCTTCCGGTACTGTTCTCAAAACTGAGTCCGCTAAACACTGTCGGTTGGAAAGACCTCGGTTCGTATCCCGTCTAAGACGAGAACTTTTGTCAGGACTTCTCAGTTGAAGGTGAGTTTAGCGGGTTTCATGATAGGGCGGCAGGGTTTTTCTTTCTGTAAACGTGCGTCAGTAGTAGGGGTGTCACTAGTGACCAGATCAAGATAAGATAAAGAATCGTGACGTGTTAGACGATGACGTCATTGTGTGTGACGTCATGGGCCTGGAATGTTAGGAATTTCCCTGTGGGCATATGTGTCAATGGCTTCAGTTCTTGTGTTTTGGTTCGCGTATGGTATTATGGGTGATGTCTGAGATAAGAATTCGTTTTGTGATTGGTGGGACAGTTTGAACCAGATGAAGATCAAGATAAGATAAGGAATCGTGACGTGAATGTTTGTTATTATGAGATGTAGATAAGTGACGTCATTTGTTAGTTGTAAATAAGTGACGTTATTGTTTTGAATGGAAAGGAAGATATATTAGTGTATAAGTAATCGTGTCGTGATTGGCGGACACTTCTGACAAGATCAAGATAAGATAAGGAATCGTGACGTGAATGTTTGTTGTTATTGAGTTTGGAATGATAATTTAATTTAATTATATGCTATGTCACTCAAACATACAGTTATTTTTTTTTCTTCTATCGATGGTTGTACTAATTTTCCAATACATTTTGGAGTAATTCTTTACTGTTAAAGGTGGGAATTCTTAGAGTATGTCGTGATGGTGGGTGTGATTAGGTTTTCTGAATAATTTAATTATATATACTAATGTAACTCAAACACACTTTTTTTCCCATAGTTCATCCGTATTTTCTTCTATGTTCATATTTTATTCATAATTCATCCGAATATTTTGATTTGTCTAAAGTACGATTTTAAAGTTCAATAAAAAAATTTTTCTTCTATAGATGGTTGTACTAATTATCCAATACATTTTGGGTATTTCTTTCCTGTTAAAGTGTGGGAATTCTTAGAGAAAGTCGTGATGGCTGTCGTGTTTCGTGTTTTTCTGAATAATTAATTATATACTTAAAAACCCTGTCCTTAAACACACACACACATACACATTAGACATAAAAAATCGGTAATGTATCCATGTTGATACTCTAATATATAACCTATGATTACTCTTATGGAAAAAAAAAACTATTCAGTATTAGAATTACGCTTACCAGAAACATATGAGCAGTTGTTATGTTTAAGCTAAAAAAGTACTTACAGCTCTTTCCAGATGACTTCTAAATACGAACATTCCAAAATAGTTGAATTTTATATCCACAACACAACAAAAACACAAAAACCACAAAGAAAGAAATTTCTGTAAATACTGTAAACCTGAACTAGTTACTTCGTCCTTTAGATAACAGACCACAGATGCTGTGGTTTCTTCATTGCAATATCCCCTAGCGAGCGGTTTTCTTCAAAGGGGTCTTTCATGAAAATGACATGAGTCACATCCGAAAATTGTGGTATTGTTCAAAAGGTAGCATTTCCTCAAGTTTGGATATTTCTCAAATACTTACATATGACTAAGGGATTAGTATTCACATGTTTGGATGACACACATCCTAAATTATTCATTCTTTGTTACCATTGGCGTTTATTGGTGTAGTAATTAATGCTTACATTTAATTTTAATTTAGATTACTATCCGATTGGTTCTCTGTATTAATTCTTTCCCACTGTTGCCCAAGCTTGGTGGGAAGGTCTGTGTGCCATTTTGTTTAGGTTAAGTGTTATTTCCGGTTTCGAATTCCGATTGTTGTTAGAGTATGGAATTCTGACAAGTGAAATTATTATTATTATTTTTTTTTTTCTTCAAATTGAATGGTTATTTTCTGTATTTTACTTTTAAGGGTCACATTCTAACAGAATAACTGAGCAGAATTAATAAATATATAAAGTGTATGTGAATTTATTTTCCAACACTGTATATTTCTCATTAAGTCTTATCTTAAAGATAGCTCTCTTATCTGGTCGCCATTTGTTGTTTCGTAGGTGAGAAATCGTGTGTTTTGGTTCGAACTCTTGGTTTCCGTTGGGAAATTACCAATATAACTATTAATTTTACCTTCGATTCCTTGTGCTTTTAACCTATTTCTGTAAGTGGAATTTATTTATTTTATTTATTTTTTCTTTAGCATTAGTAAATTTTAAGTAACTGATATGAGACAAACAAGGTTTGAACTCTCCGCACTGTTTTTCTTCAGCAATCTTTTTTAGAGTTTTGTAACGTGCCGTTGGTTTTAAATATCTAATGGCTCTGTAAAATAACCAAACTCTAACAGTATTGTGACTTTTCAGGTGAAATCTTCACCACTAAAATTCTAGCTATTAATTAATACCCGATTATACCTTATGCTTCCAAGATTTGTCAGTTTCTTGAAATACTTGAGGGCTTGCATGAACAAATAAGACTTTTAATTCAATGAATCAAAAAAAATATTCTCTGGTTACTTTGTGGCATGAAATTTCACAAGGAAAAAAAAAAAGAAAAAAAATGTTATCCTCCTTCTTAAAGTTGTATATAACACATCAACGACACCCAAGTGTTCATTTAAATTTACACATTTTATTTGAATAAAATATTTTTTACAAATTGTATTAACTGAATCTAACAATACAGAAAATAAATAAACTGAAAAATACATCAAAGGTTCTTCCCAGACTTGTGGAGTTGCCATCATATGGTTTTTGACAATGTGACTCTCATCTGAAAGTTAATTTTTCGTTTGGCGTTCGTTGGGAATTTATTACTGTAGTAAAATTAAGGGTTGTGTATTTATTTCTTTGAATCCAATACGTATACTTCAGAGAATTATTAAAAGCACAGAATCTTTCGTTGTTTCCAAAAGCATTTAAAAGTAAACGTTATGTTTTCACATTTTGGGCATCCAATTTCATTTAAATCAAGAACAGGCCTCCCTATTAACTTCGTTAATTTTTTGATTTTTCTCTTCCTTTGGCAAGTAATATATGATATTTGCATGTTGATTCTATCATCCAATCTCTTAGTTTGTCCAAAGATAGTGAATCAATTTCCCACTTCAGCTGATGGTTATATTTTATTAACCAAGAATTCTGTTTTTTTAACTCTTTCAGGTAATTCTTTCCAACTACAAGGTGATTTTGTCAATGCATATCTTACACTAATTCCATCACAAATACAAATTTCTTTAGGAAATAAATTTGAACTCTTATTCAAAAGAAATTGGCAGTCAATTATCCCAATGATAACTGAAAATTCGTATTTTTCACCCACTGTCGATTTTTCATAATCGTTTTCCTTCGTTCTTCTTCGATTACTTCATATGGCAGCAGAAATAAATAGTTATTTATTATTATTTCACTGATTATTAGCTCTGATCGTATACTTTATGGTAACTTTCGTGTACAAAATTCTAAACAATTAGAACTTTTCACAAAGAAACTTTCAAAGAATTTGTGGCTCACCCATTATTTTTACATTACCAAACACAAATCACAAAACAGCAGCTGCAGTGGATGAATGATTACCTTAAGTCCAAAGTCACTCGACTCTATGGTATTTTCTTTTACACTTATCATCCCCTACCCTGACCGTTCCTTCAAAAATGAACCTTTTGCACAGATGACTCAATGACATGTTTTCACATGCTGTTGGATATACTGTTGGTGTGTTTTTATCTTACTCTTACTTTGTGTAGGGAAAGGTAAAATTTGTATATGTGTTATGTGTAGAGTACAAACATTTTCTCTATGCCAAACTTTAAAGAAGAGTTAAAGTCACGTTTTGTTGGTTTAATTAGTGCTTCTCTCTCTGTAAAATAACCAAATTCTAACAGTTCGGATTTTCGATTATGTGAACGATTTGTTTTCAGATAACTCAATTAATGTCAATAGGTAGCATTAGACAATTTCTAAAATAATCAATACATGGATATTCGTTTTCAACACTTTTTTTTTCCTGTCCTGGCATTAATTTCACAGTTGTGATTTTTTTTAAATAATTGAACAGAATTGCATTAAGATATAAAGTTGTGGATTTAAATATCAAGATCTAATCAGAATAACTGAGTAAAAATTCACTGTGGAAAAACACAACAACAAAAAGACATCTTTGTTCATTTAAGTTTACAAATGCACATTTTATTTTGCTGAAATACTATTTACAAGTATATTCACTGAAAAAAACTCGAAACATGTAATTACCTAAAAATATTTCACAATATTTAGTTTAGACTCTTAATATTTTCCAAAGAGTACAATAAATGAAATTTTTTGTTACTCACTGTTTCTTGTTTACATTACATCAAAATAGCTGGTCATGCAAAAGAATTTTTAAATCAGATACCATGGTAGCCACACTTCCATACGTTTCATATTGTGTCAGTCTGGAAATGACACCATGCCTCCCTAAACATTCTGTGTATTCTTTTGTCAGCAAATATACACAAACAGTTTTTGTAAAATGTTCGTAAATGTCCCAAAATAAAGAATCTTTATCGAATTAGATAAAATCTTGAAAGTCTAATTTTACCATTGATGAATTAAATGATTGGCGATAATTTTTCTCATTATACGAACAGATGGTAATTCAGTTTCCAAAAATAGTAAATGATTATCAATGTTGTACATTTTTGGTGAAAATCTCTCGGCTTCTTCACAACTAATAGAAAAAACCTTACTTCCATCAGCTCCTGTATCATCAAGTATTAGTTCCCCATCTTGGCATTTCAGAATATAACACTCACCGAGGTCCATTTCGTAGTCAACTCTTCTTTGCAAGTAGCCGAGGATATCAGACCACTTCCTACGTAATTTTTCCCAAGTGGTCCTGGATAAATACATCACAATGTACGTGTCTTCTAAAATAATAATCGGTTTCCATCCTTTTAGAGCTAGGTGAAGAGTTTTGTCTCGTGCTATCTTCCTGAAGAAAGAAAATTTCAATGACTTTTGTGGCTCACCCATTGTTTTACTTTCCTTTACTTTCCTGGATACCAATCACCACAACACAATACGATAACTTCACAGGATGAACGAATTGTCGTAACTGCAAAGACACTTGACTCGTTTATTTTTCCTTATAGTACTGTTTACCTGACCCTTAACCCTGACCGTTCCTTACAAAATGAAACTTTTGCACAGATGATTCACGGACATGTTTCTACATGCTGTTGGATAAACCATGACGACAATGACAGATGTGTGTCACCCTGGGAAAATTCCAAGATATCTTATCTCAAAAACATCACTCACAATTCCATAGCCAAACAAAACATGACAACAATGTCGTTATGTGTTTGGATATTTCTGGGGAACATGTCTCATTCTGTGATATCACAGAGGGTGACAGATGTCTTCCCTGCAATGCTCCCCCACCTAACCCCATCACCCTAGTCTCTCCCCTCCCCTCTCCTCCAGAAGATGTCTGTCAGCCTAGTGGAGATGAGTGAGCTCATGGTTTGTGGATATCTTTTAGTGATGTCACCTGCAATTGATACTGATAACTTTTTTGGGAAAAAAAATTTAAAAAACGCGTTTTTTATGATAACTCTTTTGGAAAAAAAATAAAAAAAATGCGTTTTTTATTTTTTTTCCAAAAAAGTTATCATAATAAACGCGTTTTTTTAATATTTTTTTTCCCACAAAAAATTTAAAAAACGCGTTTTTTATTATAACTTTTTAAGAAAAAAACGCGTTTTTTTAAAATTATTTTTCCCAAAAAAGTTATTAGTATCAATTGGAGGTGACATCACTAAAAGATATCTGCAAATGATGAGCTCACTCATCTCCACTAGGCTGAGCAGACATCTTCTGGAGGAGAGGGGAGGGGAGAGACTAGGGTGATGGGGTTAGGTGGGGGAGCATTGCAGGGAAGACATCTGTCACCCTCTGTGATATCACAGAATGAGACATATGTTCCCCAGAAATATCCAAACACATAACGACATTGTTGTCATGTTTTGTTTGGCTATGGAATTGTGAGTGATGTTTTTGAGATAAGATATCTTGGAATTTTCCCAGGGTGACACACATCTGTCATTGTCGTCATGGTTTATCCAACAGCATGTAGAAACATGTCTGTGAATCATCTGTGCAAAAGTTTCATTTTGTAAGGAACGGTCAGGGTTAAGGGTCAGGTAAACAGTACTATAAGGAAAAATAAACGAGTCAAGTGTCTTTGCAGTTACGACAATTCGTTCATCCTGTGAAGTTATCGTATTGTGTTGTGGTGATTGGTATCCAGGAAAGTAAAGGAAAGTAAAACAATGGGTGAGCCACAAAAGTCATTGAAATTTTCTTTCTTCAGGAAGATAGCACGAGACAAAACTCTTCACCTAGCTCTAAAAGGATGGAAACCGATTATTATTTTAGAAGACACTACATTGTGATGTATTTATCCAGGACCACTTGGGAAAAATTACGCAGGAAGTGGTCTGATATCCTCGGCTACTTGCAAAGAAGAGTTGACTACGAAATGGACCTCGGTGAGTGTTATATTCTGAAATGCCAAGATGGGGAACTAATACTTGATAATACAGGAGCTGATGGAAGTAAGGTTTTTTTCTATTAGTTGTGAAGAAGCTGAGAGATTTTCACCAAAAATGTAAGACATTGAAAATCATTTATTATTTTTGGAAACTGAATTTCCATCTGTTCGTATAATGGGAAAAATTATCGCTAATGATTTAAATTCATCAATGGTAAAATTAGACTTTCAAGATTTTATCCAATTCGATAAAGATTCTTTATTTTGGGACATTTACGAACATTTTACAAAAACTGTTTGTGTATATTTGCTGACAAAGAATACACAGAATGTTTAGTGAGGCATGGTGTCATTTCCAGACTGACACAATATGAAACGTATGGAAGTGCGGTTTATCATTTTATCTGATTTAAAAATTCTTTTGCGTGACCAGCTATTTTGATGTAATTTAACCAAGAAACAGTGAGTAACAAAAACTTTTATTCGTTGTACTCTTTGGAAAATATTAAGAGTCTAAACTAAATATTGCGAAATATTTTTAGGTAATTACATGTTTCGAGTTTTTCTCAGTGAATATACTTGTAAATAGTATTTCAGCAAAATAGCTGGTATTTTCTTATAGTACTGTTTACACTTACCATCTACTCAACGACATGTTTGCACATGCTATTGGATATACTGTTGGTGTGTTTTTATCTTACTTTGTGTAGGGAAAGGTAAAATTTGTATATGTGTTATCTGTAGAGTACAAACATTTTCTCTATGCCAAACTTTAAAGAAGAGTTAAAGTCACGTTTTTTTGGTTTAATTAGTGCTTCTCTCTCTCTCTCTGTAAAATAACCAAATTCTAACAGTTCGGTTTTTCGATTATGTGAACGATTTGTTTTCAGATAACTCAAATAATGTCAATAGGTAGCATTAGACAATTTCTAAAATAATCAATACATGGATATTCGTTTTCAACAATTTTTTTTCCTGTCCTGGCATTAATTTCACAGTTGTGATTTTTTTTTAAATAATTGAACAGAATTGCATTAAGATATAAAGTTGTGGATTTAAATATCAAGATCTAATCAGAATAACTGAGTAAAAATTCACTGTTGAAGGAATGGTCAGGGTAGGGTATGGTAAGTGTAAAAGAAAATACCATAGATTCGAGTGACTTTGGACTTAAGGTAATTGTTCATCCACTGCAGCGGCTGGTTTGTGATTTGTGTTTGGTAATGTAAAAATAATGGGTGAGCCACAAATTCTTTGAAAAAGTTTCTTTGTGAAAAGTTCTAATTGTTTAGAATTTTGTAACCAAAGTTACCATAAAGTATATGATCAGAGCTGATAATCAGTGAAATAATAATAAATAACTATTTATTTGTGGTGCCATATGAAGTAATCGAAGAAGAATGAAGGAAAACGATTATGAAAAATCGACATTGGGTGAAAAATACGAATTTTCAGTTATCATTGGGATAATTGACTGCCAATTTCTTTTGAATAAGAGTTCAAATTTATTTCCTAAAGAAATTTGTATTTGTGATGGAATTAGTGTAAGATATGCATTGACAAAATCACCTTGTAGTTGGAAAGAATTACCTGAAAGAGTTAAAAAAACAGAATTCTTGGTTAATAAAATATAACCATCAGCTGAAGTGGGAAATTGGTTCACTATCTTTGGACAAACTAAGAGATTGGATGATAGAATCAACATGCAAATATATATTTCTTGCCAAAGGAAGAGAAAAATCAAAAACATTAACGAAGTTAATAGGGAGGCATGTTCTTGATTTAAATGAAATTGAATGCCCAAAACGTGAAAACATAACGTTTACTTTTAAATGCTTTTGTAAACAATGAAAGATTCTGTGCTTTTAATAATTCTCTGAAGTATACGTATTGGATTCAAAGAAATAAATACACAACCCTTAATTTTACTACAATAATAAATTCCCAACGAACGCCAAACGAAAAATTAACTTTCAGATGAGAGTCACATTGTCAAAAACCATATGATGGCAATTCCACAAGTCTGGGAAGAACCTTTGATGTATTTTTCAGTTTATTTATTTTCTGTATTGTTAGATTCAGTTAATACAATTTGTAAAAAATATTTTATTCAAATAAAATGTGTAAATTTAAATGAACACTTGGGTGTCGTTGATGTGTTATATACAACTTTAAGAAGGAGGATAACATTTTTTTTCTTTTTTTTTTTCCTTGTGAAATTTCATGCCACAAAGTAACCAGAGAATATTTTTTTTGATTCATTGAATTAAAAGTCTTATTTGTTCATGCAAGCCCTCAAGTATTTCAAGAAACTGACAAATCTTGGAATTATAAGGTATAATCGGGTATTAATTAATAGCTAGAATTTTAGTGGTGAAGATTTCACCTGAAAAGTCACAATACTGTTAGAGTTTGGTTATTTTACAGAGCCATTAGATATTTAAAACCAACGGCACGTTACAAAACTCTAAAAAAGATTGCTGAAGAAAAACAGTGCGGAGAGTTCAAACCTTGTTTGTCTCATATCAGTTACTTAAAATTTACTAATGCTAAAGAAAAAATAAATAAAATAAATAAATTCCACTTACAGAAATAGGTTAAAAGCACAAGGAATCGAAGGTAAAATTAATAGTTATATTGGTAATTTCCCAACGGAAACCAAGAGTTCGAACCAAAACACACGATTTCTCACCTACGAAACAACAAATGGCGACCAGATAAGAGAGCTATCTTTAAGATAAGACTTAAAGAAATATACAGTGTTGGAAAATAAATTCACATACACTTTATATATTTATTAATTCTGCTCAGTTATTCTGTTAGAATATGACCCTTAAAAGTAAAATACAGAAAATAACCATTCAATTTGAAGAAAAAAAAAAAAATAATAATAATTTCACTTGTCAGAATTCCATACTCTAACAACAATCGGAATTCGAAACCGGAAATAACACTTAACCTAAACAAAACGGCGCACAGACCTTCCCACCAAGCTTGGGCAACAGTGGGAAAGAATTAATACAGAGAACCAATCGGATAGTAATCTAAATTAAAATTAAATGTAAGCATTAATTACTACACCAATAAACGCCAATGGTAACGAAGAATGAATAATTTAGGATGTGTGTCATCCAAACAAATCCCTGTCATATGTAAATATTTGAGAAATATCCAAACTTGAGGAAATGCTACCTTTTGAACAATACCACAATTTTCGGATGTGACTCATGTCATTTTCATGAAAGACCCCTTTGAAGAAAACCGCTCGCTAGGGGATATTGCAATGAAGAAACCACAGCATCTGCGGTCTGTTATCTAAAGGACGAAGTAACTAGTTCAGGTTTACAGTATTTACAGAAATTTCTTTCTTTGTGGTTTTTGTGTTTTTGTTGTGTTGTGGATATAAAATTCAACTATTTTGGAATGTTCGTATTTAGAAGAGTCATCTGGAAAGAGCTGTAAGTACTTTTTTAACTTAAACATAACAACTGCTCATATGTTTCTGGTAAGCGTAATTCTAATACTGAATAGTTTTTTTTTTTTCCATAAGAGTAATCATAGGGTATATATTAGAGTATCAACATGGATACATTACCGATTTTTTATGTCTAATGTGTATGTGTGTGTGTGTTTAAGGACAGGTTTTTTAAGTATATAATTAATTATTCAGAAAAACACTCTAATTACTCTAAGAATTCCCACCTTTAACAGTAAAGAATTACCCCATAATGTATTGGAAAATTAGTACAACCATCGATAGAAGAAAAAAAACTGTATGTTTGAGTGACATAGCATATGATTAAATTAAATTATCATTCCAAACTCAATAACAACAAACATTCATGTCACGATTCCTTATCTTATCTTGATCTTGTCAGAAGTGTCCACCAATCACGACACGATTACTTATACACTAATATATCATCCTTTCCATTCAAAACAATAACGTCACTTATTTACAACTAACAAATGACGTCACTTATCTACATCTCATAATAACAAACATTCACATCACGATTCCTTATATTATCTTGATCTTCATCTGGTTCGAACTGTCCCACCAATCACAACACGAATCCTTATCTCAACCATCACCCATAATAGCATAGACGAACCAAAACAAGAACTGAAGCCATTGACACATATGCCCACATGGAAATTCCTAACATTCCAGGCCCATGACGTCACACACAATGACGTCATCATCCAATTTCGTCACGATTCCTTATCTTATCTTGATCTTGATCTGGGCACCAATGACACCCCTACTACTCGCGTCTTTTTATCCTGCAAAACCTGCCGGAGGAACACACGCGACTTATAGCTTCCAACGTTATGGAAACAAACTTTATCTCCAGAGAGATAAAATCCATGGATTTTATCGGTGGCGGATGAGGGAAGCCCTAAAAGGAGTTTCTTCGAATTTAGAAGAGGCTCTTGACCAATGGATTAATGTGTATCCGTGGTAGTGCAGAAGCCCTTTCCATTCCGTGGAAAGGGCTTCTGTGAAGATGAACAGGTGTAAAATAGACATACTGGGAATGACCAGATGGAATGGAAAAAGTCATTTCAGAAAGTAGGATTGTGAGCTAGTTGTTTATTCAAGGACGAAGGCTGAAAGCACCACACGATAACGGGTAATGAAGAAAATAGTCAGACAAAATACTATTTCTTGGTTTTAATCCCGGAAATGACAGGATACTTTTTATATTTAAGATTCATTCTACCAATGGTTTCCTTACTTCCTCTAGAATGAACCAAGTACTAAGAAAGGAGGAAGTTTGCCGTTTAATAGTTCTCTTTTTTTCGAAATACGAGATGCGTTTAGGAAACATCTGCATTATAAACCAATAGCCTAGTGAACTGGTCTGAACTTCACATATTTCTAAATAAGTATCTGACACACATATCGTAACCGGAAGGCGAGAAAATTTAAATTACCATCAGTGGAAAATACAAAATGAAATTCCAGACTGTGCAGAATCCTTTTTCTTTCTTTTTTTTTTTTTTTTTTTAATCAGCTTTTAATACTGTAAGGATTACTATTAGCCAACAAAGAAATTATGCATAATGTTTATAGCTAAATAAATGTTTTAATTTTAGAATTAAAATGAAAACATTGTTTACTAATCATTAAGTCACTATTTAACTCTTGCAAGTAAGTGAAATAAACGTTCACTTCTTTCTGCAACATAACTGTATTTTAGTTCTTGCAGTTGTCGATTTTTACTATGGTTCAGAGAAAGCGTAGGAATGATAGATGTCAGTCGATCGAAATGCCCATGGACATATCTACAGAAAACACTAAAACAGGCATCGGAGTTAGACTGGATAGATCAGAGTTATCTTCATCACTTAGTGAATTGATCTTATTTCTACTGCCTGAAGGATTTTTAGGAAGGTTGTACGCCAACCAACTGTGTTGTCGCTGAATTCCATACTAAGAACAAACAAACGAAAGAGATTCATTGATAAGAAAAGGAATACGTTATTCGCAATCGTCCTTCCATTATTTAACCTCTGGTAAGATGGAAAAATACAGTTGAAAGTCTTTAATTTTAGGAAGAGCGGCTCCTTTCACAGTGAGATACAATAATATAGTTAGTTTCGTCTCACAAATTGCGCTAAACCCCTTTCTTCCCCTGCTTCGAAATATTTAAACTTTCAGTGGATTTGTTGGCAGTTGAAAAGAAGCTGAATGCCTAGCCGGACTCCCTCAGTACGCGTTTACAAATAATGAACACACTAACCTGAAGATTCAAATTCTGGTATCGAAGCCAACAGGTAATTTATTTATGAAATTAGTAAAATCCTTAAAGCCGATGATTAATCACTGATTCTTGCTCAGTGTATGAAAAGGACGTTCGTATATATAACTTGACCGTAAACATTTTCAGGGCTATTACCAGTTTGAGATTTTTTAAAAATTTGGGAGTGGTGAATGATATCAACTGCGCCTTAACTGCTATCTAATATTGAAACAAAGAATTTTAAAATTAATCGCTTTTCTAATGCACTCAGCGGATTGTATTCAGAGCATGGTTGGCTATTTTGTTTATCATATGTGTGACGCTTAAAAAAAAGAGTAACAAAAAAAATCGTAATAAACTTACGATGGTAGTTAAATAGATTAAATTTATTTTATTCACTCTTATTTCGCCTTTCAATAATCATGTTGATTTTATTTATAATAATACAAAATTACTTTTATTATTATTATTTATTTTCATCGCATTTAATCCCATAAAATCTAACGCATGCATGTAATCAATATCTAATTCGAAATGAATATGTAGTCATTCGTCTCTTTTCCGGATGTGATGAATGCACTTCCTCTTTGTGAACCACTGCCAAACAGGAAACTTGACAACGAAGTCAAAGACAAGAGAAAAGCATGCCACTGAACTGTGGTCGACTCTATGTTTGGCGACATTCTGGTCGTGTTTGTATAATATTCATAGAAGTTCTTTTGAAAAATGGTTGCATTCTGTTTATAGAAGGGGAAAAACATAATTTTTTGTTTTGAACATTTTTTAGAAAATAATTATAATCATTTTTTTAAAAATAATTAACTAGTAGTCCCCTCCCCCCGTCTATATCTGCATATTGTACAATTTGATTTTTTTTCTCCATTTTTTTACTCTCGCGATATGTATTTAATTTCATCGAAATACAATCTCATCAAGGTGAGATTGTATTTTAATGCAATCTCACCTTGCATTTAGCGAATAGGAATGGATTATGAAGAGAGGGCCTACTCTTCATGTAGTGTAACACTTGCAAAAATTTGCTGAAAAAAAAAAGTGAAATTAACATCGCTTAGTTTTTCTTAACTCTGATGAGCGTTGTTCTCTCTTTCTCTCTGTGTGTGTGTGTCTGTTGCTGTTCTCCAAGTTGAACTCTTATCGAAAGATAATTTATAGTAGAGGTTTTTCCTGGAAGGCACGCTACTACAGAAATTTTGTAGACATCTGAGTGATGCTGCAAACCTAGTATTTTTAAAAAACTCGAATGACTTTCGGTCATTTCTGAGTAGTGATTACAGATTACATCCTGTGTAGTGATTACAGCCACTCTTCCTCCCACTACATGTTAGTATATATTCACGGGCATTTTAATCCATTGCGCCATCAAAATGGCGTCGTCATTTTTCTTTAGTGAATTCAGGGCCGGATTAAGACTTGCTGAGGCCCTAAGCTATACAAAATCCAGAGGTCCCTACTGTTTTAAATTACATCAACTGGTCTCAGAAAAATTTAAAATATATACGCTTTTTAATATATGAAAATATATTGTCTTTTAATTTTTATTAAAAAAAATAAAGTATGCGTTTACAAAAGCACAGAAATAATTATATAATTAAAGGATTTTAAAAACAACAAATAAGGCTCAAAAAAAAAAAAAAAAGACAAAATATCTCAATCACTTTTACAATGCGCCAAAATTATTTTAATGTTATATTTAAAATTATTTAGAAATTATCATCGTGATATGTCTGACTTAATTTGAATGATTTTTCTACGAATATATATATATATATATATATATATATTTATCAATTTTTATATATATATATATATATATTTTTATTTGAGGCCCTAAGCTGTAGCTTTTTTAGCTTATACGTAAATCCGGCACTGAGTGAATTGAAGTCCGCGCGGTTAGCTTTGCGCTTCACAACTATTTGCCTGAGGAAAGAGTGTCCTGGGTTCGATTCCCGTCGCTGACGTGAGGAGCTTAAGGATCTTCCTCAGCCATAGCCAAGTTAGCCGGTCTTGGGCGTGGACAGTAGGCGTTTTTCCCCCCAGTTTATCTGGGGTTTTTCATCCTGCAAGTAGGCAAACCGGCCAGTGAACACACGGCTCTACAGCCATAAATACTTAACCCCCCCGTGAGGGGAGCTCAACTCGCCCAGTAGGGACAGGAGAGAAAAGGAAGGAAACTCCATATGAATAAATAAAGTGAATTGATACCTAGTGGTTTCATCCGACGTCCTGTCTCGTTCTGGAGATGCTGTATAGCAATGTTTCTGAAACTTCTCTGACCGCAGCTCACCTAAACAAATTACAGTATATAATTCAGCAGCGCAGAAGCTCCCCTCCCCGTATTCTTTCCTTTACCGATAGGTCATATTTTACCACCAGAGGTGAGCCTGGATATGCCGCTCGTAAGTGCAAACTTTTGGAGTAGTCAGCATAAAATACGGAACCGTAATATTTTTCGGTGGAAGAAGTCGTAGGAAAATTAGGATAGGAATGGGTTATGCGAATTATACCAAAAAAGTAAGACAATGCGAAGTATTTGATTGTTTAATCGAGTTTGAGCATTTAAAAAATAAGTCTATAAAACTGTATGTGGAAAACCAAAAGTCTGTCAAACTTTTCTCTGAACAAGCTCTTCAGTGACAATCTGAAGCTAGTTCTACCAGGTTATCTATCTCCTTTCGATGAAAGTTTACTCTTCATATTTTTTCATATGTATTCCACCCATACAAAAGTAATCATGATCTACTCAAATTCTTTTGGTTCTGGAAAATATTTTTTGAATTGGTTGCATACGCTGTAGATACTGTTTTGAAGTCTTCGAACCGCTTAGATTTTTTTTTCCCCCTCTCCGGACGTAAGCATGAGATCATTCAGAGCTGTCAAACTTAAAATCTTGATTGTCGAAACGTTTCTACCATTGTTTCATTGTTTTGTGCGAATTTCTTAGTTTATTGTGAACATTAAAGAGGTATGTCAGACAGACAAGCCAGGAATTTAATGACTGAATCACGATGAATGCTGCAGTGCATTACTGTTACCAATGCTACAAATACCGTAATTTAACAAACGCACGAAGGCCTTTCCTCTCGCCAGTCGCTGCTACAGCGCCATCAGTCCAGAGATAGACACAGCGTGTCCAGTCCATTTTATTACATACTAGAAAAGCATTTAATACTTTTAAAATATCTTCTCCTGTGATCTTAGCAGGCAAAATTCGGCAGAAAAAACAAACAAAAAACCGCCTTATACTTCCCTAAATATTCATATATGATGTACGAGGAGATTAGTTTGCCGACTAAATCAATGGACTCATAAAGTTGAAGCGATGCATACTCTGACGTAAACGCGATAACTGATATTCCACATTTTCAATGTTCATCGACGTTTAATTGTTCATTAGAAAGGGATACTTCGGCAGTAATATTCTTTGCTTTTCCTCGAGCAAAACTATTACCAGGGCAGTATTTATGTGTGCCTGCCTGTGCAGGCACACGAAGATCTAGCTGGGGTCCCCGAAAAATGAGGGCCAATTTAAGAGCCCAAAACAATGAGGGAGAAGTCACGAACACTACTGCGCCTCGGGCCACGCCCGCTTAGAGAAAAGTGTAAGTATCGCCCTCTGTTGCCATTTACAGCTTGTTTATCATCATGGAAGTAGAGGGTTTTTTTTTCTCCCCCTAGTACTGCGATCTTTCAGCCTCCAGTTCTCTTTGTGATGCTTAGTACAACCCTTTTGGCTTTTTTATGTTCTTATTTTTAAAATTTATCTGTAAGTAAAATTAAGGAAATTTGTTAAATACCAAATTTTGTTTTCAGACAAAATTAATGTAGAATTCTGTAATACGTTTACCGTTAATTGAATTGTATTTGAATGAAACTGCTTACAAAACCGATGGACCACTCTTTTTAAAGGCTTAGATTCTTCTGACGTTGACAAAAAAAGTTTCCCTTTGAAATTTTCCATAATTTACATAAAAATTATTAAAGAACTACATTTCTGTGTTGGTGAGGCAGAGACCATATTGGACCATTGACGTAGCAGTGCCTCATAGATGGCATTAAGTAATACATTTGGAATTAACGATCCCAATTCACTCAATTACTGACCTGTATTGCCTAAAGAATAAGTATGATTCATATTTTCCAAAACTGCATGAAGAATGACTGCTCATATGCATGCTTATTGACACATCTGAGAATTTGATTTGTTGAAAAGAAAAAAACGCATGCGCATAATCGTTGATGCACTTGATTTATTGCAGTTCTTGTGGGATTGTTTATTAGTGTCCAAATGACTCCATAATAATAGCAGGAGACTTCAACTCAAAACACACATCTTGGTACAGCTCATCTACTAACACCAAATGCCACACACTTTTCAACTATGCAATGCTCAACTCTGTTGTAATGGCAGGCCCTACTGAGCCCACCCATTTCAACCCTTCGGGTGGCTCGGATGTGCTGGACATTGTCATTTTTAAAAATTTAAGATACCAATTCAAATTGGAACCAGTCAACGAATTATCTTCTGACCACAGTCCCATAGTGCTCAATCCAGGTTCATCAGATCAATTCTCTCCTCTGCACACATTCATACCATGGGACAAGTTAGCCAAGGTTCTTCCCGATCATATTGGTCCGGTACCCAATATCAGTAAAAAGGAAGAGATTGACACAGCAATAAATAACTTAACCATACAAATTCAGAAAGCAGTTGAATCAGTCAATCAACTGTCTTCAACCCAACTAACCGTATCCCTGAAGAAATCATGGACCTAATCAGAGCAAAAAATAGAGCCAGGAAGAGATACCACAATACCAGAGCCCCACAAGATAAAAAAAGTATTGAACAATCTAAACAGGCAGGTCCGAGAAGCTCTTCAAAAACACAGAAACCATCAATGGGAAACCAAATTGGCTAACATCAATACTGAAGATCATTCTGTATGGAAATTCTTAAGAGCAATCCGCACCAAAAAGCAACTCATACCCCCTATCCAAACCAAGAAAGAGACAGTTCACAAAGATGAAGAGAAAGCCGAAGCACTAGTAGATAACCTAGAATCTCAGTGCAACCCATCGTATACTAATTTAAATATCAACCTTATGTACAAGATTCATCGTCATGTTAGGTCAACCTTAAGACAGAACATTGTCAACTCAGAACATATCACTCCTACAAATCCAACAGAAATGATAAATATCATCTCCCATCTAAACAATAGAAAAGCTCCAGGACCGGATGGCATAACTATCAGAATAGTAAAACTACTTCCAAGAAAGGCCATAGTCCATCTCGTCAACATTACAAATGCCATCTTTAGATTCCAGCATTTCCCTTCTACATGGAAAACAGCCACAATCATACCACTGAAGAAGCCAGGAAAAAATGCTCACCTTCCTGAAAGCTACAGACCCATAAGCCTATTATCCAGCCTCGGAAAGGTAACAGAGAAAGTGATCCTCTCATGATTCTAAGCAGAAACAGATAAGTTAGGAATTTTGCCTAATAAACAGTTCGGCTTCCTTAGGGCCCATAGTACAGCCCAACAAGTGCACCGGCTGGTAGAAATCATTACTAAAGGTTTCAACTGGAAACTCAATACAGCTGCCATCTTCATCGACGCAGAGAAGGCGTTTGATAAAGTATGGCATCAAGGTCTTCTCTACAAACTGATAAAATTTAATTTCCCAGTCAGACTAATAAAGGTAATACATTCTTATCTGAAAGACAGATACATGCAGGTCAGGGTAGGCGAAACGGTTTCGACCAGACGCAGGATCTCGGCAGGCGTACCTCAAGGATCTCTTCTGGCACCTCTACTGTTTTCAATCTATCTAGCAGACATCCCTCTGAACCCAAGAACAACATTCACTGCATTATATGCAGATGATACTGCACTGATGGGAAGATCACTGAGCCTAAAACTGGCAACTAAAAGACTACAAAATAGCATACACACAAAAGTGGATGGCAGACTGGAGGATCCAAGTTAATCCCCAGAAAAGCTCAGCCATACTGTTTACTAGAAAGAAAATCCATACCATGGAGGATATTTATTTATTGGGAGTAAAGATTCCATGGCAGACTGAAGTTAAATTTCTTGGAGTGATTCTTGATAGTAAACTCCTATTCAGCAAACATATTAGTTACATTTCCTCAAAGACATCCAACATCTTAGCACAGCTCTACCCTATGATCAACAGACAAAGTAAACTGGACATGCAAACAAAATTAACAATTTACAAGATGGTAATTAGACCGGTTATCACTTACGCATCCCCAGCTTGGAGCCACACCACAAATTCAAACATTCTAAAACTTCAGAGATTACCGAATAAGTGCCTGAGGATGATTCTGGATGCCCCCTGGTTCATAAGAAACACCCAGATCCATAGAGAAGTTAATATCCCTTATCTCTTCCTTTCTCATAAATCTAGCTGAGAAGTTCTTTACCAAGACAAGTAACCATCCAAACCCGTTAATCAAGGAAGCCTCGGAATATAATGAAGAAGAAATCTACAAATTTAAAAGACCAAAATCTATTTTAAGTTCAGCTGAACGCAACTAACTTCACTGCCCTCATTGGGCGAGCATATAGCTCACAAACACTCCATTCCAAGTTCTTCCATTAAAAGACAAAGGGGAATATGAAAAGCAATTTTGCTTCACCCATCTAGCCAGAAATGTTAATGTTAATTGTTTATTAGTAATGTTTGTTGTCTTTATTGCGATATCCTTCAGTTGGAGAGAGTTCGAATACCGTCTATGACGCGAAGAACGTTATAATAGTTTTCAGCTGAAAGTGAGATAGCCAGTCTCATATTGAGATGACAGGATTTTTCATCCACATGGGGGTTTTATAAATAGTATTATGACTCTAGGGAAGAAACAGTAACAAACAGTTTAATACAGATATTATTTATAACATATAGACACGTTTACACAAGAATATTATATTTTAATTTGCCAAATATTTCAGTCTGAAAATAACAGACTATTTTCAGATAATATTTGTCATTCCACACCTTAAATTGTTGTGCCTATGCACTTATACCGCAGTCTGCGACGCATTCTACTCCCTGTCTACTCTCTATGGAAAAAGTATGCATCACTCTTTTTATGCACCACACCTTTATACAATTTTAAAGAATTTTCATTTAGTCCCTATTCTCCCCCCCCCCCCCCAAAAAAAAAACCCCGCTTTGAAACTGACAAGTTGCTCGTAATAATTTATGTCGCACTATTACTTATCTCCCTCCTGTTTATTTACCAAACACTGCAAATTACATTCTCTAGCAACTTGTCATCATAGCAATAGTTTCTGGACAGAATCATGTGGGACTCCACACAACTCGCCTCCTTTAGAGATTAGTTTCTCTATACACAACCTTTTGATATCTGATAGAAATCTCTTATCCAATTTCTTATCCAGTTAACTAACCGATTATCCGAACGGATTTACCGTAATTTATATATCAGTCTGCGATATGAATCGTACATCACACACATCTTTTACTTTAGTTACCTTCAATACCTTTATAAAAATGTAACTAAATTAATGAAACAAGACTCCTTTAACAAACCCATATTTACCCAACCTGTAATTAACTAACAAAATGCTTGTATCATTTTTCAGATGTCTCAAAATATTTATTTTTAATCCACCATAAAGGTTAATTTTTGTTCCTTACTTTTTTTTTTTTTTTGAATTAAGTTTCCTTGATACTGTAGTACAATAAAGAAATTTAAAATACTTTTGCTCATTATAAATAACATGCAGGTATTGTTTTTGTATTTCATTTTTGATTATCCTAAGATGTTCACAGATTTGATTAAGTTGTACCAAATGCCTTTCAAAGGTGATACGTTTTAGTATTCAAGTGTAATGCGAACTGCAGCATTCCCATCAAAAGAAATGCAGCAGTTTTCGTCCAACTGTTATAAGATTCTTTTGATTATTGGGGGAAAAAAAAAGCGCTGACATCATTGAATGTTTTACCTTGTGAATTAAGATAGAATTACATCTACTCGGCTTCCGAGTGTGCTCCCTTTCTCCAACACTTCATTCTCATGTCGTCTATTATGTTTCCGTGAAGCGCTGACAAATTCAAAGCGTTATGAAATCATTATGACATCATTTCCCTTATGTGATTGGAAGGCTTTAACTGCTGCTACAATTTCCATTACGGTTAGTTTCCTGTGAGTTTTTGTACAAATTAGTGTTGTCAACCTTGTTACCGTTTTAAGTGCACCTCATAAGAAGCATACTGACTGATAGTAGAAATAATTAACCGTTGTAATTAAAATTTTAAAATTGGATTTCACATTCCAAACGTGTTTTCATTATTATAATACTGTTTGCGAAACGTCATTTTTTTTTATTTATTTAAAAATCGAATTATATACGTGACTTACTTCCCAACATTGCTTCATTCTGCAAGGGAGAATGAAAGTGGAAAAGCAGGTGCATGTTCTCTTTCTAGTAGCTTATCTCATAGCAGCGGCACGCAGTTTCAACATTAATACTAAGTTTCCGGTGATTTTCGAGGGGAATGTCAGCACTTACTTCGGTTACTCCGTAGCCCTTCATAGAAATAAGCAGGGATCACTGTAAGTATTTCATTTTCATTAAGAAAGTTTTTTTTTCAACTTTTGTGAATAATTAAATTCAGAAATTTTAATTAAATTTCTAACCAGTTAATCTCAGAGAATTTCAGCTATGTGAAATGATATGTAGGGATGGAAAATTTTTGTGTTGCTGCACCAGTCAGACAAATATCTCGCTACTCAGATGTTAGCCTGGGTATATTCAACCACGTTCGCCTAATATAATATATTCACGTGTCTAATTCCGGATCTGGGCAATTTACAAGCTTTTGTTAATGCAATGGCTAATTTTTACTCTGTGTAACTACCCGTGTTGAAACAAATACGTTAACTACTTATTTATGTATTAGTGTGTGTATCAGTCTGAAAAAAAAAATCACTCATTTTATAAGTGATACAAGACCATTTATTAATAATTAATATACCATTCTTAACATTTTTTTGTTTCTGACACTTACGTCTTGAATTGCTTTTCTGGAAAAAAAAAAGAAAAAACAGTTTCTTCTGCCATTATAAACAACGTGAAAACATTGGGTCATAAAAACTCTTAGGTCTACACGTAACTATGGTGCTGCATTTCTGAATTTTGATTGGCGCTGCCAGAGCCAATGATGTCATATGACATGGCGCCAACTCTGAAAACAATCGAAAAACATTACAGTTAAAATTAATACAGGGTGACCCATCAGTCACGCAGGGATTTAAAATAAGTTTTTTTTTAATTTTTTTATTAAAAAATTTTTTTAATAACAAAAAAAAACAAACTCCAGGTTCTGTATTTCATTATAACAAAAATTTAATAAAGTTATTAAATGTTTAAACCCCTTCGTGACTTATGGCCATCTTGTAAAAAGAAATGTTTCGAAATTATTCCATCACTTAGTAAGAAATAAGCTAATTACCTCTGTGTTGACGCAACGCAAGACGTTGCTGACTATAAGGGTGAAGCAAAATGCTTTTTTAATCCCTGCTATCTGATAAGGATTGCTGTGTGAGGAAAAGTTTATGAACTAAATGCTCTGCTTGAGTGAGTGTGATTTAGAGATCTTCATTTGGAAGTAGGATGGCCTTCGGTCTCCTGTATTTTGAGAAGTCTGTTTCATTATAATTGGCTGCTTGTTGCAGTAATTCATTTGGATGTGAAGAGGATACTGAGAAGAATTTTACTGCTGAAGACTGCAGGAAAGAGTAGATGTAGGGGATATTTGTATCCCAGTGGAGTTGGACATTTCTGACATACCATGGTGCGTTCAAGATCATGCGGAGACATTTGTTTTGCACTTTCTGTAGTTTGAGGATATTTGTACTTGAGGTGTGGCTCCAGGCTGGGGAAGCATAAGTAATAATGGGTCGAATCATCAATTGATAAAGGATCAGTTTTATTTTGGTATCCAGCTTGCTATTCCTATTGATAAGAGGGTAAAGCTGTGCAATGACTCTTGATGCTTTCGAACATGAGGCTTTTATATGTGAA
Source organism: Typopeltis vanoorti (assembly GCF_054136105.1). Taxonomy (NCBI): domain Eukaryota; kingdom Metazoa; phylum Arthropoda; class Arachnida; order Uropygi; family Thelyphonidae; genus Typopeltis; species Typopeltis vanoorti. The sequence goes on from NC_143570.1 coordinate 91,960,758, forward strand.
CTGAAAGTTAGTTTTCTGTCCAGCAGTACACCCAGATATTTAGCTTCTGGTTTCCAGGGAATCTTGGTATTAAATAGGAAGATGTCATCTTTGGGAGATATTGTGTTTTTAGTGAAGAGCATGGCGATACTCTTCTGAGGGTTTACTTGCAGTCTCCATTCCGAGAACCAGTGCTCTAATCTCTGCAGGTTTTCTTGCAGTTTCTTGGTGACAAGGTGCGGTTTAATAGATCTGGCTAGTATAGCTGTGTCGTCTGCGTATAGGGCAATAATGGATGACATTGGATTGTGCGGAATGTCCGCCATGTAAATCGCGAAAAGTATCGGTGCCAGAAGGGACCCTTGAGGAACTCCTGCCAAGATGCGTCGCTGGGTAGATAATATATCATTTAGTTTGCCTTGCATTCGTCTGTCACTAAGAAATGACTTTATGATTTGGACTAGATCTCATGGAATGCCAGCCAAAATCAACTTGTATAGCAGTCCAAAGTGCCATAATTTGTCGAACGCCTTTTCTAAATCAAGAAAAACTGCTCCGGTGTATTGATGCCAATTATAACGTGTGATAATGAATTCTATTAGTCTATGAATTTGTTGGGTGGTACTGTGAAATTGGCGAAAACCAAACTGTTCTGAAGGAAGGATGTTTAATTTTTTTACTGAAAGTTGAATTCTGGAAAGGATAGCTTTTTCTGCTATTTTGCCCAAATTAGATATCAGACTTATGGGACGATAACTTTGAGGCTGCTGAGGATCCTTGCCCGGTTTGTATATAGGAACTACGTCTGCCAACTTCCATGCAGAGGGAAAGTACTTAAACCTGAACATAGCATTTATTATTGTTGTGAGATATACGATGGCCTTTCGCGGTAGCAGTTTAATAACTTTGTTGGAGATGCCGTCAGGCCCTGGAGCTTTTTTATTCTTTAAATTCTTTATAATGTCATAAATTTCAGCTGGTGTGAGTTGGCTGGTACAGGTATCAGGCCGTTTTAACACGTGTCTGACGTGGCGGTGGACTTTGTAAATATGATTGAAATTTAGATTATTGTATGAAGGGCTATACTGTTTTTCTAAATTTTTAGCTATAGTTTCGGCTTTTTCTGCATCTGTGTAAACAATGTTCAGGTCAGATTTGAGAGGAGGAAGAGATTTGTTTTTGTTTTTGATGTTTCTCAGGAACTTCCAAACGGATTGATCACCAGGTGATATGGAGGCTAATTTATCTTCCCATAGTTTGTTTCTATGGACTTTAAGTGCATCTCTCACTGCACTGTTCATTTTGTTGAGATATTTCTTGTCTTGGGGTGCTCTGGTGTTGTGGTATCTTTTTCTTGCTTTATTTTTCTCCCTGATTAAGTTCATTATGTCATCTGGTAGTCGTTTAGGCTTGAAGGCAACTGAATTTGAGGTGACAGATGCTATGGCTGTGTTGATTTGATCAGCAAGTTTATTGACTGCAGAATCAATTTCTTCCTTGGAATTAATATGAGGGATAGGATCAATGTAGTTTGGAAGCATTTTGAATAGTTTTTCCCAGGGAATGAAGGTATGAGGCGAATGGGGAAGATCCCTCTGATAACCCAGTTGGAGCAGAATAGGATTGTGGTCTGATGATAACTCATTCAATGATTCCAGGGAGTACTGTAGGTTGACATTCTGAAGGACAGCTATATCCAAGACGTCGGATGAGCCAGTAGGACTGTGGTGAGTTCACACTGAGGGACCAGCCACAGTTGCGCAATTTGAGCTTGTGTAGTTAAAGAGGATGCGGCCATTCCTATTTATAGACCTACTGCTCCAGGCTTGATGTTTTGCGTTAAAATCTCCGGCAATAATAACCGGCAGTTTAATGCCGAGGATAGCATCCAGATCTGTGGTACCTCTGTGTTCAGGTTGCCTTGTCGCAATTAATTGATTATCTCGCAGTACGACCAGTGGTGTAGCTAGAACTTTTGCGCCTGGGGCGGTTCCTGAGTTTTACGCCCTTATCAATACACACCAAAAATACTACAAAAAGTCAAAATGACATATAGGGAAATAAATTAAAACACTATGTTTATTGAATAACTAAATTGAATAGCTATTGTAATAGATATTGTAAGAAGGGCAGCAATAAAAAGACAAAGACAATGAAAATAGGCAGAATCGTTGAAAATGTCAACTGCGTTGCGAATGGAAACCTATAGAATAGAACAAGTAAAACATTTCAGCTACTTAGGCACGATGTTTAGTGAAGAGGGTAAATTAAATATGGAAATAGACAACAGAATCAACAAAGCTGGTAAGGTAGGAAGTCAATTGAATAAATTCATATGGAATAAGAGAGAAATTAGTCGGAACACTAAATTAGCTGTATACAAGACAGTGTTCAAACCAGTTTTAACTTATGAATCTGAGAGATGGGTCAGAAGTAAAGCACTTTACCAAAGACTAGAGACTGCAGATATGAGAGTCCTGAGAAAGATTAGGGGCATGAACAGATGGCATCAATGGCAATATCATAATAAAAACGAGGATATTAGGAAAGAACTTGACATTGTTAGCATCCAGGAATGCGTTAACAGAGCTAATCTCTGTTGGTATGGTCACTTAAATAGAATGGGAGAGGAAAGATTAGCAAAACAAGTGTTCTCTGCCAGGTTGGCAGGAAAACGACCCCCAGAGGAAGAGCAATATATAGGTGGATCGATACGGTATAAAGTGCCTTTGACGATAGAAATATAAGATCTGATAATGTTGGAGTCTTGACAGGTAATAGACTGATTTCGAGGAAAATTGTAGATAGGAAGTTAGTAATGATGTAAATTTTTTATGTAGTACTATCATATCCTGTACACCCCTTTGAGGGTACATGGCAGGAATTTGATGATGATGGTTTATTTTTGAAGTAAAACTTTAATTTCAACATTCCAAAATGTTATTTTTCTTGCTTTTCCGTTAGCAAAATCGTCGATGACGTTGTCGAAGTCTATTTCATCTCTCAGTTGCTGTTCTATAGACAGTATGGCAAGATTTCTTAAACGCAAGGTGCGCCCGGGCGGATCCCCCCCCCCCATCTACGCGACTGAGTACGACTGAGCGCTCTCTTACGATAAAATGATGCGACCTTATATTCTCATTGATAGTATTTCATTACGACAAAATCAATGATAATTGACAAAACGGATTTGTAATGAAAAGCATTTCACAAATAGATGTGACAAGTAAGGTAAACGTACAAAAAATTATATACGACATGAAACAGAATCGATGTTACTTAGTTTTATTTTAGTAATACTGATTAAACCGAAAACTCAAAAACTCTTTTTTAAAAACTCCCATCTTTTTTATACTTGTCAGTTACAAGAGATGAGCGTGTTATTGAAGCCGTGTGTATGTGGATGGGGGGGGGGTAGACACCATAGTGTGAAGAACAAACAGCCATGGTGCCCACCTTAATACGACGTAGAACCTAATTGCGATGGCTAAAGCAATCCTACGGTGCATACTTTCCACAAGCATACGATAGCGATCAATGAGAATTTTGGACCATTCTTCCTGCAGCCATGTAATTAGGTCCCGGACTGCTGTGGGACGGACGTCCGTTGACTTCACCTGATACTCCAGTTCACCCCACAGATGCTCAATAGGGTTGAAATCAGAGCTCTGTGCAGGCCAGTCAAGTGTGATGACGTTTGTGTCCACAAACTATGCAGTTACAGCAGTAGCCTTATGACAGGTTTGTCTTGCTGAAAGAGATAAGGTCAGTTCCGTAGAAACGTCACAAAGTAGGAAGCATTGCATTGTCCAGATACCATTCAGATACCTCTCAGAAGTCAATGTTAGTGGCACAACAAACAGACATATGAGGCCAAACCAGGAAAAACAGAATCATACATCACTCCGCCACTTCCGAATTTCATAGTTGGGATTACGCACTCTGGTAAGAGACTGTCACCGAAAGTGCATCTGCATCTTCCACATCTGTCATTCAGCTCGGTAAAGAGTGTAGCGTGATTCGTCTCTCTATAACACAGCTTTCCACGTCCCTCGCTACATGCTCTTTGCACCACCACTGCACCACCACAAGAGGACGCTGTATGTTGGTTCGGGTAATGCGAGGCTTGCATATTGTGGTCTTGCCATGAAAATCCATGTCATAAGCTTCAGTTCTGAATATTTTTGTGCAGATTCGTGTTTCAGTCGATGCCCGGAACTCCGTATTCGACATACCGGCCGACAAATGACAATTTTAACATATTATCCTTCGTAGTTCCTACGGTCACGTTCGAAGTATGGTGGATCGTCCACTGCGAGTAGCACTTGCAATTTGACTCTCTGTGCTTCCATCTCAGTATGGTATCACTGATTGTTGGCACGGGATGGCCCAATTTGTCAAAAAAATTGCCTAACGGATAGGCATGCAACATGGCACAGTTGCACTGACGTGAAAGCATCACATTTCCAATAAATTTATAAGCTACAAACACGTAATACATGGCATGATGCACTTGCTCATGGGGACGTCCACTGACTTTTTTTCCAAGCAGTATATATGGTTATGAATTATTTCCACAATTGTCTTCCTGCTTCACCTTATTATGAGGAGAAGCTTCCATTGAGTCAAACGACTCATCGCTGGTGGGCACTACATTACACAGTCCACCATCCATATTATGCTTGCACCTCACATCGATATTATCTGTTTATTATTATTATTATTACATTACACCTCCAGGGAGTCCAAAGACTTATTGAGTCTGTTCTCTGGCCGGTTTGCTAGTATTGAGGGGAGGCGGAAAGAGGTCTGATTTTCTAAAATGATAATGAACCATATTAATATTATTAAGAAACATAGACAAAATAAAATCGTACTTAATATTTTAGGGGTGGCTGGCACAGACTATACATGGTTGGTATCATGGCAGGTACTGATCGTTGACTCAGTGCAACGAAAAATTGCCCTTCTCCTGTTCAGACGATAATGAAAATAACTTATCTAAAAAAATTAAAAAGAGAACAATAAAAAGCTTATATACAGCCAAAACGGGGGAAAAATTTATTCTCCCTGTCACTCCTGAACACACCATACCCCTCACATTCAATCCCACTAGCTATATCATCTTCTGTCAGCCATGTTTCCCTAATGCTATATTTCTACCGTGGTATGCACATTTCGAGCTTTTTGTTCTAAATGATAATATTATTATTATTTCAGGCAACTCCAAGGATGAGTCGACAGACTCATCGAGGGAGGCCCTAACATCATATCAAGAACAACTATTCGATATTCACACAGTATCTATCATACATCGCCTTGAACTCATTCACAGTCATAGCACCCACAACAGACTCTGGCAGCGTAGTCCACTCATTCACCACACTCAAGTAAAAAACCTAGCTCTAACACCCTTGCTAACCACATTCTTGCCCAGCTTCCATGTATGGCCCCTAGTCCTCCCACCACCAGTCCTATTCTCAAAAATGTCTTCTGAATTAATCTTATAGAAACCCTTCAGTAATTTGAATGTCTCAATCATACATCCCTTTTCCGCCTATCAACCAATTTTTGTAATCCACAAATCTTCAACCTCTTCTCATAAGGTTCATTCCGTAGACCTGCTGTCATCTTGGTCACTCACCTCTGGATCCTCTCCACCTCCTCCCTATCAAGAAGAAACTGTGGCACCCATATCTGGTCACAGTAGTCTAGATGGGGTCTTAATCAAGGCTGAATACAGAGTAACAATAACTTGTTTGTCTCTGCTTGTTAAAGTATTCTTCAGCAACCAAGTGATTTGATGAGCTGATTTAGTCTCTTTTGTGATGTGCCCCCTAAACTTCAACTCCCTATCCACCAACACTCCCAAATCCTTGGCCTCATCAATCTCCTGGAGTACAGTTCCACCAATGTGATATACTACTGCTAATCTTTTCACCCCCAAATGCATAAACTTACACTTTGCCACATTAAATCGACATCCATTTTCCCTAGCCCAGTCATCCAAACTATCCAAATCATCTTGCAAAATTTTGATATCCTGTGCACTCACTATTGTTCCACCCAACTTTGCATCATCAGCAAACAAGTGAACACATCCTCTCAGATTCCTTATTATATCGTTAATGAACAAATTGAAAAGTAGTAGTCCAAGAACAGAACCCTGCAGCACACCACTAGTCACAAGCCGTCTTTTGGATTCTACTCCTGAATAAACCACTCTCTGATATCTCTCCATCAACCACCCCCCTATTCATCTCACCAACCCTATATCCATCTCCATATGCTGCAGTTTATGGGGATGGATATAGGATTGAATTAGAATTCCATTTGGTATCCTGTCAAAGCCTCAGCAAGGTCCAGTAGAAACACTGTAAACCCATTAACCTTATCCAGTTCAGCCGTCACTGTGTTATAAAATGTGAGCAAGTTACTGAGGCATTCTCTACCCTTCACAAAACCATGCTGTCCCCCACACAGTGTCCCAGATTCCTGATATGCTGATCGGTCGGCAATTTACAACAGCAGTCTTGGAACCTGCTTTATGTAGTGGAACCATTTTCCCCTCTTTCCAGCCCCTCGGGACTGACCCAGACCCGAGACTCAAATTAAACAAACTGGACAAGGGCACTGATAATTCTTTAGCCGCTTCACGTACGACACGAGCTGGTATACCATCCAATCCTACAGATGTGTTGATGAGATTTTGTAATAGACTACTTACCTCCACTTCATTCACCACAATTCCTGTATAATCTATTGGTTCATTCATTCCTGCAATGTCACCACCTGGATGATATATTCTTGCAAAGTGCTCTCTCAGTAATTCAACTGATTCGGTTACCTCCCTACCATCGGCATTCTTTAAAATCATTTTGCCATATACATTTTTTCTTTCATTTGCAACATATCAAAAAAACTTTTTGGGATTCTCTTTAGTCTGCATGGCTATGCTTTTTCATAATCCGTTTTTGCTTTTCTTACCACACTCGTTACCCTTCTGGCCTGCGCTTTATACCGTTCATGTGTCTGCTGGTCACGTTTTCCCTTAAATTCCCTCCATAGTTGTTTCTTTTTTGCAGCTCAAGCTTAATGGTATTATTCATCCATTTAACCCTTACTTGATTATTATTCAGACTCTAGTATACAGTCAGCCATTGCTTCATGCAAACACTTCCTAACCACCTCCCATGCACTATCAACATCTAGCCCTTGCAGTTTTAAAATGCCATGGCACTGATCCAATCAAATTCCTAAGCTTGTCATACTTACCAGCCTGATTATTCCACATATACCCTGTCTTAATTGTAAATTCCACACCTTTAGCCATCTCCCAAGTCAAGACCCTATGATCACTCTCACCAATTGGTGGTAATGTGGTCATATTCGTTACAGCCAAATTCTCAGATGCAGTTATTAGGTCAAGCACTCTCTGACTCCTAGTATTTTCCATTACATGCTGTTGCAGATTGTTATCCCTTAATAACCGCATAAAATCCAATTCCTTCCTCCCATATGTCCTCTCCTCCTTCCAATCAATGTTACCATAGTTGAAATCTCCCATAATAATTACCCTCCTTCCACTCATTTCTTCTATTTGCTTATGCATACTGTGTCCACCATCTATTCCATCACTTGGTCTATAGCAGCACCTAACTGTATATTTTGTTCTGCTAGTTTCAATCTCACACCAAATAGCCTCAAATGTGCTCTTTTCTCTATCCTGCAGTTCCACTTCTATTCTCCTTGGCTGTAGCTCATCAGCTATCATCAGTAACACTCCTCCCTCCATTTTATTCTCCCTGTCACTCCTGAACACACCATACCCCTCACATTAAATCCCACTAGCTATATTATCTTCTGTCAGCCATGTTTCCCTAATGCTAATAACCTGTGGCCTGGAAGTACCAACCAAGACCAAAAATTCTTCCTTCTTGTTCCTAATACTTCTGGCATTAGTATACATGAATTGCAGAAGCCCATTTGTCCCCTCCTCATTTTGATGCCTTATACTAACTATCCCATTCTGATTCATAGTCTTTCGTGCTCGCTTGGGCATATTACACACATTCATATACTTAACTGTCTCCATAAAGTCTGCATATGTACTCCTTCCCCCCTTAACTCTAGTTTCCTCAATTCTGCACATCCACTATATTCGACTACACATTTTCGTGTCTCCGTACACCAAATCCATTCAAATGTAAACCATCAATCTTATATAAATCCTTTTGCCCATCGAACTCACTCCACACATTTACAAATTCCACACCAATTGTCCTGCGTAATTTATGCATAAAGTCATTTGCAATTATGGCCCTCTTCCTATGCTCTTCACTGTCATACCGTGAACAGTGAAGAGCATAGGAAGAGGGCCGAAACAGACTTGCCATCCTAACTCTCTCACGCTTCTCTTTTGCTACCTCAAGTAATTACTTCACATCCTCACTCATAGCCATTTTGTCTCCTTTCAAATCATTTGTACCTGCTACCACTATCAATTCTTTCACCCGCTGCTTTTGCATTCTAATCGACTCGCTTACATCCTTAACGTTCGCATCAGGTTGGTATGATTCTGTTAAACTCTCAACTAACACACCTCTTACTAAGCAATCTCCATACAACACTTGCTCTTTCATTTTGTTTACACTCATTATCATACTCTTATTTTTTCTATCATACTTTTGTCGTTTATCAGTCGCTATGCTCGGTAAACATTTTTGCCAATGCTCCAGCTGCTGATTTGCCCTGTGTATCGCTCTGCATAACCAAGCTATCTCACTCATATGCATCAGTCTTATCATTTTTATTCTCCGATAATTCGTTCTGTATGTTTACCTTCATTCTCACTTTCAATGCCACCCGCAGCTGTCTGGTACTAACTCGCAAATATCGCTATTTTCTCGATTCTCACTTTCGACAACGATATCACTCTCATGACCTGATATACTCTTTAAATCTTCACATTCTTTACACTTTCTGCACGCATTCACTCCACTATCGTTGTTTAACCCGAATCCAACCGCTCTCCTCAATGCATACATTTTGCAAACAGTACACTGAATCAAATCATTTAAATAAAATTTTTTAGACAAATATGGCGATCTGGACGCTATCTTTGTTGTATTCCTCTTTATGGGGGCCATCTGCACGATAATCGTATCTATCAATATACTATTTAAAATACTCAGAAAACACCCAAAAAATCACCCAGACACGCTAAAATACAAAAAGTAAACAATACTATGTAAATACTATGCAAATTCATCAATTATTACTCAAAATGACACTTATCTGTTCGGGAGCTCTCCACAAACACTACACACCATGTAGCCCTCTAGTGGCTGAAATATAGTTATGAACAGGCCCATTGTGCACGCCCGGGTGCACATTGGGGTGCACCCGGGCGTGCACAATTTTTATTATACTGCAGGCGGCAGTATAATAAAATGATTCGTAACGTGTTATTGTACTTTGGGATCTTTTAATTTTTATTGGAAGGGAGGACAGAAAAATTTTGCACCCAGGCGGCGCAAACCCACGGCACAGGGTTTGTGCCGCATGGGTGCCTTGTTACGAATATGATAATAACCATATATTTTATTATCATTATTTAGGTATGTTTAGAAAAATACTTAAGCACTTGTTTAGCTTCATTTTGCCTTGACGTGCTTGCGGGTAATTTCTGTGTATGTAATTGGACGGATTTCAGTGAAATATGGTATATGGATTTTCGTTCTTTACTCAAATTTGTCGAGCTGTTTCAATTGCTGTTTGGAGTTATTTAAAGTTCACAATTAAACTTGCCTCCAAGTAATAACATAGTATTTAATGAAATTTGGCTTCTAGGATCTCCAAGCGTATAAGTTAGTGTATAAAGGAATACAACTTCATTCAAATGAATAAAATTTATAAATTTTTGTGGAATGAAATTTTTCACCAAAAAAAAAAAGTTAGAATAATTAAAATAAAAGCTAGATTTGACTTGATACTTGAAGATATTCTATTATGCAAGATGCCTTGTATCAGCTTCTCTGATGAAAGTATGAAATTTTTTTTCCGGTCTTTTGAAATCTGATGATGAATTTGCAAATTTTGTTTCTCTAATTGTTATACCCTTGAATTTAAAAATACAGTACTTCGAATTTTTTTTCATACAGGACTAATAATGTTAACTATGATTAATTATAATGTTGACATTGTAATCCTTATTGAAATGCAGATTAAACAGGATGAAATAAGTAGTCGGCTCGGGACAGTGCCAGGAATCGATGTATTTAAAGTTCTTCCATCCACAGCACAACTTGAATAGTGAATGTGGTTGGGTGATTAACAGATGATGCACTTTAGTGGTGTAATTATCACTTTATCAGGGTACCATTCTGAATAATTAAGTCCTCTCTTAGAGGGACAAATTAATTGATTTATATGAAGGCGTTTCCTCTCCATCTCAATTTTGGTTTTTATGCTTAGTACTTTAAACAGTGGTGGCTGGTGAAAATTTTAAGGGGGGGGTGCTGCATATACAAAATAAGAAAATAATAAATAAAATTCTTTTTTTCCTAATCAGTAACCATTTATTAATAAATAAATTTACATATTAAAACATTGCTTTATTAAAAATATTTCACCCTCACCACGAACAAACACCAATAATAAAAGTTTAATATCTCACAGAAATAACGCACACAAGCATACAATACACTGCCCAAACAAGCAGTGTTGGAATCACTGGTAACATGCAATGAGGAGCGCAAACGAATATCGGCGAGACCAGCTGCAATTGGCCTAACGTGATAATTCCGACACTGCGTTAGATTGCAGTGCAATCTAAAGCGTTAATCAAACAACTCCAATTATTAACTATTCACTCAATGTCAAAACATAAGCTGTAACCTTTAACATGTTGTATTGCATTTACCGTATTTTCTGGTAAATGCAATACAAATATTTTGAAACTTGAATAGGGACTCCCCCGTTCTTAGCCAATGACGCACTAGAAGTCATGTGAAGGTCATGCATCAATTTGATTGCACCATTAACCTCCTATAAGACGCACCCAAGAAATTTAATACAATTTTCTGGAAAAAACCTAAAAAAAACTTTTTCTGTCGGCGAAGGTCCAAAATGTCTTTCAGCATCCCTATTCCCTTGTTCTTCTTCATATTTTACAACCTGCAGTTTGTAACTTGAAGTATATGAATGTCGCCTGTTTTTTTCCATCACTAAAATCAACGGGGAAATATCAAACTAAACACAAAATATCTCAACATGTCAACTCAATATTGATAAACATTAGTAACTGATTACTCGGATAAGATATTATGAAACTTGAATAGGGACTCCCCCGTTCTTAGCCAGTGATGCACTAGAAGTCACGTGAAGGTCATGCATCAATTTGATTGCACCATTAACCTTCTACAAAGATCTTGGAACATAAAAGGGAGTGCGTATGACTTTGAAAAGAGGAAACAATCTTTACCTTCATTATATAAGACATACCCCATTTTTAAGGTAAAAAAGTGTGTCTTATACACCAGAAAATACGGTATATAATGTAAGCATTGTTATTATTTATAAACACAAACAAAATTTAATTTTTTAATTTTTTTCCTTTGGGATGCTGCAGTGTTGCAGTGCTTATGTATGAGCCGCCACTGATTTTAAATGTATTAAAAAAAAAAAAAAAAAGATTTTGGTATGAGATGAGAAAGATGAGATTTTGCTACGTTTTAAAAATAGTGTTGATTATAAATACACATAACTTTTTTGAACACTAAGTTCATAGCACATGTAAAGGTTACTGCTTTTTTTTTGGTTATTTAAAGGACAGAAATGAAATCAGTAAAAATTACAGATCAGTATTACAATTATTGACAGTCTCAAAGGCTATTGAAATTTTATGAAAATTAAATATATTTATATTATCTTATTCCAATATTCTGCCTATCAAATCTTTTTTATTTAAATAAAAAAAATTAATTAATTAATACTGTGCATACAATTGAATAGCAACCTAAATTCCATATCCATTTACTTGCCTAATCAGAACGAGTATGGGTTCATATCAGGTTTTAAAATGGAAAAGCACAAGTGGCATAAAACAGTTTGTAGCAGAATTAGAAGAGGAATGTATATGGTAACCGTTTTTCTTGCTATATCTAGAGCAATCGCTCTCGAACCTTTCTGGCCAATGCCCACTTGGATAAACATAACGCAACAACCCACTAGTCCCTATATTTCACCTATAACCGATAGGTCATATTTTGCCATCAAAAATGGTTCTTTATATGCCCCTCATAAGTGCAAAATTGTGGAATGTCTGCATGAAATGCATAACTAAAATATTTTTCAGTCTAAAATTAAGTCGGAAGAAAATTACCATATGAATGAGAGATATTGTAAATTATGCCAAAAAAGTGCGATTCTTAAAGTATTCATTTTTATTCAGTATTCAAGTTTGAGCTTTTAGGGAATTAAGTTTGTATAAAAATGTAAAAAATAATTCAAATTAAGTGGATATTGAATTCAACATTATTTCCAAATGTACGAAATAATATTAATGAATGGCACTGCTTTCTTTCGGGCACCAGTAAACATATGTCAGATTCCAAGATGGAAAGTTCAGTCTCATATGTGGCTCCATGTTTAGCTGATTTGTGTTTTTTGTTTTCAAACAAAGAAGTGTAGAAAACCCAACTACACTTCTCGACTCAACTTCGAAGTTATAAGTTGATGAAAATGGCAATAAGTGCCATATTTCTACATGAGCTATTTCAGGATATTCCGATAGGAGGTGGAGCCAAAAGTCCATCAAAATTTTCTCCCTAAACAATCATTTCAGTAATATGTCAGAAACTAGGTGTACCAAGTTGTTTCTCTTTTGAAGAAAACTTGCCATTGATATTTTTTATGAATTCCATCCATGTAAAAGGGGATTCTTGATCAATTGAAAATACTGGCTCGTTCTGGCAAATATTTCTTAAATTGCTCGCATAAGCCTCATAGTCGCCATTTGACGTTATCAATAATCAGCTTAGAAATATTTTTTGTCAGACTCGAGAAAGCACTCATTCAGTGTTGTGAATTTCTAAAATTCTTGATTGTCAAAGCGTTTCTACCATAGTTTTATTTTTGTGCAAATTTCTCTTACTTTATTACTTTGGCATCTTACTTTATTATAAACATTAAAGATAGTGACATCTTTTCCTTGAAAAGTAAGGTTCAAGTCATTCATGTTGCTGAATATATCTACCAAGCATGGATGTCTGCAGAAAATTTTCCGCAGAGGGGGGAAGACAAATCTTGGAGACAAATAATTACATCATTAAATTTTAATTATTATTATTATTATTTTATTTTTTTTTTTTTACAAGTTGATCTGGAGGGCGCAAGTTCCTTATTTGCCCCCTCTGCAGACACCCATGCCGCTAGGTATGCCAATCGGGCAAGCCAGAAAAAATGGTGCATGTGATTGAAAAGGTAAGATACATGACTTTTACATTATTATTGTTATTATTATTACCACCCCAAGACCTTATGGAGTCAAAGACTCATCTGAGAGGTCCTTTTATCACACGCACAGCCCATCGTGGGGCGTGATTATGAAGAGCTCAGGAGATAGCTTGCTGGTGTAACGTGGAATGAGGAGTGAGCTGGAAAAGAGATCAATGCAGCTTGGGGGATTTTCAAAAACTGTGTAGTAGATGCAATGTCTAAATGTATTCCAAGGGTGAGAAGGTTAAACAAGGTGGGTGTGAGATGGATGAATAAAGAGATTAAGCATGCGATACAGAGAAAAAGGGCATTGTGGAGGCAGCATAAGAGAAATGTAAATAACCGATTCCATAAGGTCTACAAAGACCAAGCAAGGAAGGTGACTTGGTTGGTAAGAGTAGCAAAAGAGAGGTATGAACAGCAGTTGGCTAATGAAGCCAAAAAGAATCCTAAAGAATTCTTTCGATATGTAGCCAGCAAAAGAAAGAATAATTATGGAAGGATGACATTGATTGGAGAAAATGGTATAAAGACAGCTAATGCAGAATGTGTGGTGGAGATACTTAATGAACAGTTCATAAAGATCTTTCAATTTTGTGAATGTGACTTCATGGAGGGATTGACAGCAGTTGATGATGGGGAGGAGAGACTGAATGTAGGAGAGCAAGATGTGTATGGGGAGTTCAGTAAACTAGATGTTAATAAGGCTGTGGGATTTGATAATATATCACCACGCATTCTGAAAGAATGTACCAGGGAGTTGACACCTACCTTGATATATTTTTTTAATACGAGTCTTGCACTCAGTCAAGTTCCTAAGGAGTCGAAGAAGGGCAAGATTGTGCCACTTCATAAAGGAGGTGATCGAACTCAAGCATCAAACTATAGGCCTATCTGTGTGTCAGGTGTTGTGGTTAAGTTGTTGGAGAAGCTTATGAGAACTAGGATCCACAGTTGGGTTGATAACAATGGTATTATCTTTGATGGACATTATGGATTTGCTAAAGGGAGGTCATATTTTAGTAATCTACTTACTTATTACAATAAAGTGACTGCTTCTTTGAACATAGGAAAAGGATACACAGTTATATATTTGGATTTCGCAAAGGCTTTTGATAGATTACCTCATGATAAGTTGACAGTCAAACTAGAGCTGATGGGGTTAGATGTTAGATTAGTGCATTGAATTGGAGACTGGCTATCTGATAGGTATCAACAAGTTGTGTATGGGGGAGCGATATCGAGGAAAAGGAAAGTCACTAGAGGAGTGCCTCAGGGGTCTGTTTTAGTTCCATTACTGTTTAACTTGTATATTAATGATATTGGTGAAGATTTCGATGGAGATATTCAGTTGTTTGCGGATGATGTAGTGTTGGGATGAACCATAAAGAGTAGTGAAGATGTTGTGGCCTTACAAGAAGACTTGAATAAATTGAGTGTTGGGCACAGAAATGGGGATGTGAGTTCAATGTTGCAAAATGTAAGGTTTTAAAATTTGGAAAACAAAGATGGGATGCAGAATTTATGCTTGGTGAGAATATATTGTTGGAGGTAGAGGAAATAAGAGATCTGGGGTGATGGTGGATAAGGATCTAAAATTTAGGGGACACATCGCCAAAATTGTGAAAACAACACAAAGGCTTCTGGTAATGATGCGGAGGACACTGACGTGTAGAAGTAGGGAGATTCTTGTTCCGTTGTATAAGACTTTGATTAGGCCACACATGGACTATGGTTCCCAGGTTTGGTCACTGGGTTTTTAGAAGGATGAAGAAATGTTGGAAAGGGTCCAAACGAGACTGACTAAGGTAGTTTCTCACCTCTGGAATGTCGAGTATGAAGAAAGATTGAGAAGATGTAATTTGCAGAGTCTCGTGGACAGGAGGAAGAGGGGAGATATGATTATATATGATTATAGGATCAATGCTGGAGAAGTTTTACAGAGAATAGTAGGAAATCAGGGGAGAACCAGAGGTCATCCCTGGAAACTGTATAAAGAGGGTGTGAGTAGGGGAGGAGGCAGTTTTTTTCGTTCAGAGTTGTGAACGATTGGAATGCCTTGTCTGAGAATGTGGTTTCTGCAAAGAGTTTGAATGTGTTTAAAACACAGTATGATGAGCTGTGTGTGTGATAAATGGACCTCCCAGATGAGTCTTTGACTCCATGAGGTCTTGGGGTGGTAAAATAATGACTTTTACATTGTGGAGTTATATTTTAATCCTGTCTTGTAAATCAAAGAAACTGACAGAAAATCTTCCATGTGATAGCCATAGAATTTTGGTATATGAAATAAAAATTAGTTGATATAATTGCAATATTTAGTTCTTCATTCATAAATGTTTTAAGGTTTTTTTCATATTCTTAACAGCAAGTTTCTCTCGATGAATGCGATAATGTGTTAGTACTGCCAATAGTGCAACTGAAAGGAATAGCCTTTCTTTCATCAGTCATGTAGCCAACACTGACACATCATATCCACGCCACTTTATGTACCAAAAAATCGTTTTATGCCAAGAAAATATATGCCCCTATGTTTTTTTTTTTTTGCTGAAGCTTCTGCAGAATAAAAATCATGTATTTTCTCTAAATATTCATATTGGATACATGCCAAGGAGATTAGTTTTGCCATCTAAATCAGTTGACTCATAAAGTTGAAGGAAAACCAGTGAACGTAGTAACATTTGATATTCAACATTTTCATCTGTTAATGTTATTAGATGTTTATTCGTATCATTAGGAAAGGAGTAGTTCAGCAATAATATTTTGAGTTTTTTCCATGCATATCCTTGCCATGATTTCTGAAGCAATTTGATGAAGCTTTTTGTCATGATATGATTTTTAATATTCTTAGCCACAAGTATAGACACTCTGTTCATACGAAGCCTCTGTTTTGGAAAAAATTAGATGCTTTTTTGAATTTCATTAAAAGGATTTCGTAACATGAAACACAGTACGGATTGAAGGGGGGGGATCTTCTTTACATTTTGTCTGACAAAATCTCAGTTAAAAAAATCAATGTTATATTTTCTTTTTAATTTATTTGTCCTTTTATTGTTTCCTTTTCAGATTTCTTTTTCATTTTCTTGATCATCGCAACACTAATGTCAAGAATTTCTTCGCAGTACTTTGTTTTCGCAAATAGAATAGTCATTCTCATTAAGCATATTTTTATTTTGACTGTTTTTCACATTTTTTGTACTAATGTTTTCACAAACGTAAGCAGACTCAAGCTTTAAAGTACCAGCTTTCCATATTATCTCTACAAAATATATTGTTACTACGATTATTATCATCATCAGATCTCCATGGAATCAGAAATACTCATCCCCTCTCTCTCTCTCTCTCTCACACAGTTTCATATCATCTCTTAAATATGTTCTCATTCTTCACATTCCAATCACCCATCATTCTCTGTGAGGAAAACCTTTTCCTCACCCCTTTGTCCATACCCTCCTTATACAACTTGTGGGGATGACCTCTTTTTCCCCCCTTTCTGTGTGGGACTTCATCCATATTAATCTAGTAATACCCCCCCCCCCTTAATAACGTATGTCTCAATCATACTTCTGCTCTTCCTCCTATCCACCAATCTCAGAAATTTGTACTTCAGTCTGTCTTCATACTCAACATTTGAGACACCAAAAACTATCCTAGTCAATCGTCTTTGGACTTTTTCCAATATCTCTTCATCCTTTGAAAACCAGGTGACCAAATCTCTGCACATTAGTCTATATGTGGCCTAATCAAAGTCTTATGCAGTGGAACCATAATATCCTTGCTTCTACATGTCTATATCCTCCCCATCATTGCCATAATTCGTTTTGCTCTCTTCACAATTCTAACAATGTGTCCTCGAAATTTTAGGTCCTTGTCCACAATTATTCCCAGATCCTTCATCTCCACCACTTCTTCCAAGATACTCCCACCAATTGTATGCTACGTATCCGATCTTTGCTTCCCAAATTTCGCAAAGTAAACAAATTACTAAAACACTATCTTCCTTTGATAACCCCATGCTGACCATCAAAAAGAATGCTGCTACTATCAATCCAGTTCTGCATCTTGGTCCTGACTAACTTCCCAAATACTTTAATCACAACTCCAGATGCACAGTTTGGCCTCTAATTCGAATCTTTTCTTATCTCTTATAAAGCAGAACGACTTTACTCTCTTTTCACTCCTTTGGAAGTGAAAAGTCCAGTGCAAGGCTCATGTTGAAAAGGAATGTCAAAGGAATTGTTTTCTCACTGGAACATTCTTTCAAACAAGTTGTTGTGATATGTCATCAAGCCATACATCCTCATTGACCTCAATTCCTCGTATAACCCTTAATCACTCACCATGAGTACCTCCTCCTCCCCCTTCTTTCCCAGTCCATTCATCTGCATGATATTATGTTTGCAGGAATGAAATACCTTTTAGGAAATGATCAACAAACATCTCAACTGTATCCTCTGCAGTAGTTATCATTCTACCATATGGCATTATCGGTATCATCTTTCTGTAATCATTCTTTCTTCTACTAGTCGCATATCAAAAAAAAAAAAAAAACCTGGAATTCTTTTTAGTCTAGTGAGTTAATTGTATTGGTGTTTTTGCCACTCTCACCAAGCGAGTCATCTCCCTTGCTACTACACTACATGTAATGTAGTGTAGCAGCAATGAGCAGTGATAACTGATTATCACCGCTCATCTGATGTTTCTGTATACGTTCTGATATATTGCCTTCCATAGATAGTTATTGAATAAGACCCATGCAGTATTAATTTCTTTCCATCCAGTTCCTCATTCCATGTTATTGCTGCAAGCTGTCTCCTAAGCTTTTCATAATCACCAGCCTTATAGTTCTAAATGTATTCATTTCTAACAGAAATCTTCATATGGCTAGCCAAGTGATCACCTCATGGTCACTTTCACCCACTGTTGGAAGATTTGACAATCCTGTTTATAATAACATCATTAGATGAGATGATCAGATCCAAGACCCTTGATCCCATTTACCCTCTGTTACATACTGCCTAAGGTAATTCTCACTCAAAAATTCATCCTGTTTGTCCCAACTACTATCTCTGCATCCCTATCCATATTACCATAATTGAAAAGATTATTATTGCCCATAATGATATTTTTTTATTTACCAGGCTAATTAGTCCATACATTTCTTTCTCACTGTTATCTACATTACCAGGTCTATAACAACACCCAACTAGATATTTCACCCTGTCCAAGCTAACATCGCTCCTATCTCAGTATCTCCCATAATGCAAAACACATCTCCTTGCAGATATGTATAATCTTATGCATTGAGGAAAGGGCCACTACCCAGACTAGTTTCGACCTTTATTGAGGTCTCTTCAGTGGGAGCCAGTCTCAGAAGTGGAGATACCAGGCAGAAGCAATAGCAAGGTCATCTTTACCTATAGGAGTCGCCAAAAGGTGTGCCACCTTTTTATTACATTACTCTGGATTTAGAGAAAGATGTTGAAAGTTTATTTTTCACTTGGTTAGACTATAATAAGATATTTTCAGACGTAAACTTTGCTTGCTCATACTTGGATAAAGGATTAAATTAAATTTATTACACTCTAGTAGATTTAAGTAATTTTAGCTGTTTCCAAGAGAATAAAAAAAATTCATTTTCCTACTGTCTAACTGTAATCCTATTCTAATAATAGAATTCATTGAAACCAACAGCTGTGTGATTTCTATAGATGATTAAGTTGAAAGCCACTTGAGTTTTGAAGTTGGATATCCTCCCCTCCAAAAAAACTCAAAACACAAGGAGAACACACCCACTCAAAATCCAAATCACAACATAAAGAAACAACACCAGGTAAACTGATGACCCAGCTATTCTGCCCATCACACAAAAATATTATACATATAGATAGCATCAGCCTGGCCAAAAATTATTGGGATCATTAAGATGTGGTTAACAGAAGAGGATAGAATAACAGGAATAGAAGTTGCTGGGTACAGCATTTTTCAGCAGGATAGGAAGGGAAAGCATGGTGGTGGAGTACTGCTTATGATAAGTGATGACCTATGTCCTCTAAGAATGGAGACTTTGGAAAGCAGTAACACTAATGATTTTGAAAGCATATGGTGTGAGGTCAAGGTGGAAAAGACAGGATATTTAGTAGGGTGTTGCTACAGACCCAGTAGCACAGAGGGTGGGGACCAGGAGATCTTTAAACAGTTGAGTTTGGCAAGTGCAAGAAGAATGATTGTTATTGGAGATTTTAACTACAGCAGTATAAATTGGGGAGAGGAAGATGCAGGTTGCAATAAGGTAATGGAATTTCTATAATTCTTGAGGGACAAATGTCTTAGGCAATATGTAATAGAGGGAACAAGAGGTTCAAGAGTTTTGGATTTGGTTATAGAATCAGAAGAGTTGCTAATAACTGAGATGGCATCTTTCCCACCAGTTGGAGAGAGTAACCATATGGTTTGACTTAGAAAATGAATAGACATGCAGGGGTATCAAAGAGACGGGAACATATGTGGAATTATAAGGCAGGCGACTATAATAGTCTAAGATGCTAACATGGGGAAGTTGCATGGAGGGAGAAATTGGAAGCCCAGGATATCATTAGTGCATTGGAAATTGTAAAAGAATATTTGTTAGCAGCAATAGTAAGTTGTATACCATGAGTGAAGAAGAGGACAAAATTTGGAGTAAAGGGATGACAAACAATATTAAACTGGAATTGCATGCAAAAAAGAGTCTATGGAAGAGATATAAGGAGACAGATAAAGAGAAGATGCATGAGGAATATAAGGCCAGAACAGTGACTAGTATGATAAGGAAGGCAAAACTGGAATATGAGAGGAGATTGGCCTTAAGATCCAAAGAAAATCCTAGGGAATTTTTTAGCTATGTGATCAGTAGGAGGAGAAATGACTGTGGAAGAATGACATTGTGGGATAAAAATGGGAATAGAGTGACTGATGCAGAGGACATAGTGGAATTTTTCAATGAACACTTTATTGGAGTATTTCATCCTGGAGGAGTCAATTTGAATACTAGAGGGATAGGGCAGGTTCGAGGTTTAGAGGTGCAGGAGGAGAGTGTGTTTCAAATACTGAATACTCTGGATGTCAGTAAAGTTGTGGTACTGGATGGTATTTCACCACGACTTTTGAGAGAATGCGCTAGGGAACTGACAGTGCCTTTGACCTGGCTTTTCACTTAAAGTCTGGCAGCGGGAAAAGTGCCCATGGAATGGAAGGAAGGTAAGATAGTGCCATTGCATGAGGGCAGTAGCAGACTCGAAGTGTCTAATTATAGGCCAGTTTGTGTGTCATCAGTAGTTGTTAAGATCTTGGAGAAAGTAGTGAGGGACTGTATAACATTGGGCAGATGAGGGTAATGTTATCTGTGAGAGTCAACATGGGTTTGTGAAGGGGCCGCTCTTGTTTTAGCAATATGCTAGCCTTTTATAATAAAGTTACAAGAGCATTAGATGAGGGAAAGCCATACACTGCCATTTTCTTAGACTTAGCGAAGGCATTTGACAGGATGCCACATGATAAGCTGATATTTAAGTTGCAGCACATGGGTCTGGATGTCAGATTGGTCAACTGGATTCAGGATTGGCTATCCAATAGGTATCAAAGAGTTGTGTATGGTGGGACAGTTTCAAGGAGGCACAGGGTTACAAGTGGAGTGCCACAGGGATGGGTATTGGGACCTATATTGTTTAACCTTTATATCAGTGACCGCAAGGGGATATTCAGTTGTTTGCGGATGATGTGAAGCAGGGAAGGATTATTAGTAATAGTGCAAAGGTGGTAGCCCCTGCAAGAGGATTTGAATAAGCTAGATAGATGAGCAAATGAATGGGAGAGTCTGTTTAATGCAGCAAAAGGTAAGGTCTTGAGGTTTGGGAAACACCGATGGGAAGCTGCATACTCTATGGGAGGAGTTATACTGGAGGAAGTAGGGGGAGACAAGAGATCTGGGGTTGATGATTGTTAGAAACCTGAAATTTAGGGGACATATTGCAAAGGTGGTGAAGGTAACACAGAGGATTGCTGCAATAATGAGAAGGACACTGACCTGCAGAGATAAAATGGTTATCATTCCTTTGTATAAGACTCTGATCAGACCACACTTAGACTTTAAGTTGCAGCACATGGGATTTATCCCCTTCGAATCCTGGGGACCAGTTCTCAGATCTGGTCCCTAGGATTTGAAGGGGATAAATTAACTGTGGGAAGGGTACAAAGGCGGATAAAAAAGATGGTGTCGGGACTGTACAATGTTAGTTATGAGGATCGACTGAGGTCGTTGGATAGAAGAAGGAGGGGGTGATATGATTGAGACTTTTAAACTGTTGAAAGGTGGTTACAGGGTTGACACTGGGGAGTTCTTTCGATTGGTTGAACAGCGGGAAGGAGTGATGACAAAAGGCCATTCCTGGAAGTTACGAAAGGAAACTGTGAGCAAGAGGGTGAGGAGTGGTTTCTTTGCATGGAGGATGGTTGAACCATGGAATGCATTGCCTGATGGAGTGGTGAGAACAAGAACTGTCAAAGAGTTTAAGGAGTGGTATGATAGACTTTGTGTTATTAATGGGGCATCTCCCCCTAATGTGTCTTGAAAGACTTTGTGTTTCTTAGGAAGGACCTCCCACGATGAGTCTTTTGACTCCATGAAGGCCTGGATAATAATAATAATAATAGAAATCTACACCACCATCCCACAAAATTGACGTGCCCAGCAGGGAATCTCTGACCCCAAAGCTAAGGGATACAAAAAAAACATCTCCCTCCCTACACATGATTGGGGAAATTCTCAAGGGCTGTTAACATATATCTCTCCCATCCCATGACTTTCTCACTTCCTGCCTGCCCACCAGTACTTCCCTACTCCCCATACATGACTGAGTAGCACCCAGAGGCAACAAACATGTCATCCTCTCTCACCTTCCCCTACCTCCCTTCCCGAACAACTGAATACACATCAGCTGGCCCTCCTGACACCCTCAGAGGGTCATTAAGTCAGTTCAACGTAACCACATGTCTTCTCCCATCACTTGCACATCCTTAGATCTTCTATTCACTACATTCATTATCCTTCCAGCAACAATCTCTTGAGCTGATTCACACCCAAGCTAGTTAAATGCAATCCGTCCTTCTTATACAATTCCTTAAAATAAGTCCCTTAAATTTATCCTACACATTCACAAAATGTACCCCTTCCTCCTCACATAGTTCCTCTAACATAGCATTCATGATTTTTGCCTACTGCATCAATTCATCACTATTATTTCTGCACAACACACTGACCTACTACATTGTTATCCTTTAATCTTCTCAACAACTTTCTGATATATATATCCTGACATTCTCCTTGTTTTCATTCAAATCACTTGTCTCTGCTACCACCAATTCTCTTGCTTATTCTGCACATTCTTCCTCTGGGAAAACAAACCTTATGTACCTTCTCATTCATCATACCTTTAGTAATGCATATATAGAGCCACTCTCAAATCCTACATTCATTTCCACTTTCACACGACCATCTTTCACTCTCCATGCATATCTGTAATTCTCATCATTTCAATACTCATATGCTTCGTCTCTCGCCTCGTCTTTGCTGTCTCTGCTTTCATCTTCGAATCAATGGAAGAAATTTTCCTTGAAGATGCCTTATAAATTCCTGACCCACTGATAGTATTCATCTCAGGTGTGTCTTCATGCATCATGGAACTGGTACTATTGTCATCAAGGAAAGGATCGTGAAAAGTATCGTGATTAATCTGAGTGGATGTAGAAAACTCAGGTATTATAGAGCAATGAACTAAATGTTTGATTATCTTCACATATATGTTGAAAATTTTTTTCAGTTGGTTATACTATAAATTAAAGATGCCAAAAAATTATATTCTTGTTTTCATCTTTTATCCTAGTGTAAGCAAAAAAAAAAAAAAGAACCTTTTTTTTTGCTTAACTTTGGAGCACTTTAAACTTGGTGCTATTGAAGATAACTTTCTTCTCATGTGCCCACTCTGCAATTTTAAAGAGTTCTTTGTTGGCTGTTACTTCTAACCGTCGCCAAATCACTACACTGGACAGCACACAATTTACCTCTGAAATCAAAAACAGCGATTCTTTGATTACTAATTTTGATGTGCTGAACAGGAAAATGACAATAAAATCTGTCAATTGGCTCTTGTTTGGGAGGGACTCATTCTGCGTTGCATACATAGGTATCATTTGGCAATGCTGTATTTTAATCTCCTGATTACCACATATTGCATTATCAAATCATACACATCTCCAGGAGCTATTGCATCATTGGTTGATGCAGTGCAGTTGAATCATGACATTGTTGTCATAAGATGATGCAGTTATTAGTATAAAGTGAAGACTCGTAGGGTGATCCTGCAGTGCAAATCCAGCAGTAGTGATGCCTTGTACTTGTGTTAATAGCTCAAATACCTTTTGTTACATTTGCGCAAAGTGATGTTTGCACACCAGAAAAAGGCCATCACTCCGCTAGTGGAAAAGGCCTATCAGCTTTGTTTTGTATGTAAGTTCAGAGATTAGAACGAGGCCTGAGCCTCCATACATATGCTGTGGTACGTGTGCTAGAAATCTTCTGAAGTTGCTGAAAAGTGGTCAAGTGTCAATGCCATTGCTGTTCCTAATGGTTTGGGGGGAGCTAAGCATCATGCAAATGACTACTACTACCAATGCATGGTACCACCTGTTTCAGCAGGTATCATGAAGAAAAAGAAGTGGACAATAGCAAATCCGAATATACCATCTGCTCTTCGACTATTTCCACACAGTTAAGGAATTCCTGTTCCCGAACCTCTGACAGAATTTTTCACTGATTCAGAGGATGAATGTTGCCCATTTTTTCAAAGTTGTATTTTATGTCATTACTATGATCTAGATACATACTCGTAGCAAAAGTTTTAATTTGGTGGTATGTAATTTCCATCAGTACTGAGTCCTCATTGCTGTCCCAAGAAATTAATATTGCGTCGACTTTAGGGTTGACCATGAGTATTACAACTCTCTTTCTTATCCTTTAGAATATTTTATAATTAATTGGAAAGCCACATATTTTATTGTTGATGTAAGGTTCTTGTATAGTCCTGTATTTTTTTCTATTTATGAATTCTGTTAAGTTGTTTACAGCCAGTACTGTCGACAGGGTGTAGCATAGAGGTAGCCTACCTCACGGCACGGCTTAATAAGGGCACTCGTTCAGCCATATTGGGGTAGGCACTGTCGCTACGCTAACAATTCCTGTTAGCTTAGCAAGTGTGGAAAGAAGTTTTTTCAAGCATAAACTGATTAAAAATTATTTGTAACAGCAGTGATGACCCAAGAAAGATTGGTTGGTCTAGCAACTATATCGATAGAGGTGGACATAGCTTATAATTTAAATTTAGAAGAGCTTAAAAACAGTTTTATTGTGTGATATCCCTGTAGAGCAAACATTTAATTAATATTATTGTAATTGTTTTGCATTAATTTTTCTCTTGTAATAAAAACAAAATAGCAATTGGGGATTTTCTTATATTTTTGTCTTATAATCCATCAGGTGTGATATTTAATTGTTTCCCTCAGGGCATGATCTAATCTGGCAACAGCCCTGTTTACAGCATTGATAGAACATTGAAGATTTATTTGAAGGCATGTGGGGATAGTAGTGCTGTTTCTTCTAACTTTATTATTGTTTTCCATAATCTGTTTTGAATTTTGAGCTGTCTATAGTAGTTATAGGTTGGGCAGTCTTTGCTTAGTGCCGGGTTTGCAGTCATTTTGGGTTTTGGCATACTTGTTATGATTTTGGTAATTTATACAATTCATCTCAACCTCATTTCATGAGCACTTGCTGAACTTCTGTTCCTTAGAGTAGAACAGACAGATGTTTTTCTCCAACAGTCTCATGTACGATGGTGGCAAATTCTCCAAAGCATTTTAACACCAGTTTTCAGCAATTTGGTCCTCACCATTGGATCAACTTCAATGATTTTCTCTTGTTTGTTTTTTTTATTTGTCATGATGAATTTTTGTGTCATCTTTGTATTGCGACTGAAGAGTTCTTCGTTCTGCCTGCATATTGAGTCAATTGCATTGTTTGCATTGATTTCCCTGGGAATATCATATATAATTTGCCTTGGGAGATGTTTCTTACTGGGATTTGCTACTAATGTGTTTTTGCATTCCTGAGAGATTTCATTATGTAGCAAGTCTGTCAGTCTTTTCTTTGGATTTAATTAAGACTCCTCCCATATACTTTTCATTTTTGTGATTTCATTTTTCTTGGGTGTATTTTTTCTTTTATGATATTTTTGATTTCTTTGCTATTTAGTTGAGCTATCGATTTCACCATTAATTTATAGCAAGGATTATTTTCCGATTCATCTTTGTTTTTAGCATTGTTTTAACAACTTGAGTATAGCTGAGTAGGCTGAGCTAAATTAGCCTGTACCTGCTTGTTTGTAGTAGACTGTAGTTCTTTTGATACTTTTGTTTCAGTTTTCATTTTAAAGAATACCTTCATTAGTTTGCTCACTGCAGTTAGTATGTCCTTTTTTAAATCATTTCTTAAATTACCACTTACTTTAGCAACATTACCCAAAAAATCAAGGGCTTTTTTGAACTCTAATTCGTCCCATGCCATCATCTTAGTGTTAAAGTTGTGGTATTATAATTTTCCGATTGAACTGTTAAGTTTTTCTAAGGGTCAAAGTTTAAGAAAATGTACTTACAGTTTTGCTTTTTTTGTTGTGACCTTTGTGCTTCCCATTGGTGGCAGTGTGTGTGTGTGTGTGGGGGGGGGAAACTGGCTCTTGCTATAGCAGTTCATCCTATTATGAGAGGGACGTTGTCTTTAATGTTGCTGAACATTGGATACAGTCTGACTAGCAGCATTCGGTCCAAAAGGATAGAATAAGAATAACTCATATGCTTACAACTTTAATACTATGGAATAAATTACTTACTTTTAGAAAGAACACTCTACAAGTTATGAGTTGGTACCAGATATATATCCAGATTTCCTGTTTGATACCACACAAAATCAAGGTAAAAAAAAAAGAGGAGCAATCTCAGGCATGTCCATTCACATCGTGTGTGTGTGTGTGTGTGTGTGTGTGTGTGTGTGTGAGAGAGAGAGAGATCTTGAATTCTGCATATTTACCCTTTCTCATTTCATTTTTTAACCTTTTTTTATATGTATTCATTAGCAAAGGTTATATCAAATGTATTCATATTTTTTATAATGGATATAGAAAGAGCTGCTTTTATGTTTCGACTAAGTTTTTTGTTCCTGTTTTTTAGAGCCCTGATTACAGCTCCAAGAGCTAATTCAACATATTTTGGAAATAAAATTCACCAACCTGGAGTTCTATATAAGTGCCCATTATCTACACAGATATGTGAGGAAGTAGTTTTAGACCAAAAAGGTAAATAACTCTATAAGTTCATTGTTCAAACTACATTAAATGTGTAAACTCATTTTTAAATATCATGCCTCGTGATTCCTCAGTGCCTGTCTTTTTGTCTTTCATTTCATTTTTTAGATTACTCTATATATTTTGAATATTGTGAATTTAGCCCCTGCATTGCCTTTATTTCTTTTTGGACTTGTGATTTCTCATGTGGAGCGGAGCGGGGGGGGGGATGAAAATATTTGCATATGCATATTGTCTAAACTAAATGGATGAAGGTGGAACGTCCTTTTTCTAGCAGATGGTCATTCAGGGGGTTGGTTGAGCAAAAACAGAAATCAGAGCATTAGAAGGAGGATTAGAAAACCAGAGAATTTTTTTTTTAACTAGGGATTTTTTATATGTCATCATCTCCAGGTTACAATAAACTCTAATACAAAAGTGCTATGCATGGGCAAGGGGTTATGGAGAGAGAAGGAATCTGTTAATGTGTTTCTTGAAGAGTTATGGATTAAATTCATTTGGGGAAAATGATATCAGAATGGCTGTATCTAAATACACATACAAATGGAATGAAGTAAGGGGATGAGAAGTTGGTTTGATAAGTTTTGCACTGAACCATATATGGATATTGAACAGTTGCTGCTCATATTCTTATATGATAAGAGGTATCTGAAGGAGTCATGGTGGCCAGTTTGATAGAGCTGCACTCATGAAGATACCTATAAAAAGACAGAATGCAAAAACTACCTATGAGAAAGAAATTTGGAGAAAGGATAGGGAACATGATTTTGAGCGAAATGCATGGAAAGGCTTATATGTTGGCAGAATGTTAATTTATTTTCATGATATTGATTACAACAGAATGATAAGAAAATAATTAATATTTATTAACTTATTAACTAATTTACTAAAATAAAGAGCCAAAAGGTTTCAGTTCAGCGATGCAAAATTATGTAAGTAAAGTGGATATTAAATCTGGTATTAAAAGCAAATGTAGAAACTATGAAAGTTTTGTAAAAGAAAGTTGACCAGAGAGCTTATGGGAATACACTCGCCAGCAGAGTTGCCTTAGCGCAGACCACTTAGAAGACATAAATGCTGCTAAAGCATCTATATATTCGCTTTTTATTGATCCATTTTGATAAGTTTCGCTGGCCTGAGAGCTGTTTCGAACACGTTGGTTCTCCTCAGAGACCAGGCAGAAACCTTAAGAGAGCAAAAACTCTTGTTCAGTACTAAGGAACTTGAAATGTTGGAGAGGTATATTTTTTTATAAGCAAACTCTCGGTGAGTATATTCCTGTAAGCTCTCTGGTGAACTTTTTTTTATGAAACATTCATAGTTTCTACATTCGGCTTTGAAATAATCCACTTATATAATCCAAAATTATATAAGTGGATTTAATATCCACTTATATAATTTTGCATTGCCGAACTGAAGCCTTTTGGCTCTTTATTTTAGTAAATACTTTGACGCACCAATTCAGAGTTTGCTTACGAAAAATTTCCTCTCTGACAATTCAAGTTCCTTAGTATTGCATGAGAGTTTTTGCTCTCTTAAGGTTTCTGCCTGGTCTCTGAGGAGAACTAACAAGTTCGAAACAGCTGTCAGGTGTGTGAAATCTTATCAAAATGAACCAATAAAAGGTGAATAATAAAAGGGTGCTTGGGGAAAGGAGGACAACATCAGGTAACACTGAGTCCAGTGGAGTCTGGAGGGGATAATGATAGGTATAGAAACAACGACATTTTTATGTTTTATACTAATGCCAGGAGTATCTGGAATAAGGGAGAGGAATTGGTGATGCAGATAGCATCAGCCTGGCCAAAAATTATTGGGATCACTGAGATGTGGTTGACAGAAGAGGATATAATAACAGGAATAGAAGTCGCTGGGGTACAGCATTTTTCAACAGAATAGGAAGGGAAAGCGTGGTGGTGGAATACTTCTTATGATAAGTGACAACCTATGTCCTCTAAGAGTGTAGACTTTGGAAGGCGGTGGCACTAATGATTTTGAAAGCATATGGTGTGAGGTAGAGGTGGGAAAGGCAGGATATTTAGTGGGGTGTTGCTACAGACACAGGAGCACAGAGGGTGGGGACCAGGAAATGCTTAGACAGTTGAGTTTGGCAAGTGCAAGAAGAATGATTGTTATGGGAAATTATAACTACAGTAGTATAAATTGGGAAGAGGAAAATGCATGTAGTAATAAGGGAATGGAATTGCTAGAATTCTTGAGGGACAAATGTTTTGGGCAACATGTAATAGAGGGAACAAGAGGTTCAAGAGTTTTTGATTTGGTCATAGTGTCAGAAGAACTGGTAACAACTGAGACGACATTTCTCCTCCCTGTTGGAGAGAGTGACTATGTGGTTCTGACTTGGAAGATGAATAGACATCCAGGAATATCAAAGAAAAGGGAACGCATGTGAAATTATAAGGCAGGTGATTAGTCTTAGATATCAACTTTGGACAGTTCCATGGAAGGCAGAATTGGAAGGCCAGCCAGTCATTAGTGCTTGGAAAATTGTGAAGGAATATTTGTTAGCAGCAATAGTAAGCTGTATTCCACGAGTGAAAAAGAGAACATAATTTGGTGTAAAGTGGTTGACAAACTATCAATCAGGAACTGCAGATGGAAAAGATATTATGAAAAAGATATAAGGAGAGGGGTATAGAGCAGATGCATGAAGAATATAAGACTCAGGCCAAGAGAGTGACTAGTATGGTGAGGAAGGCAAAACTGGAATATGAGAAGAGATTGGCACTAAGATGTAAAGAGAATCATAGGAAATTTTTTAGCTATGTGGCCAGCGGGAGGAGAAGTGATTGTGGAAGAATGACATTATTGGATAAAAATGGGAATAGAGTGACTGATGCAGAGGACATAGTGGAGTTGTTCAATGAACACTTTATTGGTGTATTTCATCCTGGAGAAATAGGTTGTAATACTAGAGGAATAGTGCAGATTTGAGGTTTAGAGGTGCAGGAAGAGAGTGCATTCCAAATACTGAGTACTCTGAATGTCAGTAAAGCTGTGGGACTGGATGGTATTTCACCACGGGTTTTGAGAGAATGTGCTAAAGAACTGACACCTCCGTTGACCTGGCTTTTCAGTGAGAGTCTGGCTAGAGGAAATGTATCCAAGGAATGGAAGGAAGGTAAGATAGTGCCATTGCATAAGCGTGGTAGCAGACTGGAAGTGTCTAATTATAGGCCAGTTTGTGTTTCATCAATAGTTGTGTTAAGATCTTTGGAAAATTAGTGAGGGACCATATACAGCATTAGGCAGATGAGTGTAATGTTATCTGTGAGAGTCAACATGAATTTGTTAGGGTAATATGATTGCCTTTTATAATAAAGTGACAAGAACAGTGAGGGAAAGGCATATACTGCCATTTGTTTGGATTTTGCAAAAGCATTTGACAGAGTGCCGTATCCTAAGCCGATATTTAAGTTGAATTACATGAGTTTAAATGTCGGGTTAGTCAACTGGATTCAGGATTGCATGTCTGATAGGTATCATAGAGTTGTGTATGGTGGGGCAATATCAAGGAGGCAGAAGGTTACAAGATTTGGTTCCACAGGGCTCAGTACTGGGACCTGTATTGTTTAACCTTTATATCAATGACATTGACAATGGATTGCAAGGGGATATTCAGTTGTTTGCAGATGATGTGAAGCTTGGAAGGGTTATTAGTAATAGTGCAGATGTGGCAGCCCTGCAAGAGGATTATAATAAATTAGAGAGATAGGCAAATGAATGGGGATGTCAGTGTAAATCAGCTAAATGTAAAGTCTTGAAGTTTGAGATACATTGATGGGAGGCTGCATACTCGCTTAGAGGAGCTGTACTGGAGGAAGTAGGAGGAGACAGGAGATCTGGGGGGGGATGATGATTGATAGAAAATTGAAATTCAGTTACCATAGCAATCCTCTGGGTGAAGGTAACCCAGAGGATTGCTGCAAAACTGAGAAGGACGCTGATCTGCAGAGATAAAAGGGTTATTGTTCCATTGTATAAGACCCTGATCAGACCATACTTAGACTATTGTTCTCAGATTTGGTCCCCAGGATTTGAAGGAGATAAATTAACTGTGGAAGAGGTACAAAGGTGGATAACAAAGATGGTTTCAGGACTGTACCATGTTAGTTATAAGAATTGGCTGAGGGAATGTGGACTGCAGACTTTGGTGAATAGAAGGAGGAGAGGTGATGTGATTGAGACTTCTAAACTGTTGAGAGGTGGTTACAGAGTGACACTGGGGAGTTCTTTCACTTGGTGGAACTGGGGGAAGGAGTGTTGACAAGAGGTCATCCCTAGAAGTTACGAAAGGAAATTGTGAGCAAGAGGGGTGAGGAGTGGTTTCTTTGCATGGAGGGTGGTTGAACCGTGGAATGCATTGCCTGGTAGAGTGGTGAGAGCAAGAATGGTCAATGAGTTCCAGGAGTGGTATGATTAGATTTTGTGTTTCCTAGGAAGGACCTCCCATGATGAGTCTTTTGACTCCATGGAGCTCTGAATAATAATAATATATAGACATTTGGGTAACATTTATGTTTTCTTCGTGGTTTGTGCTAAGGCAAGTCATAAATGCTGGCAAGTGTATTCCTGTAAGCTCGCTGGTCAACTTCTCTATGAAACTTTCATAATTTCTACATTGGCTTTGAAATAATGCTAGATTTCATATCCATTTGATTTATGATGTATATAACCATGTGTATGTTTTTCACAATCTCCCCCCCCCCCCCCCAACACTACTATTGGTATCTACAGATTGAATTTCATCTCTTTCTGAAGCATTATCTCTGATACTGCTAAATCACAAGATCAAGATATTTATGTCTCCCAGCTGTTACCCACTGCTTACATTTCATGCATGCACATACGCATTCCCATCTTGCACCTAACATTGATGGGAATGGGATGCATACATACTGAATGCATGAAAAGCTGAAAATCAACTATGGTATGAATAACAGTCTTTAAATGGTGGTGGGCGGAATGACATGCTAGAACTGATGGCTGCCATATTGAATGCAATCGATTCAGTTGGATGCAATACTGAGACAATAAAATCCTAACAAATTATTATGCAATCATAAAAAAAAAAAATCTATTGCAATAGCACTAACTTAAAAACCAGTATTTTGTAATGAAATAAACACAATAATATCCTTCCTTACTTCTAAGTTTTTTCTGCACACTTACTTTGAGATAGTTGTTAATGTAGACGTCAAAGTTTTATAATAAAATATCTAGACACATTTTCCCATTTATACTAGTAACTGGAAAATGTGTCAGCAACTGATCATTATGTGATCAGTTGGTGATGATAGCTGACTCGTTGGAAAATGTATCTAGGTATTGTGTGTGTCGAAATATGCACAGTGTTTTTTAAGTTTTATTCATAGAAGTTTACAATGTATTCTTAGGAAATCACCGTGATACAAGTTACTGGCGAGAGTATTTTCATCATGATCTTAAAAATGACAGTTGGTTAGGCATCAGCCTGGATGTTCAACCTGTAGGAGGAAATGTTATTGTGAGTTCTTTACATAAATATTTTCTTTTTTATATAAATATTGCTCATAAGAAGTTATCTGAACTGAACAATGTTGGAAATAAGTTTTAAGTATTGTGAAATTTATACTAAATTTTGCCAGCATAGTTGGCCAAGTGGTTAGTCTATCTTTCCTCCAACCAACAGGTTGCAGATTTGAATCCTGCTGTGGGCATGAATGTATGTGATTGTGTTTTGGTAGTAGATGGAGTTCATTGCCTGCTGTGAGACCACCACCATCATTATCATCAAATTTCTGATATTCAACCTCATGTAGTACCTTAATATTACCTGAAAAAGTTAGATCATTACTAACTTCCTATCAACAATTTTCCTCCAAATTAATGTTATCTGCAAGACTCCAGTAATATGAGATCATATATTTCTGTTTCTAAGGCACATGGTAAGATGTGCCTTAATGTGCATGCAGATCTTATGGGTGAGACCACAACTCTGCTAACTGAGGCCTGAAGAGGCTTTAAAAATGTTCTGTGTTTGGTCTCTAAAGCAGGGTTTCCAGACCTAGTAAAAGAAATGAATAAAAATACAAAAAAAAAAAAAAATAAAACAAAAATTGATAAAAGAAATAGCTGAATGTCAGCTGTCAAATCCTTCTCAATGTCATTAATGTATATATCAAAAAACAATGGACCAAACACTGATCCTTGTAGTATATCCCTGGTAATCTTGCACACACGCATCCCCCATATACCACTTTTTGATATTTAAGTAAGTCCCTTCTCCTATTTTGCAAATATTTTATAATCCAATCCCATATTCTCCAGTTTATGCAACAGCCTTCAATGCTATATTCCGTCAAGAGTTTTAGCAAAGACCAAAAGTATATAATAAATTTAGTTTAATCCTTTATCCAAATGTAAGCAAACAAAATGTCTGAAAATATCTTCAGGACTGAGGTAAGGTGGTACATCCCTTGGCAACTCATGACCTCTCTATTGCTTCTGCCTGAGTATCACTACTCTGGGCCTGCCTCTCACTGATGAGACCTCAATAAAGGTCGAAACCGGTCTGGGTAGTGGCTCTTCCCTTAATGCATAGCAGTATACATGTCCGCAAGGAGATGTGCTTTGCATTATGGAATATACTGAGACAAGGAGTGATGAGAACTTGGTCCACCTTTGCTACGAGTTGCCAAGGGATGTATCAACTTACCTCAGTCCTGAAGATATTTTCAGGCACAAACTTTGTTTGCTTAAACTTGGATAAAGGATTAAACTAAATTTATTATAGTCTAACCAAGTGCAAAAGAAACTTCCACCAAACGTATAATTTTTATCCATATTCCTTTTATCTAACTCAATGGTAAGTATCATACAATATGAGCAAGTCGCTCAGACACAACCTTCCCTTAGCAAACTCATGCTGTTCATTGCAATGTGTAGATTTTCTGTCAATCCATTTCTGTATGCAACCCCTAATCAACTTTTCAAAAATCTTCACCACCACTCCCAGAAATACTGATAGGCCGATAGTTGGATACATCAGTCTTTGCATCACCATTCAGCAATGGGATTACCGTATATTCTTGTTCCTATGGAATTTTCATTGTTCTGAGACTCGAATTATATAGCCTGGTCAAAGGAATAGCCAATAACACTCTTTTTAGCATCTGTCTTAATATCCCATCATTCCCTATTGCCAAATTCTTATTCAGTCTGTGCACACAGTTTTAGTAACTCCTCATACACCTGAATTTCTTTATCCATTGAAGAAATAGCAGTGAGGGCAATGTAGCATACACCAAGTTGATAGCTTTTAGGAAAATAGGCACTCGTTAGTTGAACAATCTCTTCTGCATCTGTCACCCACATATCATCTACATTCAATAGTTATTCTTTCATATTCATTCCTTCTTTTACTTTCAGCATAATGACAGAATTCCTTTGGGTAGTCATTAGCTTGCAGAGCCAGTTTCATTTCATAACCTCAGACTTAGCTTTCTGTACAATGGTTTGATTATTTTGATCTGCTCCTTATAATTTTAATAACTGATATCATAATTATTATTATTATTATTCCAAGACCCTCATGGAGTCAGTCTCATTATGGGTGGTCCCTTTTTCATACACAGAGCTCAACATGCTGTGCATTAAATACGTTCATATTCTCTGAAGACACCACACTCTCAGGCAATGCATTCCAATCATTCATAGTTCTCCATCAAAAAACCTGATTCTTGCTCCATTGCTCGCATTCTCCTTATACAGCTTCCAGGGATGATCTGTTGCTCTTCCTCTGTCTTCTCCCATTCTATGTGAAACCTCTTCCAGATTATTCTGTTAATAACCCCACAGCAATTTTCACACCTCTATCATTGAGGTGTGAAATCTATCATTGAGGGCAATCAACTTGCTTCTTCCTATCCACTCTAGACCCTGTAAATTGAATCGTCTCACCCTTTCTTCATACTGAACATTCTGGAGACCAGAAACTACCTTGATCAATCACCTCTAGACCCTTTCTAATATCTCTTCATTCTTCTGAAAATTAAGGTGATCAAATTTGTGTACAGTAGTCCATATGTGGCCTAATCAAGGCCTTATACAATAGAACCAGAATCTCCTTACTTCTACAAGTCAGTGTCCTCTGCATCACTGCCAGAATTTGTTGTGTCGATTTCACAATTTTGGCAATGTGTCCTCTAAATTTTAGATCCTGATCCGCCATCACCTCAAGATTTCTTATTTTCTCCAACTCCTACGATATATCCCCACCAAGCATAGACAGTAAATAATTCTACATCCCATCTTTTTTTTTTTTTTTTGCTTCATTTGCTAACTGTTTCTCATACTGCATTTTTGGTACCCTTACCAATTGAGTCATCCTCCTTCCTTCTTTGTTCTCCTTGCAGCAGACATGCTTCCCATCAGTTAAAAAGATGGCAGATAAGAGATGGGAGATGCAGGGTTGTATAAAACGTAGCCCATGGGAAGAGTTGGCGATTTTAGTATCAGCATTTCTGGTTTCATTGGCAGTGATAATGGTTTGATCAAGGTAGAGAAAATAGAGTATGAAGTGGTGATGGACTTAATGTTAAGCAGTGTGACTGAAGATTGCATGTGACTGAAGATTAGAGGTTCAGAAGGATGGTGTTGATTGTATTGGTGAATCTTGAGTGAGAGTAGGATTCATGGAAAAATAGAGATAGTTACTTAAAGTAGAAGTTATGAAGAATGGGTTTTTATATGAAGGGAGAGATTGGATGTGAGAAGGAGAGATTGTGGAAGAATCAGAAAAAAAAAGAGGGAATGAGAGAAGTTGAGAGTACAGGAGCAAGGAATAGAGAAGTGAAAGGAAAGCAGATAAATGAGAGAACAAGGAAAAAAAAAAGAGAGAGAGAGAATGAGGGATGCAAGTTAACAAAGATTGAATCGATCTCTGGGAGGAGTGAGGTATAGCATTTCCAATAATTCATTGTGAGCATAATAGAATTTGAGGAATGCATGCCTGGAGAAACAATAGAGAATGTAACTATGGCAATAAAACAAGGTAAGAATGTGAATGAAATGATAGTAATAGTTAGTATGAATGACACAAGATAATGATGTGATAAACAGGACTGAGAAGTAGAGAGAAATAATCATTACATTGATAGCAAGAATATATCAAAGAGGAGGTAAGGAATATGTAGATTCTCGGAGTGCATTTGAAAATAGAATAGAAATGCATACTAGACATGGACTGCTTGCATGTGGAAGGATGCAGACATCTAGAGATATTGTTGTTCTCTGGACAAGTGAGAATGTTAAGGCAGATAAATTAGAGTTGCCATGTTGGATGGTAGGGATCACCCCTAGTGGAGATAGTCACTTGGCACATGAGAGAATGTATCATATATTGCACCACCACATGGAATCTGGAGAAAATAATAATATATATATAGAAATGCTGATAATGCATTGATATATTCTCATACATAGTCTCTCAAGTGAAAATATTGAGCAGGGTAGTCAATTCAGTAAGTAAAGGTGGGTAGGGACTGAAAGGATGTTGCAGTTTCTATTTACTCATGCTAGAAATATCAGGAACAAGAGGAAGGAGATTTTAGCATTGCCTAGTGCAACCTCACAAAATGTTATATGCATTAGTGAGACTTGGCTAACAGCAGATGATGTAGTTACAGAGATTGAATGTGAAGGGTTTAGTAATTTCAGGGAAGATAAGATGGGGAGTGGGGGAGAGTTCTGCTGATGATAGCAGATGAATTGCAGCCAGAAAGAATAGGAAACAGGTGGGAGAGTGGCTATTCATTTGAAGCAGTCTGGTGTGAGATTAAGACCAGTAAGACAATATATACAGTTGGTTGTTGCTCTAGACCAGGGAGTTCCGAAGATGATCTGGAAGACATGCATTGCTAAATTAGCAGAATGAGTACATGAACAGTACAAGGCTCAGGCAAGAAAGGTGACTAGCATGGCAAGGAAAGCACAATCAGATTATAAGAAGAATCAAGCCAAGCAGGCCAAAGGTTATCTCAAAGAGTTATTTCGTTGTGGCAAGTAAGAGGAAGAACGACTGTGGAAGATTAACTTTAATGAGTGATGATGGTCACAAGGAGACAGAAGCGGAAAAAATATTTGAGTTACTGAGTGATCACTTTGCAAGGGTGTCATGCTAGTGAGGTTGCTGCTTTAACCTATGTGACAGACAGTAATGTGGGAAGGTTCTCAGGATATTGCAGAATCTCAATGTAAATACAGCTGTTGGATTAGATGGGATATTAGCCTAGGGTTTTGTGGAAAGTGGGCAAAATAATTCTCTTGCACAAGTCAGGTTCTAACACTACAGTAGCAAATTATAGACCTATCAGTATCTCAGGCATGGTGATAAAAGTATTAGAAAAATTGGTCAAAAAGAGAATTCAAGAATGGGTATAAAAATTTGATGCTGTATGAGGGTCAACATGGCTTTGTGAAGGGTCGGTCATGCCTTAGTAATTTACTAACCTTTTATAATAGAGTAACAGCTAAGTTGGATAAAGGAAATGGCTACACAATGATTTTGCTGGATTTTGCAAAGGCATTCGACAGTGAATAAGCTAGATAGATGGGCAAATGAATGGGAGTATCAGTTTAATACAGCAAAATGTAAGGTCTTGAGGTTTGGGAAACATCGATGGGACACTGCATACTCTATGGGAGGAGCTATAGTGGAGGAAGTAGGGGGAGACAAGAGATCTGGGGTTGATGATTGATAGAAACCTGAAATTTAGGTGACATATTGCAAAGGTGGTGAAGGTAACACAGAGGATTGCTGCAATAATGAAAAGGATGCTGACCTGCAGAGATAAAACAGTTATCATTCAGTTGTATAAGACCCTGATCAGATCACACTTAGACTATTGTTCTCAGATTTGGTCCCCAGGATTTGAAGGAGATAAATTAACTGTGGAAAGGGTACAAAGGTGGATAACACATAGTTTCAGGACTGTACAATGATAGTTATGAGGATTGGCTGAGAGAAAGTGGACTGCAGAGTTTCGTGGATAGAAGGAGAGGTGATATGATTGAGACTTTTAAACTCTTGAGAGGTGGTTACAGGGTTGACACTGGGGAGTTCTTTCCCTTGGTTGAACAGCAGGAAGGAGTGATGACAAGAGGCCATCCCTGGAAGTTAAGAAAGGAATCTGTGAGCAAGAGGGTGAGGAGTGGTTTCTTTGCAGGGAGGGTGGTTGAACCATGGAATGCATTGCCTGATCAAGTGGTGAGAGCGAGAATGGTCAATAAGTTTAAGGAGTGGTATGATAGACTTTGTGTTTCTTAGGGGGAGACCTCCCCTCGATGAGTATTGATAGACTCTGTGTTTCTTAGGAAAGACCTCCCATGATAAGTCTTTTGACTCCATGAAGGCCTGAATAATAATAATGATAATAATACCACATGGAACTCTGTTACACAAATTAGATTTCATCTCTTTACCATACCATTTTCAGAGTCTGCTGAGGTCATTTGCTTGCATGACATTTGGAAGTCACTCATCCATTTATTGTTAATGCTATTGTTATCACCAGAAGACCTCCATAGAGAGAAGACTCATAGCGAGAGGTCTTTACTCTCTCTCTCTCTCTCCCACACATGTCTGTCATGCGTTAAACTCATTCACCATTTCTCCACTCACTACACTTACCAGCCACTCTCCATGCAAAGAACTATGCCTCACTGCTTTGCCTGCACCCTCCTTATATAGTGTACAAGGATGGTGTCCTGTTCTATCCCTGTGGAAAAATCTCTTCCATATCATCCTGGTAACCCCTCACCAACTGATATCTCTTGAAACAGTGACCAAATCTGCACATAGTAATTCATATAAGGCATGTTTAAGGTCTTAGACAATGGAAACCAAAGCATTTAGTTTAATCAATATGATGTAACTATAGCAATTTGTGCAGCACCTCAGATCTTTGCACTGCTAACAATTACCTCCAAGCCATACAAAGCAGTGGATTTCATACATTGATATAAATTATAAAGACATGATATAATGATGACAACTATGGTCTACAGCAAGATGAGTTAATTTTATATTTATTGTATGATGATGATGATGTTGTGTAATTTTTAGATTGAATATTGCTGTGTGATAGTTGTTATTATAACGTGCTGTTCGATTAAATTTTTTTTAGGGCGTATTATTTTAAATTCTTTATTTCTTGTTAGAGCTTTATAACAAAATGATAATTAAAGGGAGATCGTTGCATAGGTCAGCATGGATGAATATGAATTGCATGGATTTTTCAAGAAGGGTAGGTATGATGCTGTAAGTCAGGGCTATACAACTTTAGGTAATCTGAGGACCGCATTAGAAAAAAAAATTATCCAAGGGCTGCATCACAATGCATATCTAGTAATTTGGTGAGCAGCAGCAACACAACCTTGAAAGCTGAACAAACAAACAGCACTAATCGCACACTAATCATGCCTCGTTTTCCCCATGAGTGCATGGAGCATGCGCGTTGGAATAAAACAGTGTAAGAACACTTCTTTGATACATCTAATATTTGAAAAACACGTGGGTATATAGTGATGTAAAAACACTAAATAAAATTGCTAACATCGGGATTATCGATTAGTGATAGAATTAAAATATCTAATACGAATTCAATTCAAATTTTTATTTTATTTTTTTGCTCGTGAAAATCAAAACCCACAGGTGGGCCGCACAAAATCGCACTGCGGGTTGCATGCGGCTCATGGGCAGTGCTTTGGACAGCCCTGCTGTAAGTGTATGAGGGTTATTTGAAAAGTTTGGTAAAAAAAAAAATAATTAGTTAAACACATTTTTTTGGAAAAAATCACCTTTATTTCTTGACATAGTCTCCATCGAGGTCTACACATTTGGTCCAACGAGTTTCCAATTATTTCATTCCATCTAAAAAGTAGGATTTGTCAAATTGTGTGAAATGGTCATTGACAGCCTTGACGACATCCTCGTTCGAAGAAAATTTTTTCCAATCGAGCCAAATTTTTAAGTTTGGGAACAAGAAGTCACATGGGGCCAAGTTCATAGAATACAGTGGCTATGGAACCTATTTGAACCTCAATTCGTGCAATTTTGCCATTGCAATGGCCGATGTGTGGGACGGTGCATTGTCTTCATGAAAGAGCACTTATTTGTGCCCCAATCTTGGCCGTTTTTTCTTCAGTTCTTCTTTTAAACGGTCGAATAATGGGGCATAATAGACTCCTGTTATTGTCTCACTCTTTTTCAAATATTCTATGATAATTCCTTAGGTTAGGAATCCTAAAAAACAGTTACAATCACCTTCCCAGTTGATCAAACAGTCTTCGCTTTTTTTCGGTACTCTTTCACTGGCCATTTTCCACTGTTTTGATTACTGCTTGAACTCGACTGTAGTGGTGGATCCAAGTTTCGTCTCAGTGATGAATCGATGCAAAAATTCCTGTGAATTTGTTTAAACATCACCAAACACTGCATTGAAATGTCTTTTCGCATACATTTTAGATCATCAGTCAGCAATTGTGGCACCCATCATGAGGTTGGATAAGAGAAAGGAGTGAGTCTGGGTATGCAGAAAATGCAATATGCAGATGTGCCAGAGGACTTGTTTGAATCAGAGTAGGGAACATGTCGTCATAAGTAAAACATGTCAATGAAGATTGTATGAATGTTAAGAAAGCATATGAAATGGATGATGTAAAAGCGAGTGCAATTAATAGTAACATGGTGAACGGCTGATGGTAAAAAAAAAGTATGTGTGACATAAAATAGCAAGAGTAAATGATAGAAAAAAATAATGCAAGATTTGAAAACTGAGTTGGTGAGGATGAGGCAAGACATGAAGTGAATGCAGAGTGAAATGAAGAGAATTGTAGATTTTTGTGAAGAACGAGGAGGAATGAAA
Organism: Typopeltis vanoorti; assembly: GCF_054136105.1. Lineage (NCBI taxonomy): Eukaryota > Metazoa > Arthropoda > Arachnida > Uropygi > Thelyphonidae > Typopeltis > Typopeltis vanoorti. The sequence continues at coordinate 92,001,613 of NC_143570.1, forward strand.
TGAATGATATTATGAAAGGGATAACGAAAGACTTGCAAGTGGTGTTTTACAGGGAATTGATTATTAGAGGTGTGGTGAACAAAAGGAGACATGAGGGTCGTTTTCTGGGAAGTAAAATGAGTCAAGTGATTGAGGCATTGGATATGATGATAAGTGAACAAAAGAGTTGGTAGTTGTTGTGGGATCACATAATTGACTGGAAACAAGGAGAATGTAAGAATGAATATTAGGTTATTATTATTCAAGCCTCCATGCAGTCAAAAGACTCATCATGGGAGGTCCTTCCTATGAAACACAAAGTCTATCATACCACTCCTTGAACTCATTCAAGGAGTGGTATGATAGGTTGTTGAGAAGAATAAAAGATAATAGTGTGACAAAGGTAGTCAATTGGTTGCCCAGGTATGACAGTGAATTGAGGCAGAGAACAAAAAAAATTACGAATGGTGTGTTAGCAGAAACGTGGAAAGAGAAAGGAGTGCAGTTTGTGAATGTGTGGGATGAATTTGAAGGATAGATTGAACCGGATAAGAGTGATGGACTGTAGTTTAATGATTTTAGTGAGCAAAAGAGTTGATAGTTATTGTGGGATCACATAATTGAGAAGATGAGGTTATAGGAAACATGGCATCATAAGTAAAACATGTCAATGAAGATTGTATGAATGTTGTATGAATGTTGTATACTTGTCGACACTGGTATGAATGAATGAATTGTGTAGCTGTCTATTGGAAATTTACCAAACTTTTCAAACAACTCTCATAATATGTGTGTGTGGGAAAATGTTTTGGATCTTTATGAGGAGAGGTTCCTATCATACCACTCCTTGAATGAGTTCAAGGAGTGATATAATAGGTTGTTGAGAAGAATAAAAGATAATAGTGTGACAAGAAAGGTAGTCAATTTGTTGCCCAGGTATGACAGTGAATTGAGGCAGAGAACAAAAAAAATGATGAATGATATGTTAGCAGAAACATGGGAAGAGAAAGGAGTGCAGTTTGTGAATGTGTGAGATGAATTTGAAGGACAGATTGAACTGGATAAGAGTGATGGACCATAGTTTAATGATATTGATGTGTCACCTGGAGAGACTTCTGCTAGAAGAGATGAAGAATAATGAGTGCAGAGAATGCATCTGAGCAAATAAGATACAATGTGGAAGAGCAGAAGAGTAAGTAAGGGAGGAAAGATTGAAGTGATATTTATGAATTGAGAAGTGAGTAGTACAAGTGTATAGATTTGTGAACAAGAATGCAAGACAGACAAAAAAATTGGGAGGGTGACAGCCCAGGTCACTACTTAAAGAGGAAGTGAATGTACGAGTAGACACGAGGGAATGTAGGGATGTAGGGCTTGAAGAGGTTTCTGAGATGGATAACGAGAGAGAGTAATGTTGGAGGAAGACATGGAAAAATCGCATCTAATAAGCATGGTATCAGTGAATAATAAGTGGTATCATAATATCAGTGAAACTTGTTATAGATCCAGAAATGAACTGTTATGTTTGTGTACGAATTATAGAAGTATTAGAAACAAGCAGTACAAAACTGTTGCATACTGTTGCATTGATTGGAACATGCTGATAAGAAAAGAGATGGAGGGGTATGATGTTTCACGTGAAGACAGAAAAGGTAAAAAGAGAGGTGGAGTATTGTTGATCACAGAAAGAAGGAGTTATGCCCATGCAAGGGGAGAATAGTGGCAGTGGTTTTGAGGCAGTATGGTGTGAGAGAGATGAATAGAATGAAATACTTAGTTGAATGTTGCTATAGACCTGATAATGTGGGGGGGGGTAGTGACTATGAAATGTACAAGCAAATTATTCAAGAAAATAGGAAAAGAGTGGTCATTATGGGTAATTTTAATTATGAAATATATATTGGAATGACAGGATTGCCTCATCCCTTAACTTTATTGCAATCTGTCAACTAGTGTTTAAGGGAAAACTACTTTAGGCAGTAAATAACAGGGCATTTTCTGAGAATTCGAGAGTCTCAGATTTGATCATCTTATCAGAGGCTGTCATTATAAAAGATGGTTTGAATTTCCCTGTTTGCTGAGAGTGACCAGGTATAACACTAATGTGGATACAAGAGTACAAGGTTATATGTGGAACTACAAGTCTGGTGGTTATGAAAAGCTCAGGAGACTGCTTTCAGCTGTAGCATGGAATGAGGAGTTGGGTTGGAAAGGAGATCAATACTGCTTGGATGCTGTTACAGAACCTGTCTAGTAAAACCAATGTTTAAATGTATTCCAAGGTCAGAAAGTTAAATGATGTAGGAAGTTTATTTTGCAAGGAGATGTGCTTTGCATTATGGGATGCTGAGACAAGGGGTGATGAGAGCTTGGTCAACCTTTGCTACGAGTTGCCAAGGGATGTACCACCTTACCTCAGTCCTGAAGATATTTTCAGGTGCAAACTGTGTTTGCTTGCTTGGATAAAGGATTAAACTAAATTTATAGAAGTATTAGAAAATTATAGAAGTATTAGAAACAAGCAGTACAAAACTGTTGCATACTGTTGCATTGATTAGAACATGCTGATAAGAAAAGAGATAGAGGGGTATGATGTTTCACGTGAAGACAGAAAAGGTAAAAAGAGAGGTGGAGTATTGTTGATCACAGAAAGAAGGAGTTATGCCCATGCAAGTGGAGAATAGTGGCAGTGGTTTTGAGGCAGTATGGTGTGAGAGAGATGAATAGAATGAAATACTTAGTTGGATGTTGCTATAGACCTGATAATGCGGGAGGGGGGGGGTAGTGGCTATGAAATGTACAAGCAAATTATTCAAGAAAATAGGAAAAGAAATGAAAAAACTGAAAAAAAGCTGAAAAAACCCCATTAACATTAAAAGCCTGTATGTTAATGATATTGAGGAAGGTTTGAATGGGGATATTCAGTGGTTTGCAGATGATGCAAAGTTGGGAAGAACTAAGTAGAGTAGAGTAGATGTGGCTTTATAAGAGAACTTGGATAGACTATATGAATAGGTATGTGAGTGTGGATGCCAGTTTAATGTTGCAAATGTAAGATTTGGAAAATAAGGATTCAGTATAAGTTGTACACTTGATGAGAATGTATTAGAGGAGGCAGAGGAAATAAGATATCTGGTCTTGATGGTTGATAAGGATCTAAAATTTAGAGGAGACTTTGCGAGGAAAGTGCAGCAAAATTTGGCAATGATGCAGAGGACACTGACTTGTAGAAGTAAGGGATTTCTCATTCCATTGTATAAAATTCTGTGCATAGTAGTCCATGTGGCCTAATCAAGGGCCACATGGACTACTATGCACAGAATTTATCACCTAGTTTTCAAAAGGATAGAGATATTGGAATGGATTCAGAGGTAATTGAATGGAATGTTGTGTAGAAGAAAGATTGAGAAGATGCAGTTTATAGAGTCTAGTAGATAGGAGGAGCAGGGGATATCATAGAGATGTAAAAGTTATTTTATGCAGTTATGTTACTATGTTTATTATTAGTTTGTCAGTGTTTCTCAACCTTCTTTCATGTGTACTCCATTTTTTAAAATTAGTTTTTGTGGCGTCCCCCCCCCCATTGTAATTCTTGTGTTGATACACTGACAAAACCCATAATAAAATTTAGTATAACAACAAAAAAAACAACCTAGGAATTAATTAAAATAGTGCATTTTAATTAATTCCTAAGTAATTAATTTGCACTAATAAATTTGCATTAAATATCCATGCAAATTTAAACACTTTATCAAATCATACAAAAGTTGTATACATCTGGCATCACTGCACAGACCATTGAATTGTATCGGCCTTTTGGAAACATTAAGATTTCATCACGGGAAGTCTCGAATGTTCTGGAAATGTTTCTGCGAGTATAAATAGGGCTTGAAATGGCAAGACTGCAGTAACACTGCAACAGTGGCCAACAGTGAGAAGTCGATGGTCAGCGTTATTTTACCCCTATTCGCAACGAATGATACAAGGTATAAAAACAACCTTTTCTTGTTTAGAAAAATTTATACATTTTTAATTGGATGTAAGCAGACGACTGTGGAATGTCGACGTCAACAAATTCAGGTTCACAGAATATCACTCCAAAAGTAAAATCACACAGCGGAATATTTAGATTTAGGTTTTACAAAGACTGAAGTAAATGATGAAGAAAGATCACTGTGTGTTATTTGTTAGAAAATTTTGGCGGCTGATAGCACGAAACCAAATAAACTTAAGACATTTGGAAACATTTCATAAGGAGTATGTTAACAAACCTCGAGACGTCTTTGCTGCCAAACTGAAATGTTTTGAAAAGCAAAAATCTAGCATTAAAAAAGCTTTGTCTGTAAATGAAAAAGCTTTACTAGCTTCTTACAAAGTTGCATATAAAATAGCTAGGTGCAAAATTTCCCACACTATCAGAGAAGACCTAATTCTGCCAGCTGCGATTGATATTGTGGAAACTATGCTTGGAGAAAGTTTTACTAAACAACTACAGTGCATACCTCTATCAAATGATACTATTGCTCAGCGAATTGGTATTATATGTGAAGATATACAGCAACAACTTTTTTCACAGCTTTGTGCCCAATTATTCTGAATTCAGCTTGACGAGACAACAGATAGTAACAAGGATTGTCATTTAATTGTTTATGTTCGATTTTGTGATGGATTATCAGCAGTTCAAGAGTTATTGCTTTATAAATCGATAGAAAGAGCCACAGCACCTGAACTGTTCAAAATATTTGATGATTTTATATGCAAGGCAAACATACAGTTGAAAAATTGTGTTTGAATTTGCACTGATGGTGCTTGAGTTATGTCTGAAAGGTTTAAAAGTTTACAAACCCTTGTGAGAGAAAAATCCCCACATTCTATATGGACACATTGCATGATTCATAGAGAAGCTCTTGCTGCAAAGGAAATGAGTCCTGGTTGAAACATGTGTTAACAACAATTATAACCATGGTGAATTATATAAAAATGAGACCCATAAAATCAAGACTGTTTTCTGAACTTTGCAAAGACATGGCTAGAGCAGAACATTTAGCGTTACTATTTTACTGCGAAACAAGATGGCATCACAGGGAAAATGTTTGCGAGTTAAGAGACGAAATAACAATCTTCTTGGAAGAGGAAAATCACGAAGAAGCAGAAGTTTAGAGACCACTTATTTGTGATGAAATTTAGCTACTTGGTGGATATATTTGAGAAACTAAATATATTAAACCTTCAACTCCAAGAAAAAATATTTTATCTTAGAGATGAGTGAAAAGTTAATGCTTTTTTGTTTAAAACAAAAAAAAAGTTATGGAACAAAAAGGTAAAACAACAAAAGTTAGAATTGTTTGCAGATGTGGCTTCATTAAAAACAAAATATAGATCTCAGTTAAATATAGAAAGAACTAAGAGTGTCAATTTCCAATGTATCACCATCATGTGAAAAACTTTGCTCTGCAACACACACCCAAGGAAGCCGTTCATTTTTAGATTCATTATTATTATTACTTCATGGAGTCAAAGACTCATCTGGGAGGTCCTATTATCACACACATCTCATCATACCTTGTCTTAAACACACTCAAACTCTTTGCAGACACCAAACTCTCAGACAAGGCATTCCAATCATTCACAACTCTGCACGAAAAAAACCTGCCTCTCACTCCCCTACTCACACCCTCTTTATATAGTTTCCAGGGATGACCTCTGGTTCTCCCCTGATCTCCCACTATTCTCTGTATCAATGTATCCTTTCCAACTCTATCATATCTCCCCTCTTACTCCTGTCCTCCAGACTCTGCAAATTACATCTTCTCAATCTTTCCTCATACTCGACATTCCAGAGGTCAAAAACTACCTTAGTCAAAAACTACCAAAATCTCTTCATCCTTCTGAAAACCCGGTGACCAAATCTGGGCACAATAGTCCATGTGTGGCCTAATTAAAGCCTTATATAACGGAACAAGAATCTTCCTACTTCTACATGTCAGTGTCCTCTGCATCATTCCCAGAAGCCTTTGTGTTGTCTTCACAAATTTGGCGATGTGTCCTCTAAATTTTAGATCCTTATCCACTATCACTCCCAGATCTCTTATTTCCTCTACCTCCAACAATATATTCTCACCAAGCATAAATTCTGCATCCCATCTTTGTTTTCCAAATTTTAAAACCTTATATTTTGCAACATTGAACTCACATCCCCATTTCTATGCCCAATCATTCAATTTATTCAAGTCTTCTTGTAAGGCCACAACATCTTCACTACTCTTTATGGTTCATCCCAACTTTCATCACTGCAAACAACTGAATATCTCCATCCAAATCTTTGCCAATATCATTAATATACAAGTTAAACAGTAATGGCCCTAAAACAGACCCCTGAGGCGCTCCACTAGTGACTTTCCATTTCCTGGATATTGCACCCACATACACAACTTGTTGATACCTATCAGATAGCCAGTCTTCAATCTAATGCACGAATCTAATATCCAACCCCATCTGCTCTTGTTTGACTGTCAACTTATCATGAGGTACTCTATCAAAAGACTTTGTGAAATCCAAGTATATGTGTGTAGAAGCTTAAGTGCTGTGAGGACATCATGTTGGAGGCTTAATGGATTTTTTTACAACACTCAAAAAGAATTAAAATAGAATTTAATACTTCCTATATTTCGTCCTAGTCACTAGGACATCTACAGGGATTACAAAAACAATTAATGTAACATATACACAAATAACAAACAATACTAAGCCCAACCACGTGGGTGACACTGAAGTCCCATCTAGGTAGAGCGCCCTCTAAGGGCAGTAGTAGGTGGCCTGGAATGTAAGGTGGGAACTCTGATGATGAGTGTTTCCCAAATCTTCGGAAGCTTAATGCAACCGTATTTATTGAGATTTGGTTGGTTTTTGAGAGCTGCTGCTGCTTCTAAGAAAAGTCTCTCTTTCTTGAATTTGCTGTGGTGGAGCATGGTGGTTTTCTTCCATGATACCCTGTGGGTGGTGTCCAAAACATGGTCAGCCAAGCCTGAATGGCCATAGTTGTGTTTGAAGATGTAGACTTGTGTTTCTCTAGACGGATGGATGCTGATCTGCCTGTCTGTCCAAAGTACGCCAGCTTACAGGAACAGGGTACTTTGTAAACTCCAGGCAGAGAGAGAGGAGGGAGCTGATCTTTCGTAGAATGGATAAGGGTAGCAAGTTTGCGGTGGGGCTTATATGCTGTGTGTAGATTGTACTTTTTTAGTATCTTGGCTATTTTTTCGGATGTGCCACGGATGTAGGGTATGGTGATGGCATTTTTAAAATCTTGTTGACGAGAAGAACGGGGAATGGGGGAGGAGTTGATTATTTTTTTGATACTGTGATCGCTGTAGCCATTGGAGAGGAAAGTGCTGTGTATGTGGTTAAGCTCAGTAGTGAGGGTGGTTCCACTGGAACAAAGATTGTGGGCTCTTGGTAAGAGTTTTAATAATGCCATATTGTTGAGAGGGGTGGTGGTGGGAGAGTTTGTGAATGTATCTGCCTGTGTGGTGTGGGTTTTCTGTATACGGTGAAGGTAAGTGTATTATTAGGCAGGTGTGTGACTAAGGTGTCTAGGAAGGGTAAACAATTGTTCTTTTCCTTTTCCATAGTGAACTGGATTCTTGGATGTAGACTATTGAGATGACTGAGGAAGGAGTCTAACGTGTCTGGGCCATGAGGCCAAATGGAGAACACATCATCTACATATCTTAGCCAGATAGAAGGTTTGGGTGGGGCTGAGTCTATCTATATATAATATATATATATATATATATATATATATATATATATATATAAGCCAGCATCTAAAGTCTACTGTTAAGGAAGTTTGCCATGCACCACTAACTTTTAGTGACCACCATTTGGTCAAGGCCAAACTGTCCCTTGAGACCTTAGACAGCAACATATACACTAACAGGAAACTACCCGCTATGGAAACTAAATAACAGCATTATTAACAGCTTTAGTGTCACCCACGTGGTTGGGCTTAGTATTGTTTGTTATTTGTGTATATGTTACATTAATTGTTTTTTAATCCCTGTAGATGTCCTAGTGACTAGGACGAAATATAGGAAGTATTAAATTCCATTTTAATTCTTTTTGAGTGTTGTAAAAAATCCATTAAGCCTCCAACATGAAATCCAAGTATATTACTGTGTATCCTTCTCCTCTGTCCAAGGATGCAGTCAATTTATTGTAATAAGTAAGTAGATTACTAAAACATGACCTCCCTTTAGCAAATCCATGCTGTCCATCAAAGATAATACCATTGTTGTCAACCCAACTCTGGATCCTAGTTCTCACAAGCTTCTCCAACAACTTAACTACAACACCTGACACACAGATAAGCCTATAGTTTGATGCTTGAGTTCGATCACCTCCTTTATGAAGTGGCACAATCTTTGTCTCCTTCTACTCCTTAGGAACTTGACCAAGTGCAAGACTCTTATTAAAAAAATATGTCAAGGCAGGTGTGAACTCCCTGGCACATTCTTTCAGAATACACTGTGTTATAGTATCAAGTCCGAGCCTTATTTACATCTAGTTTACTCAACTCCCCAAACACCCCCTCACTTACAGTCAGTCTCTCCTCCCCATCTTCAACTGCTATCAATCTCTCCATGAAGTCATATTCACAAGATTGAAAGATCTTTATGAACTGCTCATTAAGTATCTCCACCACACATTCTGCAACAGCTGTCTCGATACCATTTCCTCCAATCAATGTCATCCTTCCATAATCATTCTTTCTTTTGCTGGCTACATATCGAAAGAGCTCTCTAGATTCTTTTTGGCCACATTAGCTAACTGCTGTTCATACCCCTCTTTAGCTACCAAGTCACCCTCCTTGCCTGATCTTTGTAGACCTCATGAAATCAGTTATTTCCACTTCTCTTATGCTGCCTCCACAATGCCCATTTTCTCTGTATCGCATGCTTAATCTCTTTATTCATCCATCTCACACCTACCTTATTTAAACTTCTCACCCTTGGAATACATTTAGACATTGCATCTACTAAATATTTTTTGAAAATCCTCCAAGCTGCATTGATCTCTTTTCCAGCTAACTCCTCATTCCATGCTACACCCGCAAGCTGTCTCCTGAGCTCTTCATAATCACCCCCGTTGTAGTTTCACATATACCCTTTTTTCACAGGGATCCTCGCACTGCTGGCAACCACCCAGGTAATCACCTCATGGTCACTCTCATCAATTGGTGAATGATGTGACACCTCATTTATAATTACATCCTCGGATGAGATGACCAAATCCAAGATTCTTAATCCTCATGTGCCCTCTGTTACATACTGTCTGAAGTAGTTATCCCTCACAAACTCAAGAAACTCGTTTTCTTTTCTTCTAGTTGCTATCTCATCATTCCAGTTTATATTGCCATAATTAAAATCACCCATAATGATCACCTTTTTCTTATTTGCTTGGCTAATTTGACTATACATTCCACTATCACCACTATCGTACATTACCTGGTCTATAACAACATCAAAACAAGTATTTAATTCCATTCACCTCTATCTCACACCATACTGCCTCAAAACCACTGGCGCTATTTCCCTCTTACATCTCTACTTTGTATTTTTTTTTTTTTTTTTTTTAAATAACGAAACCTGTGGTGCGTTCATAATTAAAAGAAACACACGTATTAACCACAGTGAAAATTATTTAATTGTAAATATTTCATCCTAAGTATCTTAGGACATCATCAGTACAGTATTTAAACAACAATAGGAATAACCTACAGTTAGGGTGCATGATTACAATAGAATCTCATGAAATGTGCATAATGTGCTAAAGTAGTACAAAAAAAAAAAAATATTTTATTTAACACAATTTTGTATGACAATTTCCCATACTTTAGGAATAGTAAGAACGTCGTTGCGGTTTAAGTTTGGTCTGTGTAGTAGGGCGTTCAGAACTTTCTTTGTATAAACGTTCATGTTTAAATAAAGATCAATGTAAAAGTTTAGACTTTTCCCAATGGATCGTATGGTTTGGATTTTCAATTCCGTGTTGAGAGAGGCCAGATTTCTGAGGCTTAAAAAGATGAATGTGGTCTTGATGTTCCGAGATGCGTTTCTGAACAGACCTACCTGTCTGTCCAAAGTAAAATAATTTGCATTAGCATGGAATCTCATAAATGCCAGGTAATATCAAGTTTGAGAGTTTGTCCTTTTCCCAATGGATCCTATGGTTTGGATTTTCAATTCCGTATTGAGAGAGGCCAGATTTCTGAGGCTTAAAAAGATGAATGTGGTCTTGATGTTCCAAGATGCGTTTCTGAACAGACCTACCTGTCTTTCCAAAGTAAGATAATTTGCATGAGCATGGAATCTCATAAACGCCAGGTAACATCAAGGGTGAGAGTTTGTCCTTAGGAGAAGGTAACAAGTTGTAAATTTGGTCGATAGGTTTGTAGGAAGTGGCAAAATTGTATTTCTTCATAATTTTAGAAAGACGTTCTGAGATGCCTTTAACGTAAGGTATGGGAATCCTATGGGCTTCTTTCTGTCTGATTTGATGTGTGGAGAAGTGACTACTGATGATTTTTTGAGTTGTTTTAGGATTATATCCATTTAGGATGGCTGTATTTTTGATTACTTCTAATTCCTGGTTTAGAGATTCTTCAGAGGAGCAGAATTTGTGTGCTCTGGAAACTAGTGATTTAATAATGCTAGATTTCTGAGATGGATGATGAGCGGAAGAATTGTGAATGTAGCGACCTGAGAATGTAGGCTTGCGAAAGACAGACGTGGCGATGGAACTGTCTTCTTTTCTTTGGATGTGTAAATCCAAAAAGGAGCTACCCTGTGGAGATTCTTTTTCTAATGTAAAGTTGATGCGATGATGAAGAAGGTTAATATTATCTAGAAACAGTTGTAATTCATGTTCGGGATGATCCCAGACTGCAAATACGTCGTCGACATATCTTAGCCAAAGATGTTGAAAGTTTATTTTTCACTTGGTTAGAGTATAATAAATTTAGTTTAATCCTTTATCCAATTGCGAGCAAACAAAGTTTGTGCCTGAAAGTATCTTCAGGACTGGGGTAAAGTGGTAAAACACCAGGGCACTCCTTGCAAAGGTGGAGCAAGCTACCAACACTCCTATCTCAGTATCTCCCATAATGCAAAACACATCTTCATGCAGATATGTCTAATGTTATGCATTAAGGGAAGGGTCACAACCCAGACTAGTTTCGACCTTTATTGAGGTCTCTTCAGTGGGGGCTAGGCCCAAGTGGAGATACCAGGCAGAAGCATTAGCAGGTCATCTCTACCTATAGGAGTTGCCAAATGGTGTACCACCCTTTTTTAATAAATTACTTTGGATTTGGAGAAAGATGTTGAAAGTTTATTTTTCACTTGGTTAGAGTATAATAAATTTAGTTTAATCCTTTATCCAAGTGCGAGCAAACAAAGTTTGCGTCTGAAAGTATCTTCAGGACTGGGGTAAGGTGGTAGAACACCCACTGAAGAGACCTCAATAAAGGTCGAAACTAGTCTGGGTAGTGGCCCTTCCCTTAATGCATAACATTAGACATATCCGCAAGGAGATGTGTTTTGCATTATAGAAGCTGATTCTCGTAGATAGGCTTATACGTTGGTTATGCATTTCTAAATAACTTAGGGAATTGAAACAACGTAGATCCGAATATAAATTAAATAATATAACAATATAGCAACTGGAAATGAAGATCTGAAGCTATCTTTCTCCTGGAAGTCCTGATGGTGCCCTCTGGCGGGCTAAGTAGGCATTCCATTTCTTAGGGCAGAGTGCCCTAAGAAACTCTCCAAACCTCAACAAATTTGGTTGTATGCAACTGCCCCAAATTTGGGAGGCATACATCAGCAGACCTTCAGCCCAACGGCCAAGAATGCCTACTTAGCCCGCCAGAGGGCACCATCAGGACTTCTAGGAGAAAGATAGCTTCAGATCTTCATTTCCAGTTGCTATATTGTTAGAGCCTGTTTTGCTCCTGCTTTTTGTAAGTTCCTTTAGAAAATGGCAATGGGACATTGCCGAAATATCGGAAATATCTATTAAAGTATTATTTAATTTATATTCGGATCTACGTTGTTTCAATTCCCTAAGTTATTTAGAAGTGCATTATAGAAGATATCGAGATAGGAGTGTTGATAGACAGCTCCCACAGAAGAGACCTCAATAAAGGTCGAAACTAGTCTGGGTTGTGGTCCTTCCGTTAATGCATAACATTAGACATATCCGCCAGGAGATGTGTTTTGCATTATGGGAGATACTGAGATAGGAGTGTTGGTAGCTTGCTCCACCTTTTCAAGGGGTGCCCTGGTGTTGTACCACTTTACCCCAGTCCTGAAGATACTTTCAGGCGCAAACTTTGTTTGCTCGCGCTTGGATAAAGGATTAAACTAAATTTATTATATCTTAGCCAAATTTTTGGTTTCGGTTGAAAAGTGAATATTTTTTCCTAAAAGTGTTCTAGAAACAAGTTTGCTAGGTTTGGTGATAAAGGAGATCCCATTGCTGTTCCTTCTTGCTTGTAAATATTTACAATTAAATAATTTTCACTGTGGTTAACACGTGTGTTTATTTTAATTTTAATTCTCTACTTTGTATGGACATAACTCTTTTTCTATCAGCAGCACTTCCCCCTTCTTTTTACCCCGTCTATCCTCACGAAACACATCATATCCTTCCATCTCTATTCCTGTCAGGATGTCATCTTCTTCCAACCATGTCTCACTTATTCCGACAATATTTGGGTGAACAGACGCAATTAGTGCAACCATTTCATCTGCCTTGTTTCTTATACTTCTAGCATTTGTATGCAAACTGTTGTGTTGTACATCCTGGCTTTGAATCTGCCATCTTGTTGGAATGTTATTTTTATTTAAATTATCCATTTTTTTTATTATTAATTGTTGGTTGATTACTGATCCAAATATAGAGAAATTTATATTATCCACCCTATATTCAGATTAGTCTATATAATATATTGAAATCAATCATCAACTAACTTTTGCAATCTCACTTTTCTACAGGCCGAGGTTAATAATATCATGTAAGGCTTCCGCAAGGTCCGATAAACTTTATGAGCAGTGCAATGAAAGAAAATCAGGCAATCACCAAATTGAAATCAATAAAACAAAACATTTAATTCAGGGTTACATAACATGTACATTAAGTATAACTTTGAAAACAAAATAATGCAAATCAACTTAGTTCAAATACTCATAACAAACATAAAACATTAGGCATCAGACATCCAGCTGTCAATTTTGCATTCGTCTGAATAATTAAAAATGGGTCACACAGTTCAATGTTACAGAATCTTACAGTAAATATTCTTAAAGTAGAATTTTCTAATTCTCTCTTGGTCAACAAACACTTAATTGAATTATGAGGCAGTTATCACTTCAAGGGGGAAAAACTTTCTCCATACTTCGGCTATTTTTAGTAGAATGCCACAGTTAATGTTAAATGGACTGCTCTTACCGGGTTACATCTTTTACACGGTGGATTCACATAGGCACACTTAAAACTGTAGTTAACTATCACTTTGAAGTGACACTATTCAAAAGAAATCTTCACTATAATAACTGAAATATTAAACATAGAGCTTCACAAGTCTTGATGCACTCGTTTTAGGTAATCTACTTATTTCTTGTTTTCTTCTATGTATTAAATTCAGCTTTGCACTATTCTTCCTCAAAACAATTGGAATTCGTCGTAATTTTAGAAGTCCATATAAACATTCCTAATTGCCTGTTAATTTCCCGGTTCCTTCTTAATCTATTTACCGCATTTCCATATCCCCTTACTGCCATCCGTTACTTCATTCTGTGCTGTCCCGAATGCTTCTCCTCTATTTACTTTCATTTTCCAATTAAAATCATTCATTCTATCCGCTAAAATCTGGTTCTAGCCAGTTCAGCTCATATCAACTCCTTCTCCCATCGAATACCATAGCTCACGCTCCACGCATGCGCCATTTCCCTGCTCCTCTTGCACACCCATTCTCTCATTTTCTATGCTCATACCACTCACTTCCCCATTCATATCGATCTCTTCAATCTCTCCTGTCTTACTCTCCTGCTCTTCCACATCACTCCCCTCTCGATCTGATTCATTCTCTCTATTCACTTCTCTATCTTCCAGCAGCAGTCTCTCCAAGCGACTCACACCATAACTACTCAAATGCAGTCCATCACTCCCATACAGCTCACTTCGTCCCTCAAACTCATTCCACAAATTAACAAACTGTACTCCCATCTCCTCACACATTTCAGCAAGCATATCATTCATAATCTTTGCTCCCCGCCTCATTTCACCACAGTCATACCTAGGCAACACACTGACTACCCTTCCTGTCACACTATTCTCTTTTATCCTTCCAAGAAGCTTCCTGATATCCATTTTGACATGCTCTTTGTCTTCTCTCAAATTATTTGTACCAATTGTTGTTTAGTTTTAATTACTTGCTTGGTATATTTTGCAATACCGATATGTTTCCATAAGCGTAACGAGTTAATTCAATACAGTGGATTTTATACATTTTATTATTTTATTTTCAGAGTGTATTTTATGTTTTGTTTTTATATTGTTTTTGTCTCATTGAATAGTTTCCTTTAAAGCTTTTATTTCAATAAAGTAACAAACAGTTTTTCCTTTGATTTCCACTTTCTTTGTGCCCCCTCAAAGGGGGCATGCCCTATAGGTTGAGAATCACTGGTTTATGTTATTTTACAGTTATATTCTTTTATTCTAAAAAATCAGATATTGTTTCATTAAAAAAAGTTATTTTTTTTGTTGCTTATTACAAAAAAGTGCATATAATCACATGACATTATTTGAATATTATGTATTATGTGCATTTGTATTGTTTCTAACAGAATTTTGTCCTCTGTTCCATTTTTAGATATGTGGTCACTTATGGAAAAATCAGGAATATTATGATGTTTATGATGCCAATGGAGTATGTTACTTTCTGGATAATAACTTGAATACAGACAATATTGAAAAACTTCTTCCTCTGACAAAGCAATGTAAAGTATTACATTCAAAAATGTTTTTTAATATAAAAACAAGAATTATCAATTATTTAGCAATTTTTTGAGGATATTGCTCTACTATTATTAATGGAACACATATAGACCACATTAATAACTTTAATTAAATAAAGGTACAAAAGGTATTTAATTAAATAAAAGTACAGAACAGTTGGTGGATCACCAATTAAATTGTTGATGCATGCTAGAAGATTAATTATAAAATATTATTAAATAACCAAAAGAAACAGTCACCTCAACAGTGTAGTTAGTATACCTGGAAAGAGAACTGGTTAAGAAGAGATTATGAGTCTTAGGTGATTGGAGATAATTGTCAGGAATTCTGGTTGGGATGTGAATGATTTATTTTAAGTCATTACTTACAGAAAATACCTCTGCTTCTCTTCCAGCTTGATTAGTGTAATTGTAAAAAAGGAGCCAGTTAGAATTGCAGACATGAGGTCACTAAGGAAGATGACTTCACTGTTAGGGAATATGGATTGTCTTTGGCACACCCAGGGAGGAGGCCTGCCCCCCCCCCCCCCAAAAAAAAAAAAGAAAAAGGAAAAAAGACTAGGAAATTTTCCAAAAAATCTTTTCCTAATTAAAATTCTTTTCTTTTCTTTTATTTATGTTGTGTTGTGTCTTCTATTTCTATACTATTTATGAAATAGTGGTCACATAAGATAGGAATACTCTCTGGCTCTCGGGAATCGCAATCATTGTGAACGCAAGGTGAACGCAGTAGTGCTCAGGTGATACTTTGTTTGCCCGAGCCGGACCAGAGATCACGGGTATCATGTGTTGGTGATCACTGCAGATGCTCAGTCATAAGTCGTATGCAATGCGTAGTGTGTATTCTCAAATCATCTACTCAACTCAGTCCCCCCAAGATTAAATCATGCGTGCTCTTCCCCCACCTCCAAGATTAAACCTTTAGTACTCAGTCCCTCTCCAAGACTAAATCCTGAGTTCCACTGTGGATTGTATCGAATCAAGCTTTGTGGAGAAGAAGTTAAAGCCATCAGAATGATTTTCAAAACTGAAGCAATGGTAAAGACATTAAATGAATGAGACCTAATGAGGCAGAGAAATCTCATGCTACAGAAGGTAGCCTGAGATCATCAAAAAAAGGGAGATTCAAGATTAGGCTTTCTCCGGTAAGGAATATTGAATTGCACAAGCACATCCCTTGTAGTGGGAGGAATCATACAGGGTACAGCTTACAGAATTAAGATGAGCTGTCATTAAATAGTTTTAATGGAACTGTGCACTAGACATATTAAAATAAGTTTTACAGCTTACACATGTAACAAAAATTATAGAATTTTTTATTCAAAAACTCTAACATATTTTCCAGTGTTATGAGACATCATCAGAGAGAGAGAAAGAGAGAGAGACCATTAATCATAATCCAAAACATGAATCACATTAATGAGTCATAAAGTATGCATATATTTTCAGATGGTTGGATACTTAGCCAGCTTGGTTAGCTGAGTGGTTAACATATCAGCTCTCCAGCCGAGGGGCTGCGGGTTCGAGTCCCGCTGTGGGCGTGGATGTTTGTGATTGTCTGTGAAAATGCTAGTGGTGGTTGGAGAGTAGATGGCATTGGTGTAGATGAGGTTCTCTCCCTTGATGAGTCTTGGACTTCCTGGGGGTGTCAAATAATAATAAAGATAATTATTTCATTGATGGTTACATAAAATCAGTCTCCCAAACTTTTGGGAGAGAGAGACAGTCATTTTGATTTAAATTCAGCAGATGTAAGAGGGCTTCGCAACTTTCAAGTGTTCATAATTAGGAGAAGACAAGCTTTATCCCACTGGATATTATGATTAGTGTCAATGCTATGTTTTGCTAGACCAGACTTATGAGATTTCATGTATTCGATATAACATTGATGTTCCTTTATTCTCTTTTCCACAGACTGGCCTGTTTGTCCAAAATAGAATAAATTGCATTCACATTGAATCTGGTGAACACCAGCCAACGATAGAGGTGACAGTTTGTCTTTTGTAGATGGCAATAAGTGAGAAATTTGTTGATAGGAAAATATGTGGGAATAAGATGATACTCCTTCAAAATTCTGCCTATAGGTTCTGAGATGCCTGAAATGTAAGAGATTGGAACTCTGTGGTCTGTTGAAGAATCTTGAGGTGTTAGAACATAGGAGTCAATTATATGTTGGATCTGATTAGGGTTGTAAACCATTAGATTCTATTAACTTTTCTATAGTGAAAAGTTCTTATTGTAAGGTTGATGGATGTGCTCTGTTAATTAAAGATTTGATAATGCAAATTTTTTGAGAGGTGTGATGAGCAGACTTTTGATGAATGTATCTGCCAGTAAAAGTAGGTATTCAATAGACACTTGCAGGCAAAGTACCAGAGGATGTGCATGTAAGGAGGATCTCCAAGAATGGTAAACTACCAGACATTTCTTTTTCTGTGGTGAACTGAATGCGTGGGTGAAGGCTGTTTATCTGTTGTAGAAATGTGGTAAGTTCCTCTTCAGCACGTGGCCAAATTGCAAAAACATCATCAACACAACGAAACCAAAGAGAGGGTTGGGGATGAATGAATGAAAACAAGGTATCTTCGAAATGTTTCAAAAAATAGTTTGCCAAAGGTGGAGACAGACGGCTACCCATGGCAGTACCTTCAACTTGTTTGTAGATCTTGTTTTTCCAGGTGAAATAACCTGAATGTGTAACGAATTCAAAAATCTTTGCAATATCTGGAGGGTAATATAGTAAGTTGACTGTGTCCGCTAATGGAATATTGGTAAAAAGGGAAACCATATCAAAATTGACTAATAAGTCAGTCTCTTTGATTTGAACATCCTTGATTTTTTCAAGAAAATGTGTAAAATTTTTGATGAAGGATCTAGAATGCCCACTAAAGGGAGTTAATGAATGTGACAAAAATTTAGCAGTTTGATAAGTGGGAGAGTCAATACAATTCACAATGGGTCTTACTGGATAGCCTTCTTTATGGATTTTTGGGAGGCCATATAGGCAAGGAGTTCTTCCAAAATGAGTGCACAATTTATCCACGAAGTTTTGATCCCAACTGATAACTTCATCAAGCAACTTATTTAATTGTTTAATTTGTGAATTTGTAAGATATGACTGATTTCTTGATAGGTGGAGGTATCTTGTAAAAGGCTGGTTACATTTCTTTAATAGTCAGTCTTATCCATGATCACAACAGCTTTTCCTTTATTGGCTTTTGAAATAGATATTTCATTATTTTTTCTTAATTTTGAGAATGGATTTCAGCACTTGATAAATTACATGGTGGTAACTTGCTTTTAAAAAGTGAAGTCACAACTTCAAATCGTAGTTTATTGCATCTTCACTAGAAAGTCCTGACATGTTACGTTCAATATTATGCAAAAAATCAAGATAAGGAATTCGTTTAGGAATTACGGCAAAATCAAGGCCTTTAGTTAAAACACTAGTTTCGGTGCCAGATAAAGGGCATCCAGAAATATTAACAATCCATTTATTCGTAGGAGTGTTGTCAGAGGTAACGTTTTCCTTTTGCTTATGGTATAGCGATTCATATTTTTGCATAAGTTTGCAAGAATTTTTTTCATAGGAATGGGTTGTTTAAAGATTGTTTAGACAATCGAAGAACAATATCCAGTAATTCATCATCAAGAAGCTGAAATTTTTCTTTCAAGATCTAAAATAGAATTGATGTTAAATGCTAAATCTTTCTTAGTTGCCCGAAATTAGTTCCGTATCAAGGAAAAACTTGCATGAACGTAAATTGCATGAGCTCCAGGAACCTGAATTGTTTCTCTAAATCTAGTAAACGTAGGAATGACTTTGTTATCACGGTATTTTTTTGAGAAAGGCAATCCTTGCAAAAAGCTTACCTTGTAAAATTGATAACTTTCCTAATTTTCTTGTTTGTTTAGTGAGTTCTTCCCCGTGAAAGATAATAAGTCAAATCTTTAGAGGTACCTGTGGCATAATAATTAATAATGGAACATGTATAGACCACAGTAATAACTTTAATTAAATAAAGGTACAAATATTTCGTACTGAAAGTAACAGTACATCCTCAGTGTAGAACAAACAGTTAAAGGAATGAAATACAAAGTACAGAACAGTGGGTGGATCACCAATTAAATTGTTGCCACATTCTAGAAGGTTAATTACTAAAGTATTATTAAATTCTTTAAAGATATTATAATTACAGCTATTTTGCCTGCTTCAGTTTAGGAGTACCCCTGTTTAAATGTCATTGGCTATTTACTCATGGATCCTTAGGGCATTATGAGTGTAGATGTACTAAAAAGTATATGTAGCCTAAGGAATAGAAAATTGCACATACCTTTTTCTGGGTGTTGTGGCTTTTCCTCAGTTTGCAATGTCGAAAACTGCAGAGTGTGTGTGTGTGGGGGGGGGGTTAGGAAGTTTGGTAGAATAAGTTAGAAAAACCCGGGTTTTTCTAACTTATTCTACCAAACTGCAGACACCCTGATATTTCACTGGTATTCAAGAGGACAGAGAGGTGTACAGAGAGAGAAAGCAAGAAGCCAAGAGAGTTGTGGCACAGGCGAAGGCCATGGCATATCAAGATCTGTATGATCAATTAGAAATAAAGGAAGGACAGAGAAAAATTTACCAACTAGTGAAATGCAGAAATAAAGCAGCAAAAGATATCTTACATGTGAAGTAGATCAAAGATGCTGAAGGAAGAGTATTATGGAGGGATGTGGACATAAGAAACTGATGGAGAATATACTTTGAGGGCCTTTTGAATGAGGAAAATGCAAGGACTCACAGAGAAGATGGGCAGCCTGCTGAGGGGATGGTACAGAACATCAGTAGAGTGGAAGTGACGGAGGCCATGAAGAGGATGAGGAATGGAAAATCAGGATTCCAGTGGAGGCATGGAAGGCACTGGAGGAAGAGGGAATTGACCTGCTGTGGGACCTGTTCATGAAAGTTTGCCAACAGGAAAATATACCTGAGGAATGGAGGGAGAGTACACTTGTTCCCATCTACAAGGGTAAAGGGGATGCACAAGACTGTAAAAATTACAGAGGAATAAAGTTGATGTTCCACACAATAAAAATGCTAGAAAGGGTTCTTGATGGAAGATTGAGGAAGGAGGTGGAGATTGCAAAGGAACAATTTGGCGTCATGCCTGGTAGATCAACAACAGATGCTATCTTTGGGTTACGGCAGATGATGGAAAAGTTTCAAGAGAAACAATAGAAGCTACATCTGGCATTTATTGATCTGGAGAAAGCATGCGATAGAGTGCCAAGGCAAGAAGTCTGGTGGTGTCTGAGGGAGAAGAAGGTTCCGGAGAAATATGTCAGGTTGGGACAGGAGATGTACAGAAATGTGAAGACAAGTGTTCAGACCTGTCTGGGACAGACAGATAGTTTTCAAGTAACAGTTGGCTTGCATCGAGGGTCAGCATTAAGTCCATTTCTGTTTAACATTGTGATGGAGGTGGTGATGGAGGAGGTGAGAGAAGATGTGCTTTGGACAATGTTGTATGCAGATGACATCTTGCTGTGTGCAGATTCGAGAGAAGAAGTGGGAACTAAACTGGAAAGATGGAGAAAAGTAGTGGAAGAGAGAGGTATGAGACTGAGCAGAAGTAAGACAGAGTATATGTGTTGCACAGTGGGCAGTGGCCAGGAGACAAACAGACCTGGAGCTGGAAGGAAATGCCATCAGGAAGGTGAGGGACTTTAGATACTTAGGTTCAACAGTGGAAGAAGATGGAGGAGCTGAGAAGGAAGTGGGATGCAGGATACAAGTGGGTTGGAGGAACTGGAGGGAGATGGCTGGAGTGTTATGTGATAAGAGGGTGCCGATCAATCTGAAAAGCAAAATCTATAGGACAGTAGTGAGGCCAGCTATGACGTATGCTATAGAAACTGTGGCTCTGAGGAAAAATAACATCAGCAGGATGGAAGTAGCAGAGATGAGAATGCTTAGGTGAATGTGCTGTGTGACCAGAAAAGATCGTCTGAGAAATGCCTATGTGAGTGGAACAGTGAAAGTTATGAACTTAGGAGCGAAGATACAGGAGGCAAGGTTGAGATGGTTTGGTCATGTGATGAGGAGGGAGGATGAATATGTGGGAAGAAGGGTCATGCAGATGGATGTGCAAGGAAGGAAGAAGTGTGGGTAGCCAAAGAAGAGATGGAGGGAGCTGGTAGAAGAGGACTTGAGGATGAAGAACTTGGATGTGGTGACAGCCCAAGATAGGAGGATGTGGAGGAGACTCATCATCAACAGTGACCCCACTTAATTGGGAGAAGCTACAGAAGAAGAAGATTGCTGATATTTTACTGGTATTCTATTCGGCGTCTTCAGAGCACAAAAACAGTTTGTCACAGTACGTGAGACAACAACAATCATGTATAACAATGGAAGTAGTTTGAGCAATTGTAGCACACAACATAAAGACTTAAAGTCCTAATTAGGTGCCATCTATTTTGAAAAAAAAAGAGAGAGAGAGAGAGAAAAAAAGTGGTATTAATTTGATTTTAGGATGACTGTCTCCCAGATCTTTGGCAAATTTATACAACCATACTTGTTGAGGTTTGGAGTATGTTTCGAGGCTTTTGTTGATCTCAGGAACAACCTCTCTGACTTATAAAAGTTTCTGTCTGTGAGCACTTTTGATTCTTTCCAATTGATCCTGTGTTCAGGGGTATCTAAAGCATGGTCTGCTAGACCTGACTTGCCATTGTGATAGTGCCAGATGTATTTTTTTATTTTATGTTCACTGAAACGGATGTCCACAATTCTTGTCTGACCATAGTAAGCTTGGTCACATGCATGGCGCTTCATACCTATAAGTCTATGAAGTGTCCTGCTAGCATGACCAAGATTACTATGGACAGACAGAAAGAACTGTGGACATCTGCTGAACATAAGTCAGAGAGGTTGTTCCTGGAATTAACAGAATCCTTGAAACATACTCCAAACTTTTTCAAATATTTGTGTTCACACAATATACTGTTGCCAGTATATTGTGTGAGCACTTTGGCTAAATGTTTGGTTAATTCATGTGTGGTGGAATCAATGCCATCTACAAAAATTTCACAAGCAGAATGTGTCATTACGTCCCAACGTGGATGGTATTGATTCCCCCACATAGAATTTAGCCAAAGTGCTCACACAATATACTGGCAGCATACCATCACACATTAAAACCTCAGCCCACTTTAAAGCCAGTATAGAGAACCTCTCACTCCAAGACACTGACACAATGGTCAGTTTTGATGTCTCCTCCTTATTCACAAATGTCCCACTCAAAGATACTCTAGATCTCATCCAAGCCAAATTTCCTCCCGATATCTCAGCCCTATTTCAGTTCACCATGAACTCAGACTATTTCGTTTGGCAGGGAAAATTCTACAAACAGATAGAGGGTACAGCCCTAGGAAATTTTTTTTATGGAGACTTTTGAAGAAAAAGCCTTAAACTCAGCCCTACAAAAACCCACTGTCTGACTACACTACTTGAGTGATGTGTTCTTTATTTGGCCACATGGCTTAGACACAATTCACACCTTCCTAACACGCCTAAACAATCAACCCTCTAGAATCCAGTTCACCTTGGAAAAAGCAAACAACAATAGTCTCCCCTTTCTAGACATTCTGATTACATGCCAGCCTGATGGATCCCTGGTTTTCTCTGTTTACAGAAAACCGACCCACACAGGTAGATACATTCACCAGCAATCACACCACCCACCCTCACAACAATATGGGATTATAAAAACTCTATATAACAGGGCTAAATTAATCTGTTCAGACAACAATGCCCAAACTACTGAACTTAGCCATATCCTTAACACTTTCTTAGCCAATGGCTATAATCGTCCAAAAATCCAGAAAATATTAAACCAGTTACCCCCCCCCCCCCCCTTCTTAACAGAGATTACTAAATCTGTCACATTCCTTTATCTGGGGAATGTCTGAAAAGCTCACAAAAATCCTAAAAAAAAATATGACTTGACTACCTGTTACAAACTACTTAAGAAATTGGCTTCCCTTATCTGCTCCACCAAAGACCAGCCACTTCCCCTAGACCTACCTAGAGTATACCAGGTCCCTTGCAGCTGTAAACTGTCCTACTACGGCCAAACAGCAGGACAGCTAATATCAGGATATCCGAACCCAACGACTACATCTGGTTTCACCAATACAGCCACTCAGGACTTACAGACCATGAACTGATACCCACCACAGAATATGCTGGAAGAAAGCTGCTTTACTACACTGTAGCAAATATAAATATGAAAGATTGTTCCTGGAATCAGCCTCAGCTCTAAAAAAAACTTCCCAAACCTCAACAAATTTGGGTGTATGAGACTGCCCCAAATTTAGGAAGCTTGCATCCTTAGACCATCAGCCCAACAACCAAGACAACCCAATTTAGCCAGTTAGGGGGCAACTTTAGGACTCATTGACCAATGTCAGTTGTCTTCTTCAGCCTCATTTGCTCGTTGTTTGTTCCTGCATGCACATTATCATAGTTTTATGTTCCCAGAAGATGGCAATGTAACATTTCCAAAATATTGGAAGGTATTGATTAAAGTTTTTGAATTAATATTTTAGTATACATTGTCATTTCCTGAAAAATTTAAAATCATGTGCGACCAATGTATTAGTTTATCTAGAAGAATTACTATTCCTTAATATCCTTGTCGAACTAAACAAAGGGGGAAAAGTTTATACCATTTTGTTTTAATTTACATTTATATATATACTTATATCGGAACTTTGTGTGAACATCTCTAGTCTAGCTTTATTTATTTTTATAACCAAATAGATAATGATATTTGCAGGACTCTAGCGTTGATGTAATAAGCAGAAAGACCAGCTTCACCATAATTATTATATTTAATGTGTCGTTTATGTTCTTTTTGTCTAATAGGAATAGCAATTAAAACTCAACAATCCTTTCTTTTAGGGTTACATGGTGATCAGCATTCATTTTAAAAATTTTATGGAATTTACAACCCTGTTAAAAAAAAACTTTTTATTATCCTGATGTTTTATTGTCAAAAAAAAAAATTACATTTTTTTTTTTTTGATGATGATCTTAATGTGAAGATCGAAACATCGGGATAATAAAAAGTTTTTTAACACAGTTGTAAATTCCATAAAATTTTTAAAATGAATGCTGATCACCGTGTAACCCTAAAAGACTGGGTTTTAATTGCTTATTTTTATTAAACTCTTTATTTACATCATAATGTGATCTCATTACCGAAAACAAAATTTTGTCCACAAAATTCTCACTAATTTAAACATCTCTATCATCATCATCATCATCATCATCATCATTATTATTATTATTAAGAAGACCTCCAGGGAGTTAGAGACTCATCGAGGGAGGCCACATACTACACACACCAGCTATCACACTTATTCTTGAATTCATTCACACTGCTTGCACTCACAACATCCAATGTGAATCCATTCCAATCAAGCACCATGCTCTTAAGAGAAAAATCTAGCCCTCACACCTTTCTTGGCAGACTTCATTCTCAGCTTCCAAGAATGCCCTCTCATCCTTTCCCCACCCTCCATAAATAAAAATTCCATCAATTGAAATCCTGTATGATCGAGACGTCCAAACTGTTGAGAGGCTGACACTGGGACCCCCCCCCGGCCCAGCCAAACACCGAGAAGGAGCAAGGACAAAGGGCCACCCCTAGAAGCCACGAAAAGAAGCTGCGAGCAAGAGGGAGATGAACAGCCCCTCGCACGTCACCTCTTCTCCTCCTATCCACCAAACTCTGTAATCCAAATTGCTTTAACCTCTCAACATAGCCAACATTTGATTCCTGATATTGTTTTAGTCACTCAAAGCTGAACCTTTTCTAATGTTTCCACATCACAATGAAAACCAGGTGACCAAATCTGAGCACAGCAGTCTAAGTGTGGTTTGACCAGTGCTTTATACAATGGCACAACTACTTCCCTATCCCTGCATATCAGTGTACTCCTTATCATAGTGACAATTCAATGTGCAGTCTTTGCAACACTTGCAGTGTGATTTCTACACTTCATTCTACTGTCATCTTTGCTCAGGATCTTGAATCTTATCTACTACTTGAAGCACATTTCCATCAATATAGTACACAGTCTTATATTATTATTATTACATTATTATTATTATTCAGGCCTCCATGGAGTCAAAAGACTCATCGCGGGAGGTCCTTCCTAAGAAACACAAAGTCTATCAAGACTCATCGAGGGGGACCCCCCCTGAGAAACACAGTCAATCATACCACTCCTTAAACTCATTGACCGTTCTCGCTCTCACCACTCCATCAGGCAATGCATTCCATGGTTCAACCACCCTTCATGGAAAGAAACCACTCCTCACCCTCTTGCGAACAGTTTCCTTTCATAACTTCCAGGGATGGCCTCTTGTCATCACTCCTTCCCACTGTTCAACCAATCGAAAGAACTCCCCAGTGTCAACCCTGTAACCACCTTTCAACAGTATAAAAGTCTCAATCATATCACCTCTCCTTCTTCTATCCACCAAACTCTGCAGTCCACATTCCCTCAGCCGATCCTCATAACTAACATGGTACAATCCTGAAACCATCTTTGTCATCTTTCTTTGTATCCTTTCCACAGTTAATTTATCACCTTCAAATCCTGGTGACCAAATCTGAGAACAATAGTCTAAGTGTGATCTAATCAGAGATTTATACAACGGAATGATAACCCTTTTATCTCTGCAGGTCGGTGTCCTTCTTATTATTGTAGCAATCCTTTGTGTTACCTTCACCACCTTTGCAATATGTCCCCTAAATTTCAGGTTTCTATCAATCATCAACCCCAGATCTCTTGTCTCCCCTACTTCCTTCAATATAGCTCCACCAATAGAGTATGCAGCGTCCCATCGATATATCCCAAAACCTCAAGACCTTACATTTTGCTGCATTAAACCGATACTAGATATTTGCCCATCTATCTAGCTTATTCAAATCCTCTTGCAGGGTTACCACATCTGTACTATTACTAATAATCTTTCCCAGCTTCACATCATCTGCAAAAAACTGAATATTCCCTTGCAATCCACTGATAATGTCATTGATATAAAGGTTAAACAATATAGGTCCTAGCACTGAGCTCTATGGACCCCACTTGTAATCCTCTGCTTCCTTGAAACTATCCCACCACACACAACTCTCTGATACCTATCGGACAGCCAATCCTGAATCCAGTTGACCAATCTGACATCCAGACCCATGTGTTGCAACTTAAATATCAGCTTATCATGTGGAACCATGTCAAATGCTTTCGCTAAGTCTAAGAAAATGGCAGTATATGCCTTTCCCTCATCTAATGCTCTTGTAACTTTATTATAAAAGGCTAGGATATTGTTAAAACAAGAGCACCCCTTCAAAAATCCATGTTGACTCTCACGGGTAACACTACTCTCAGCAGCATTTTCCCATTGCTGTATGTGCCGCGTTGACCGTAGCCACAACTAGAAATGTGGCCAGAGTTCCAGAAAAGAACCGTTGGTGAACTAACGCCAGTGTATAAGTCAGCGAAGAGCGAAGAAGTGTTCCCTTCAAGAAGAATGAACGTGTGGTGCAGACGCCATGAGAAATATACGGTGAGGAAACTCAGAAGTCTAGTTAAGGAAGTCCCAATAACTACCAGAAAAGCAAGAACGGTAAGACACAAGCTTTCGTATTAAGATTGATTAATAACCAACGAGGGTATAAGAAACAGAACATTAAGGAGCTCCATATAGTCAACTTCCATGTTGTATCTAAAGAACTGTTTTCTTTTGGACATTTTGTCTACGCCTAAAGAGCAAGTGGCACCCTAAGCTTAAGCTGAGCTGGGAACCAAGGCTTCGGACTGTTTATTTTGGAGGAAAGATTTATGTCATTGTGTTAAGTTTAAATTTGAATGTTAACTGAATTTTGGGGGAAGATAAATCCTGAACTAAGATAGAATATTGTCCATGTGAATTTTGCGAGACGGAGTATATCTGATATAGTCCATGTCAGGATTGTAGAGTGTATCTATGTATGTGTGTTATTCCTATACATATGAACTGAGCAACTCAGTAGAGATTAACCAAGCCTGAACGTAGTTATACAAAGAAGAGTATGATATTGATAGTATAAGATTTTAGAGTAAACCTTTTGGATATGCTAACTTAAAAGAGGGGGGGGGGAGTTCAGACCTTTTATAATTGGAATTTTTAACTAAAGTGTATATATGTGTATTTGCTTAAATAAATGTATTTCTTTGATTCAAACCTCATGAGTCTGTCATGTTTCTGAGAATTGAGTTACCACTTGTTAAATTACGAACCGTGCATAAGTAAGAGGGAATCCATTAGTAACTAAGAAAGGAGGACCACGACTGCAAATCACTTGATCCCTATATTGCTTTCAGTAGTTTAAGATTGTGTGTCAGAATTCTGTTGCTGGCTGGCACAGTCGACTTAAAATAATATAAATTTGTCGGCAACGGAATAGCTGATTATAGCTAATGATAAGTAAGATAAGAAAGATAAGTAAAAGATAAATAAATAAATGATAGAGTACCAAATGTAACAATATGCTGACCACTTGGCCAATCTCTACAATCCAAAATGCAACACTTTCTTTATATTAATATTAAAACTACAATGACTAAAAACTAACAAAGAAACTGCTCCTTATGATTCCCCTCAACCTTGCATCATCAGCAAGCAAATAAAGATTTGTAGTCAATTTTCTACATAGTAATGCTAGAAACATTAGGAACAAATAGGAAGAGTTTTGCCATTGGTTAGTGCAATTTCATGAAAAGTTATCAGCATAAAGGAGACTTGGCTAACAGCAGATGATGTAGTTACTGGGATAGAATGTGAAGAATTTAGTATTTTGAGAGAAGGTAAAGAAGATAGGTTGTGGGGTGGGGAACTGCTTCTGATAGCAGATGAATTGTAGCCTAAAAGAATAGGAGATAGGTGGGAGGGTGGCTGTTCATTTGAAGCCATCTAGTGTGAGATCAAGGCCAATTAGACCACCAAGGAGGATCTGGAAGCAGGCATCAGCAAATTAGTGTAATGAGTGTAGGTTGAGTGATTATTATGGGAACTTCAACTATGGAGTAGTGTTATATATACTAATGCCAGAAGTATTAGGAACAAAAGGGAAGAGTTTTTAGTGTTGGTTAGTGCAATCTTGCCAAAAGTCATTTTATAGAGTTGTAGTTTTAATGTTAATAAGGACAAAATGTTTATATATATAATATTCATCAAAAGCTTGATTTGCTTCCTCAGTCTTAAGAAAAGGCTGGTTATATTCCACTAATTTGAGCCCTACCCAAGGGCCTATGAGTTGTGGAAATACTTTCTGAAAATGAATGCTGTGCCAAACAAAGCGGCCTTTTGCAGCTGCCCCATTTTTAATCCCTCTAACTCAAGTGCTTCTAGATGTTCTTTCAATGTTTTAGGGATGGCACCTAAAGCACCTATTATTATGGGAACAACTATTGTTTTCTTTTGCCAGATTCGTTCAACTGCGATTTGCAAATCGCGATACTTTGTAATTTTTTCTTTTTTTTTTTTGTCATCAATCTAATTATCTCCTGGTACTGATATTTCGATAAACTGAACACTCTTGTTTTCACTTTTTTCAACCACTGTGATATCGGGTTTATTATTATTTTTCCGGGCAACTCCAAGGAGTCGACAGACTCATCGAGGGAGGACCTGACATCATGTCACGAACACCTATTCGACATTCACACTGTATCTATCATACCTTGCCTTGAACTCATTCACGGTCGTAGCACCCACAACAGATTCTGGAAGCTTATTTCACTCATTCACCACTCTCATAGTAAAAAAACATAGCTCTAACACCCCTTATAACCACATTCTTGCCCAGTTTTCATGCATGGCCCCTAGTCCTCCGACCACCAGTCCTATTTTCAAAAAAATCTTCTGGATTAATCTTATAGAAACCCTTCAGTAATTTGAATGTCTCAATCATATCACCCCATTTCTGCCTATCGACCAATTTTTGCAACCCACAAATCTTCAACCTATTCTCATAAGGTTCATTCCACAGACCTGCTATTATCTTGGTCACTCGTCTCTGGATCCTCTCCACTTCCCATCACGAAGAAACCCTGGTGCCCATAACTGGGCACAGTAGTCCAGATGGGGTCTTATCAAGGCTCGATACAGAGGAACAATAACTTGTTTGTCTCTGCATGTTAAAGTATTTTTCAGAAGCCAAGTGATTTGATGAGCTGATTTAGCCACTTTTGCAATGTGCCCCCTAAACTTCATTTCCCTATCCACCAATACTCCCAAATCCCCGGCATCATCAATCTTCTGGAGTACAGTTCCATCAATGTGATATACTGCTGCTATTCTTTTTGCCTCAAAATGCATAACCTTACACTTTACCACATTAAACTGACATCCATTTTTCCTAGCTCAGTCCTCCAAACTCAAATCATCTTGTAAAATTTTGCCATCCTGTGTACTCACAATTGCTCTACCCAACTTTGCAACATCAGCAAACAAGTGAACACTTCCTCTCAGATCCTTTCCTATACAATTGATGAACAAATTGAAAAGTAGCGGTCCAAGAACAGAGCCCTGCGGCACAGCACTAGTCACAAGCCGTCTTTTAGACTCAACTCCTAAATAAACCACTCTGTGTTATCTCTCCTTCAACCTCCCTCCTATCCATCTCACCAACCCTATATCCATCCCCCTCTGCTCCAGTTTACTGATTAGAGTTCCATGTGGTATCCTGTCAAAGGCCTTGGCAAGGTCCAGTAGAATCACTGTAAACCCATTACCCTTATCTAGTTCAACCATCAGTGTGTTATAAAACGTGAGCAAGTTACTGAGGCATGATCTACCCTTCACAAAACCATGTTGTCCAACATACAATATCCCATTTTCATCTATCCAATCCTGTATTCTTTTCTTTACTAATTTCTCTAAGACCTTGATAATGATTCATGATATGCATCAGTCCGTAATTTACAACAGCAGTCTTGGAACCACCTTTATGCAGTGGAACTATTTCCCCCTCTTTCCATCCCCTTGGGACTAACCCAGACCCGAGACTCAAATTAAACAAAATGGTCAAGGGTACTGACAATTCTTTAGCCGTTTCTCGTACGACACGAGCTGGTATACCATCCAATCCCACAGATGTATTGACATTGAGGTTATGCAATAGACTGCTCACCTCCACTTCATTCACCACAATTCCCATATAATCTACTGGTTCATTCATTCATTTCTGCAATGTCACAACATGGATGACATGTTGTTGCAAAGTGCTCACTCAGTAACTCAACTATATGAACTGATTCAGTTACCTCCCTACCATCAGCATTCTTTAAAATCATTCTGCTATATACATTTTTTCTTTTACTTGCAACATATCGAAAAAACTGTTTAAGATTCTCCTTGGCCTACATGGCCAATGTTCTTTTGTAATCCTTTTTTGCTTTTCTGCCGGTCACCTTTCTCCTTAAATACTCTCCATAGTTGTTTCTTTTTTTGCAGCTCAAGCTTAATGGTGTTATTCATCCATTTAACCCCTACTTGATTTATTATTCAGACTCTAGATATACAGTCAGCCATTGCTTCATGCAAACACTTCTTAACTGCCTCCCAGGCACTATCAACTTCTAGCCCTTGCAGTTGTACATGCCATTCCACTGAACCAATCAAACTCCTAAGCTTGTCATACTTACCAGCCCGATAATTCCTCATGTATCCTGTCTTAATTGTAAATTCCACACCTTTAGCCACCTCTCAAGTCAAGACTCTATGATCACTCTCACTAATTGGTGGCAATGTGGTCATATTTGTTACAGCCAAATCGTCAGATGTAATTACTAGGTCAAGCACTCTCTGACCCCTAGTATTTTCCATTACATGCTGTTGCAGATAGTTATCCCTTAA
Organism: Typopeltis vanoorti; assembly: GCF_054136105.1. NCBI lineage: Eukaryota > Metazoa > Arthropoda > Arachnida > Uropygi > Thelyphonidae > Typopeltis > Typopeltis vanoorti. The sequence continues at coordinate 92,032,636 of NC_143570.1, forward strand.
TAACCGCATAAAATCCAATTCCTTCCACCCGTGTGTCCTCTCCTCACTCCAATCAATACACCATTGTTGAAATCTCCAATAATAATTACCCTCCTTCCACTAATTTCTTCTATTTGCTTGTGCATACTGTCTTCGCCATCTTTTCCATCACATGGTCTATAGCAGCACCCAATTGTATATTTTGTTCTGTTAGCCACAATCTCACACCAAATAGCCTCAAATGTGCTCTTTTCTCTATCCTGCAGTTCCACTTCTATTCTCCTTGGCTGTAGCTCAGCAGCTATCATCAATAACACTCCCCCCTCATTTTATTCTCCCTGTCATTCCTGAACACACTATACCCATCACATTCAATCTCACTAGCTATATCATCTACATTCAGCCATGATTCACTAATGCCAGTAACCTGTGGTCTGGAAGTGCCAACCATGGCCAAAAACTCTTCCTTCTTGTTCCTAATACTCCTAGCATTAGTGTACATGAATTTAAGATCCCGTTAGCCATTTAAAATAGTTAATATAAGGCATGTACACTAATGCTAGGAGTACACTAATACTAGTATGCTACCTTGTTGCCTTATATTAACTATCCCATTCTGATTCGTTGTCCTTATTCGCTCGGGCATATTATACTCATTCATATATTCAACTGCCTCCGTAAGGTCTGTGTATCTACCCCCCCCCTAATAAATTTAATTTCCCTGATTTTGCACATCCACTACATTCAGCAACACATTTTCAAGTCTCCTTACACCGTATCCATTCAAATGTAAGCCATCCATCTTATATAGATCCTTTTGCCCATCGAACTTGCTCTACACTTCCACAAATTCCACGCATAAAGTCATTTGCAATTATGGCCCTTCTTTTAAACACTTCACTGTCATACCACGGCAAAAGACTAATCATCCTAACTCTCTCACTCTTTTCTTTTGCTGCCTCAAACACATTCCAATTATTACATTCCAAGCTTTTGTCAATCTGGATTTTGAAATCCCAGAGTATTTTAGCTTTTTCATTCTCAGCCACTTTCTGGTGAATTTTATGCTTCGAATAGTCTTTAGATACTTTAAATCCATACTTTTTACATAAATGCCAGTGGATTATCTTAGCTACGTTATTATGTCTTTTACGGTACTCAATTTGTGTGATTTTGCTGCATCCACTTATAATATGGTCTACCATTTCTTCCTTTTCTTTACACAATCTACATTTACTGTCTCTTGAATTTTTTGTATTTTTGCCTTCATAACGTTGGTTTTAATGGCCTGTTCTTGCGTTGCAAAAATTGCCGATTCTCTTTCTTTCTTTAGTGCTCCATTTCTCAACCATTGCCAGGTCAATTTGCTGTCAGCGCTTTCCTCTATGCTGTGAAGGTATTTTCCATGCAATGCCTTATTTTTCCATCTTTCAGTTCTCACTTTTATTTGGTTCGTTTTGTATTCCAATATTGTCTCCATGGGTTTAAATAAACCCTCTTTCCGTACCTCAATTAGAAATTTTTCTATTGTTTGCTGCAGATAATCATTCAAATTTCATTTTTCTTCAATAACTTGCTTCACTTGTAATAATCCTCTACTCCTTTTTTGTGTGATAGATAGAGCCTACCAGTGTCACTGTGAAGATTGAGGGCATGGTGCATTGTTATTAATTTTCAAGTTTTTCGGTCTAAATCTTCCATCTCTACTGGGTCCATTCAACAATGCCTGCTGGTATTAATTGCTTTTATCAAATTTCTAGCATTAAGCATTGATTTAAGGAGTTTCCTTAATTGTCTTATATATTCTGCTCTAGTTCTTTCTTTGATCTTATTGTACAGAATTTGTGATGCTTCTAAAATTCCCAAATATTTGTATTTGGCTTCGAATTTTATTGCCTTGATTATTTCACCATTGAGCAGCTCGATTTCGTTCAGATCTTCAAACTTTCCTCTTGTTATTCCAGCAATCGCACATTTGTCTAAGCCAAAATCCATTGATATATCTTGACTAAATATGTGCACGGTGTTAAGCAATGATCCGAGTTCATTCTCTGATTTTGCATACAACTTCAGATCATCCATGTATAAAAGGTGAGATATCTTTGCACTCTTTTGTGCAGTTTTATAACCATGAGCAGTTTTATTTAAAATTCTAGTTAAGATGATCAATGACAATATAAACAATAGAGGAGATAATGAGTCTCCTTGAAAGATACCTCTTTTTATGTTTACCTCTCCAATTTCTTCTCTATTCAGCTCTAAACCAAAGTTGTTTTCCAGTTTTTCATGCTGGATTGCAAAAATGTTTGTACGTTTTTGCTAATACCGAATAGTTCTGTGCATTTTAAAATCCAACTATGAGTCACCGAATCAAAGCTTTTTTATAATCTATCCAAGCCATATGAAGGTTGGTTTTTCTACATTTGCAATTTTTCAGAATCATTTTATCAATCAGCAATTGGTCTTTTGTGCCTCTTGAATTTTTGCTATTACATTTTTTGTTCAATTGGGAAAAGAGAATTTGCTTTAAGATAGCTGTATATTTTATCAGCTAGTATGATGCCTGTGAGTAGCTTAAAAGTTGTTGGCAGGCAGGTTATTGGTCAGAAGTTTTCTGGGTTTGGACCTTTTCTTTATCCTTTATGATCAAAAGTGGGCCCATTGATGGAGTTTCCTCTAGCAGAGTGATGAGGAGTGGTGTCTAAGGGAGACTGTAACATATTTTTCGAACGAGTCCCTCTGCCTAAAACCCGAACACATCCCTTGGTAACCCGCACAACGGACGATGCGGTATGAACATTTTTTGATGACACAACATAAATTTAAAAACAATGAATTTTAATTAGGAAAAGATTTTTGGAAAATTTTCTAGTGTTTTTTTCGTTTTCTTTGGGGGTTGTAATGGTGTCTAACCTTTACAATGGGTTGTAAAGGTAAAAGGTTGTAAACCACCTATTATGGTTGCAACACCTATTATGTTGTTGCACCACCTTTAGACTTGAACTACGTTCAGGTGCACACTTAACTGTTTGCTTACTTGGAATTAGGAGATACATCTATATCTCCTCCAGAGATTCTTATGCAAAATAAAAACACCTTTTAGCAACTTGTATAGGTAAAGTTGATAAGGCTCTGTATTACTAAAACCTTGGTATTTAGGGTCTACCTACTCACTGATGAGACCCCAATGAGGGTGGAAACTGGTGCGGGACGGATCTGGCTTTGAGAGGCTCCACTTGGAGGTAGGTTTTTGCCTGTCTCTGAGTTTATGGCTCTGCTTGGTGGTTGGTTGAGCCTGCCACTGGGTAGAGCCAATGCTGAGAAGTTCTTCTCGGTGACGGGGTGAGCCTGTCATCGAGTGGAACAGTGCTGAGTTGGGCGATCTTTTGGGATCGTCTTATTTTTAGAGCCCGCTTCACCTATACATAAGGTTGAAACTGGTCTGGGTAGTGACCCCACCCATAATGTATTGCAGTATACATCTCTTAGTGAGATGTGCTTTACATTACGGAAAATACTAAGAATAGTGATCAGAGCTTTACCCGCCTTTATAATGAGTTGCCCTGGTGTTGCACCACTTTTAGACTTGAACTACGTTCAGGCACAAACTTAACTGTTTGCTTACTTGGGATTAGGAGTAAAATAACCAAGTTTATAAAATTACTTGGTAACCCTAATATACATTACCCAAGGTAAAAAAAACTTATTTACATATACTTTCTATATATATATATATATATATATATATATATATATGTGTGTGTGTGTGTGTGTGTGTATGTATGTATATAAGGCTGTGTACTATATTGATGGAACTGTGCTTCAGGAAGTTGGTTGATAAGCAAAAAAGAAGGGAAATGATAAAAACATTTAAGTTACTTAAAGGGTTTTATATGATTGATGTAGGGGAAATGTTTCAGCACTTGGCTAGAGGGGGTAGAACATGAGATCATCTCTGGAAGTTCGATAAAGGTTTGGTTAGTAGGGGCATGAGGACTAGATTTTTCACTTGGAAAGTTGTGAATGAATGGAATAGATTGCCAGAATCAGTTGTTAGTGCTTTGTCTGTTAATGGATTCAAGGAGAGGTATATTATATTGTATGGATAATTTGGGTCTCCTGCAGTGAGTCTTCAAACTCCTTGGAGGTGCTTGTACAATAATAATAATAATCCACATGATATATCGTTTACAAACAACTTAAATAGCAGTGAACCCAAGAACAGAACCCTGGTGCGCACATGCACACACAGATACTCTGTCTTCATTCAGACCATGCCTGTTTCACTGAGTCTGACTCTGATTTCCACTCATACGTTATTCATTCCCACCTTTATGCATTACATCACTTTGTCCTACCTGCAGTTACATCTTCAATCTTGTATCCATCTTCCTTTTGCCGTACAACTTGTTTGGCTGTGCTATTCTGCTTCCCACACGTCCTTTGATCATAACTAACTTTTTGATTCTATGCCTTCCCAGCAAACAATAGCTTCTGTATTCTTAAGAATATTGATACTAGTTGACTAGAGAGCTAACCATAATCTGCCACCTTATAATTCCGCATATATTCTTTCTTGGTAGTAACCATTTCTTGTTTCACTACTTCCCAAACAAGTACGTCAGGATGTACTTGTTTGGGAAGTAGTAAAATGAGGTATTAGCAACCACATCTTGTGAAGATATCACCAAATCAATAAACTTTTCGATGCTTGCTTCGATCACATGCTTAAGATATTTATCACTTAGAATATTCAAAAAATTCACTCTCCTTGTTCCTGTACACTATCACTTCTTTCCTGTCTACATTCCTGTAATTAACATCTCCCAGTAGAGGCTTCTTCTTTTTACATACACAGCTAATTGCATAAACATTACATAATTAGTATTCTCTCCATTTATTTGATATAGTCATCTGTTAATTTTAGATTCACACCACACATATTTAAAATCTTCATATGCACTACCCTTTTCATCCACCACTCTTTGTGGACAATTCCTCTGCAATCATTAACAGTACTCCTCACCCTCTTTTTACCTTTCTGTTCGTCCAGAAAACTGTATACTCTTCAATTTCTATTCCCAGTAGTACATCATCCTCACAACCAAGTTTCACTTACACCAATTATTTTTGGGCATACTGACTCAATCAATGCAACAAACTCAGTTTCCTTATTATGAATACCTTTTACACTTGTATACAAACATAACAATCCCTATTCCTTTGTCTGCCATCCCAAGAACACTATTACTCACTATTCTGATAGCCTTATTACACTACTCTCTTCATTTAGACTGTGCCTGTTTCACTGAGTCTTACTCAGATTTCCACTTATATGCATTTCATCCCCACCTTTATGCATTTCATCACTTTGTCCTACCTGTACTCACATCTTCAGCCTTGTATCCATCTTCCTCTTGCCCTACAACCTGTTTGGCTGTGCTATTCTGCTTCCCATACACCTTTTGGATGATAACTAACTTTTTGATTCTATGCCTTCTCAGCAAACAATAGCTTCTCTAAATGTCCAATACCAAACGCATTCAAATTAAACCTCCTTTGCCTCACACAACTCTGTCATCTTGCTATTCATTATCTTTGCTCTTCTTCTCAATTGACTATTATCATATCTTGGCAACATTATAATGACTTTCTCAACAACACTATTTTCCTTTACTTGCCACAGCAACTTCCTCAAGTCCTATCAACATTCTGTTTTTAACCATCTAATTTGGTTGTTCTCACAACTACCACTAAAGTGCCTACATTGCACAATTGGAGGAATGACGGTACGTTGCGCCCTCCAGTTGGAAAAGGCCTAAGTTCAATTCTCGCCATGATGATAGTAATCTTTATATGGTTTTTTTTTTCAGTTGAAGGTGAGTTAGCTGATCTCACACAGAAGTAGCAAGGTTTTTTCTCCTGGAAACTCGGGTTTTGTATCCTGCATGCAGAAAAATTGGCCTTGAGAACACACAATTTACAAAAAAAAAAAAAAAAACTAGTAGTGATGGTAGGCAGTAGATTGCATTGTGCAGATGATGATAGTTGCAGTTTACTGTAGTTGGTGAATTAAGTACTGGAGACAGAGAGTAGGTGCTATCCCTTGATGAGTCTTTGGACTCCTTGGACTTATCACATAGTACTAATAATTCTGATGCCTGTGCTTCCTTCTCTCTCTACAAAGCAAAAGTTATTTGTTTCAGTGTTCTCCTAAGAAAACATGTTTTGTGTACTTTGTTATTCATCACACCTGTAATGACTGAGTTCCCATACAATACTATTTAGTTGTCTTTTGACTATTTCATCATAATGCTAACATCCTCCTCCTGATTCATATCAACTAATTTCTTTCTTTAGATTCATCTCTATAAAATTATAGACTACAACCATTTTAAAAAATAATTATGACCAAGTGAGGAATTTAGTCTCAAGCAAAAATATTGAATAGGGTAGTCAATTCAGAAAGTAAAGGTGGGTTGGTAGGGGACTAAAGAGATTATTATTATTATTCATGACACCTCCAAGGAGTCCGAAGACTCATCGTGGGAGGACACCCACTGTACAACTCTCCGTCTCCACTACTACACAGAACTTCTACTCCTAATCGCCTGCATTAATGCCATCTACTGCCCACAACCACCACCACAGCTAGTATTTTTTGTCTGTAAATTGCGTGTTCTGAAGGGCCGATTGTCTGTGCGGGATGAAAAACCTGAGTTTCCTGGAGAAAAAACCTTGCTACCTCTGTATGAGATCGGCTAACTCGCCTTCAAGTGAAAAAGTCCATATAAAGATTCCTCCCATCATGACGAGAATCGAACCTAGGTCTTTTCTAATCGAAGGGTGCAACGTACCGTCATTCTTTCAATTGTGCTATGGAGGCACTATATTGGGCGGTTTTGCACTACTCTTTGGCAGCTCATCGCCACCTTGGCCGTGTGCATGCTCCTGTCATAGGTCTCTCCATTGATGAGACAAACGTCTCAATCTCCTCCATCCTACAAGCAGACCTCTCCTCTTGTAGGATGGAGATGCTGCAGTTTCTGTATAGTCATACCAGAAGTATCAGGAACAAGAGGGAGGAGTTTTTGGCATTGCTTAGTGCAACCTCACCAAAAGTTATACGCATTAGGGAGACTTGGCTAACAGCAGATGATGTAGTTACAGAGAGAGAGAGAGAATGTGAAGGGTTTAGTATTTTCAGGGAAGATAGGATGGGGGGGGGTGAGGATGAGTACTGCTGATGATTAGCAGATAAATTGCAGCCAAAAAGAATAGGAGACAGGTGGGAGAGTGGCTATTCATTTGAAGCAATCTGGTGTGAGATTAAGACCATTAAAACAAAATATACAGTCGGTTGTTCTAGGCCAGGGAGTTCCACAGATGATTTGGAAGACACGCATTGCCAAATTAGCAGAATGAGTACAGATTGAGCGATTATTATGGGAGACTTCAACTATTGAGATATAGACTGGAAGGAAGAAAGGTCACATGGCAGGACGGGAATAGAATTTATTCATCTGCTGAGAGATAATTACTTAAGGCAACATGTGATGGAGGGACCAGTGTTGGGAGAGTATTGGACCTGATCAGAAGAGTATCCATAGCCAAGGTACATTGCTTCTAATTGGTGAAAGTGACCATGCAGTCTTGACTTGGGAAATTGTACAACATTAGAAATATTCTGTCTAGAAGGGGTATATATGAAACTACTAGGCAGGTGATTATGACAGGCTTAGGAAGAAGTTTAAATCTGTGCCATGGCATAAAACACTGCAGGGTAAGGATGTTAGTAGTGTGTGGGATATAGTTAAGGATCATCTAGAGAAAGCAGTATTAAATTTTATACCTAGGGTAAGGAGGGTTAATCAGGTAGATGTTAGATGGATGAGTGATACCATTAAGCATGAACTGCAGAAGAAAATGTTGTGGAAGGTATATAAAGAGAAAGGTGACCAGCAAACTCAGGAACAGTACAAGGATCAGGCAAGAAAGGTGACCAACATGGCAAAATCAGATTATGAAAAGAATCAGGCCATAGGAAATGCCAAATAGTTCTTTCTTTATGTGGCAAGTAAGAGGAAGAATGATTATGGAAAATTAATCTTAATGAGTGAATGATGGTCATGAGGAGACAGAAGCAGGAAAAAATAGTTGTTACTGAGTGACCACTTTGCAAGTGACAGACACTAATGTGGGAACAGAGGTGGATGAATTGGAGGTTCTCAGGATATTGCAGAATCTCAATGTAAATATAGCTGTTGAATTAGATGGGATATCATCTACAGTTTTGTGAGAAAGAATGTGCAAGGGAACTTGCAATGCCATTGACTAATCTGTCTAATTTAAGCCTCAGCTCTGGTAGAGTTTCAAGGTAGTGGAAAGAAGGCAAAATTATTCCTTTGCATAAGGGAGGTTCTAAGACTACAGTAGCAAATTATAGACCTGTCATTATCTCAGACATGGTGGTAAAAGAATTAGAAAAATTGGTCAAAAAGAGAATTCAAGAATGGGTAGATAAAAATTTGATCCTGTATGAGGGTCAACATGGCTTTGTAAAGGGTCGGTCATGCCTTAATAATTTACTAACTTTTTATAATAGAGTAACAGCTGAGTTGGATAAAGGAAATGGCTACACGATGATTTTGCTGAATTTTGCAAAGGCATTTTTCAGAATACCACATTCTGAAAATGTTGTGGAACTCTGTTACACAAATTAGAATAAATGGAATTGGATATGACATTGGTTAAGTGGATAAGAGAGTGGCTGCGGACAGATATCAAAAAGCGGTATATGGAGGAGCAGAATCAAGGCGAAAACAGGTGACTAGTGGTCTGCCACAAGGGTCAGTGCTTAGCCCATTGCTGTTTAACTTTTACATAAATGATATAGGAAATATTCAGTTGTTTGCTGATGATGCAAAATTAGGTAGAGTAATAGTTAATCATTACAATGTGGTGAGCTTGCAGGACGTTTAAATAGGCTGTCAGTATGGGCAAAAGATAATGGGTATCAGTTTAACGTGGAGAAATGTAAAGTTATTCATTTTGGAATAAATAGATTACAAGCTGTGTATCATATTGATGGCACTGTACTCCAGGAAATAGATGAAGCTAGAGATTTAGGGGTGGTGGTAGACAGAGAATTAAAGTTTAGAGGGCATATTGCTATGGTAGCCCATAATATTACTTGGCTATTGAAGAACACGTTAAGAAGTAGAGATCAGGAAGTTGTCAGTCCTCTTTATAAGGCCTTGATATGCCCACATCGATTTCTTGGGAATGAGGAAGTGCGGTGGAGAGGATTCAGAGGCAAGTGACCTGTGGAATATTCTCTATTATGATAGATTGCAGGTGTTTGGATTGCAGAAGTTGGTTGATAGAAGAAAAAGAGGGAATATGATAAAAACATTAACATTTCTTAAAGGATTTTCTAGGAAAAATGCAGGAGAAATGTTTTGGCACTTGGGTAATGGGGACTAGAACAAGGAGTCATCCCTGGAAGTTGAATAAAGGTGCAGTCAGTAGGGGTGTGAGGACTAAAATTTTTTTTGCTTGGAGAGTAGTGAATGAGTGGAATGGGTTGACACAGTCAGTTGTGTGTGTTTTTTCTGTTAATGGGTTGAAGGAGAGGTCTGATAGATTGGGTCTCCCAGAATGAGTCTTCAGACTCCATGGAGGTGCCTGTATAATAATAATTATTATTTTAATTTCTTGATGTTTCAACCTTCATATTAAGCTCATCATCTGTAGTATACACATATGTACAGAGGCAAACTATTATATTTCAAACCGTATTCCAAAATGACAATAATTTGATCAACCATATTTGACTGGTCTGACCTCTAGTGGATGAAAATTATATGAAATCTTTATCCTATTAATAACATTGTCAGAGACCAAATTCATATTGATACTTTTAATACAACATTAGTGGTGGCCTAATCAATAATTCAATAAATAATTCACCATCAGTGTTAACGCTAAGATCCTAGTGTGAGATTAAGTTAATAGTCCTAATTATAATTTAAAATGAACTCTTACACCAAAAGGTTATGTGGGGAGAATATGGACCATCCATATCCTTGGAATTTTTCAAGAATCATTATTAAGATTAGGGTGATTGATAAGAAGTTCACAAGCCTCTTTAAATTTGTGCTCATACCATGTTTTGGTGCGATGTAATGAATAGACATTTTTTCCAGTCAATTTTGTGTATAATATTTATTGTGTCTTTGATGAATAGTGCATCCAGTTTCACCTATATATAAGTCAAATTACAGGTACACTGAATACAGTATACTCCAGGGTTGACCAGTGTAGTGAGTGGATCCTTCGAGGAGCTGAATAAGTTCTTTAATTTGGCAGGAGATTTTAAGGTGGTATTAAGATTGTATTTCTGTTGAATTCTGTTTATTTTATCTGATATCGCTTTAATGTACAGAATGGCTACAGTTTTATTGTGAGCTAGCATATTTTTATTATTAGGTGCAGTCTTGTGAAGAATTTTGTTCATTTTTGCTGTAACCATTTTTTAGTAAGGTATTGCTGATAATTTTTAATTCGTGCTTAAGTGCTTGCTCATTGAAGCAAATCTTTAAAGCCCTGTTTTTTAGTACGTTAATGATACCTAGTTTTTGTATTAGATGGTGATAAGAGTTTGTGTATATATCGGCCAGTATGCGTAGGCTTGCGGTAAACAGTGAATGAAAGACTGCCCTAGAGTAGACGTGTGACAAGTGAATCGAAAAATTTAAGTGATTTTTGACTTTCGATTTCAGTTGTGAATTGTTTGTGTTTGTTTAGGCGGCTGAGTAAATTGTCTAATGTCTGGCAACCATGCGGCCAGATGATGAATTCCTCGCCAACGTATCTAAGCCAGACTTTGAGTTATAAAAAAGTAAAAGAATCTTGAGCATGTTGCTCAAAAGGTTCCATGTAAAAGTTAGTAATTTATGTGTGTGGGGAGGAGGTATGGCAAGCCCGTGGCTGTGCTTTTTTTTGCAGGGGATAATTATTTTGCACAAAATTACCATTATTTTTTTAATACGAGTCTTGCACTGGGTCATATTCCTAAGGAGCGGAAGGAGGGCAAGATTGTACCACTTCATAAAGGAGGTGATAGAAGTCAAGCATCAAACTATAGGCCTATCTGTGTATTAGGTGTTGTAGTTAAGTTGTTGGAGAAGCTTGTGAGAACTAGGATTCAGAATTGGTTGACAACGATGGTATTATTTTTCATGGACATTTTATTTTTGTAGACAGAAGACGTCTTAGGCTTGTGCGGCAATAATTGAGCTTTGCGTTGTGTATTGAAGGCCAATGCTTGCTTGTCTAGTCACAGCTACCTTGGCTTACTCGGTTGTAGGAGCTTACAGGTCCTCGCTGCAGCACTGCGATTTCATGCGCATGCATAGCCATGTCCGCTCCCTTCACGTCATCTTAAACACAAGGCCACACGCAGTCATAGTACCTCTAGCCAGTGAGCTTCAGTCAGTCTTTACAAGTGTGCATGTTGCTTGGGAAAATTGTGTTACAACGAACTTTTTATGACAATGTTATTGACCAGTTCATAAAGAAGAACCGTAGGGTAGAATTTGCATTTAAGTAGCTAAATTGAAAAAGATAAAATATCATTTGTAAAATAAATGTTGTATTTGTATGATTAAATGTGCATAAATTTCTAAATATATAGTTTTAAATGGTCAGTAATTCATTATTCCACTAATCAGACTTCAATCACACCTCTCACTCCCTGAATGATAACAAGAGCAAGCATGAATTTCAAGACCAGCATTTGCCCTTGAATTTCTTTGAAAGTTTCATCAGACCTATAAGCATTTAAAAATTTATTTAGATTGTTCAATGCATCTAAAGTAAGTTGGAGATTCATAGATGAAGACTGCAGTATTTTGCTGACAAAATTCACTTTATTTAAAATATCATACCAAATCTTTGGCGCCTTTACTATCCTGGTGCCTGTGTGTGTCGCACATATGAAGGGCGAAACGTCGGGAAATTGAAATAATTATTTAAAACATGGTTGTAGAGTCCATAATTTGTGTAAAATGAATGCTGATCATTGTGTAACACTAAAGGAAAAGGAAAAGAAAAAACATATTCAGCATGTGCATACAAACACAAACTGACTGTAAAAGGCAGGTACCTAAAGTCCTAACTGGCATCCTCTATGGATGTGTGGATTGGAGTCTTAAAATGGTCTTCCAGACTTTAGTCAATGTGATGTAGCCAAATTTAAGTTTGGAAAATGCTGTAGTGCTGTGACAGATTCCAGTAATAGTCTTTCTGATTTAAGTAAAAGTTTCTGTATAAATGTGATCATTTCTGGATAAGTTTTTTTTTTCTTTTTTTGGAGGTTTTACCAACTAAAGAAACTTATGCTATGCAGAAATTACCACACTTAACAAATTTATGTCAGAACCCAGAATATTATCACCACAGCAGATCTGATAGCTGGATTAGATATAACACACTTGATCAGAGACTAGAGAAATGAGAGTTCTGAGAAGGAATAGGGAAGTGTATAGAGTGGTATCAATGACTGTATCAGAGAACTTATGGACTTGTAGAAAGTGCGATATTTTGTTAGACTATGAGGTAACAAATGCAAAACACACTGAAAGAATGAAAGTTAGCATAAATGAAAAACAGAAAATGAACAAAAGCTAGTGAGACTGAGGGAGAGAAAGAACACAAGAATGCAGAATTGAAGGTAAGTGATAAAGGAGTGAAAAGAAGTCTAAATGATGAAACAGAAGTAATATACAGCAGAATGAGAGGTAGCAAGACTATGGGAGTGACAGAGAGTGAAATTTCTGGAAAGCAAGATTTGAAGAAAGAATTATTCAAAATGAAATAATGAATATGTGCAGTGATAGTAGACATTTAGTGAAAACAAATGAAAGTATGCAAAAGAATAGAAAGAAAGAGGTGACGAGCGATTCGAGAATAATGTATGGAGATTCTATTGTTGGAAGATTGGTTAATGAAAGAGTCCATAAGGTCTGCTATCCAGGAGAGAGAATGAGCATGATAATTTATGCTTTAGACATGAGGAGGAAACAAGCATGAGAATTATTGGTGGTTGAGAGGACAAATGATTTAAGTTGACATAAGGAGAATGTAATGCGGATATCAGGAAGTTACTGAGGACAGTGAAAGATAACTGTATATTAGGAAAGGTTGTCAGTATGTTTCTAAGGTATGAAAATAGTGATTTGAGATGGCGAGCCAGAATCATGAGTGGTATGCTGGCAAATCTGTGTGTCAAGGGAATGCAGTTAATGGATGTATGGCATATATTTGAGAGCATAATAGAATTATTATTATTACTAGTACTACTACTACTACTATTACTACGTGACACCTCCAGGGAGTCCATAGACTCATTGAGGGAAGGCACACCTTCTCTATAACTCTGTCTCCACCAACTACAATAAATCCGTAACTATCATCATCATCATCTATACCAATGCCATCTATCATCCACCACCACTAGTATTTTCACAGATGATCACAATCCATGCCCACGACTGGATTCGAATCTGCAGCCTTTTTGTCTGGAGAGCGGATATGCTAACCCTGACCAACCAGGCCAGCCTGGTTATACAGACGTGATGCATTGCATTTGAATGGCTGTGGAGTGAGTGACCTGGAGAAACTGTTATTAGATGTGTTTGATGAAAGCAAGAGATCTGATGTAAGAGGTGAAGTGAAAGATCAAGAGAGTGGTAATGAAAAGACTGAAGTGCTTGGCAATGGAAACAGTAGTGTTTTGAGAGATGGAGAGAACAGGGAGAGCCTGGGTGGACAGGGAGGCATGGCATAGGTATAGTGGATATTGGGAGTAGTAGCAAATGTATGTATGTATGGGGATGATCAGCATAGAAATGAAATAGATCGGGATGCTAGTGACGTAGTTGAGACTATGCATATATATATAGTAAGTGGTAATAAAGGTGATTGAGCCAGAGCAGTTGTGGTGAAGAAATCACAAGCAACCAACAGCCAAGTTTATTTAAAAATGCAACAGTTATCAGAAATAAGGGAGATGAAATTGTTTCACTGATTGAGTTTATTTACCCCAAAATTGTTGGAATAAGTGAAACATGGTTGAATGAAGATGATATCCTAATGGGAATAGAAATGGAAGAGTAGAGTGTTTTTCAAGGATAGACGGGAGGGAGAGTGCTACTGATGATAGCAAGGAAATTATGGCCATATAAGGTAGACATGAAAGAGGGAAATAGTGGCAATGGTTTTAAGGCAGTATGTTGTGAGCTGGAGCTTGACAGGAAGAGATGTGTAGTTGGATTTTGGTATAGGTCAGGGAATGTAGAGGGTGGTGATGAAGAAATGTATAAGCAACTTTGGTTAGATAACAAGGAAAGGATGATTGTTATGAGTGATTTTGATTATGGTGGTATAGATTGGAATTGAAGAGATAGCATTTGGGAAAAAGAAAAATGAATTTCTTCTTGAGAGATAACTATCTTGGGCAGCATGTAAAGGAGGGCATGTGAGGATCAAGAGTGTCGGATTTATCATTTCATCAGAGGATGTAATTGTGAGTAGAGTTTTGCAGTTCCCTCCAGTTGCTGACAGTGAATATGATGTGATGACATGGGTTAAGGCTAACTATGTTAAGACTTCTGTGAGGAAAGGATGTATGCAAAGTACAATGCTGGTGATTATGACAACCTTAGTAGACAGCTTGTCTACTAAGTACAATGCTGGTGATTATGACAACCTTAGTAGACAGCTTAGTGATGACATGGGTTAAGGCTAACTATGTTAAGACTTCTGTGAGGAAAGGATGTATGCAAAGTACAATGCTGGTGATTATGACAACCTTAGTAGACAGCTTTGAGCTATAGCATAAAATCAAGAGTTGAGTAGTAAGAAAATAAATGGTGCTAGGGAACTGACAAAGAAATGTGTAACAGCATCAATATGTGAATGTATTCTGAAGGTGAAAAGGCTGAATAGGTGTAAAATGTATGAACAAGGGGTTAAGCATGAAATCTGGATTTTGGAAGCAACACAAGATGAATAATAGGAAGTTGCATGAAGAGTATAAAGAGCAGGTCAGGAGAGTGACTCAGTTGGTAAGTACAACTAAAGTGCAGTATGAGAAATTTGCAAGTCAGGCTATGTAAAAGTGCTTGTGAGTTTTTTTTTTTTTTCCGATGTGCTGCAGGTAGAAGGAAGAATGATTATGGTAAGATGCTGTTAATGGATGAAAGTAGGAGATTGGTGACTTCTGCAAAGGACATAGTTGAGGTGTTGAGTGAGCAGTTCATCAGGGTGTATCATCATCAGTGTGAAATCACAAGCTAAAGTTTAGAGAATGAAATGAAAGAAACCTTAGAAGACTTAATGGTGAGTAAGCAAGAGGTATGAGGAATTAAGTAAGTTAGATGTCAATAAGGCAATAGGACTTGATGGCATATCACCACGTGTCTTGAGAAAATGTTCTCTACAAAGGTAGTGATAAGGTTTAAGTTAAGGGATATTACATCCCATATGGTTTCTTAGACGAATAAGAAACTCAAAGTGTTTCATGCCGAATATAGTAGAAACTATATAAAGTTCGGCGATTCCAAGCGTAAGCAAACACCTGGATACTGCAGCAACTGACCCTTAACCTTCCTACCGGCTAGGATGTCTATAGACGTCCAACTAAATCTGGATAACATTCAGTCCACCTGTTTAAAGAACCTGGATAAGAAGTGCAATTTGACTGTCATGTCCATTAGAGGGTGTGATAAACCCTCACGCTGAAGAGAAAGGTTAATCGGATTATCTCCCGTTCGTAGCTGCCTCTCAGTTGCCTATAACAAGAAACGGACTTTCTTGTTCCATGCTGGTGAACTGGATTTTAGTTATATATGATAGACTAAAAATAGAGAAATTATTTATATTTTTGTTTTCTCTTTTTATTGTACAATACAGTTTTAATTTCTGGACAAAATAAAGGTCTTGCATAATTTCTTCACTTAACCAATTTAATTTTTTATTTTTTGCACTAATTTTTTTCTAATCGCTACTAGACAAAAGATTTTTCTTTGTTCTTGAAGAAATTAATTCACGATAATTATTTGAAATATTCTTTTAAAAAGGAGGAGGTGGAGAGGATCCAGAGGCGAGTGACCTAGATGATAGCAGGTTTGTGGAATGAATCGTATGAGAACAGGTTGAGGATTTGTGGGTTGCAAAAATTGGTTGATAGGCAGAGGAGGGGAGATATGATTGAGACATTCAAATTACTGAAGGGTTTCTATAAAATTAATTCAGAAGATATTTTTGAGAACAGGGCTGGTTGTGGGAGGACTAGGGGACATCCATGGAAACTGGGCAAAAGTGTGGTTAGTAAAGGTGTTAGAGCTGGGTTCTTTACTTTTAGAGTAGTGAATGAGTGGAATGCGCTCCCTGAGTCTGTGGTGGATGCTGTGACAGTGAATGAGTTTAAGGCGAGGTATGATAGATACTGTATGAATGTCGAATAGTTGTGATGAATATGATTTAGGGCCTCCCTCGATGAGTCTAATGACTCCCTGGAGTTGCCCGTAATAATAGTAATAATAATAGTAATAAAAAAAGAAAAGAAAACTGGCTGCCGATGTTCCAGATTATATTAATTTCATTTTTGTACAAAACCATCGAAATCGAATAATACTTAACAGATTTCCTTTAGGACACGCTTGAGCAACTTTGCTTTATAGAGAATAACATGTTTGTTATTCTCTATAAAGTTATTCTCTGTTTGTTTGTTATTCTCTACAAACATGGCTGGCCAGGTCGCCATGTTTGTTTAAGAGTTTTGATGTAAACGAATTTATGCAGTGTGCTGTCTGTGAGATGTATGCCTTGTGAAGAGCAGTGGGAGTCTGGTTAGAAAGTGATAGTGGAATTAATATGTGTAGAAAGTGTAAAGAGAATGAGGACTTCAAGCGTGTTTTGTGTGTTGAGAATGATATCATTAACGATAGCCAGAATGTAGAAAATGGCGGTGTGCTAGAGAATTGCGTGGTAGTGCCAGATAGGTGTGAGAGCGTCGCTGAAAGTGTAAATGAAGGTAGAAACACAGAAAGAATGGATGATTTGATCGATAATGAAAATGGTGAGATAAATGCGAGTAGCGAAATTGCCCGTTTGAATGGCGCGATACACAGAGCCAAAAGACAACTGGAGCGTATGGAAAAATGTGTGTTGAACGTACCGACAAATAACCGGCGGAAGTCTGTGACGGCAAATAATAGAATGTTCGTAAACGTCAATAAAATGAAGGAGCGAGTGCTGTATGGGGATTCGCTATTAAGAGGAGTAATAATTGAGAGTTTAACGAAGTCGTACCAGCTGGGTGCGAACATAAAGGACGTCAGCGAATCTATTCGACTGCAAAAACAGATGGTGAAAGAGATGATAATCGTGGCAGGAACGAATGATTTGAAAGAGGACAAAATGGAAATGATAGAGGATGTGAGGGAGTTGTTTGAGGTAGCAAAGGAGAAGAGTGAGAGAGTTAGGATGGTGAGTATCTTACCGCGGTATGACAGCGAAGTGTTTAGAAGGAGGTTTAACCCATGCATAAAGTCATTGCCAATGACTTTATGCATGGGTTATGCATGGAGAGTGGTGTGGAATTTGTGGATGTGTGGAATGAGTTCGATGGGCAAAAGGACTTATATAAGATGGATGGGTTACATTTGAATGGAGTTGGTGTACGGAGACTTGAAAGAGTGTTGATGAATGATGTGGAAGTGGATGTACAGACTCAGGGAAACTAGATTTATTAAGAGGGGGGGAGTAGATATGCAGACTTTAGGGGGGGAAGTTAAGTGTATGAATGAGTATATTATGCCCGGGCGAGTATGACGGACAACAAATCAGAATAGGATAGTTAGTATAAGGCATCAAAGTAGGGATGGGACAAATGGGCTTCTGTGATTCATGTACACTAATGCCAGGAGTATTAGGAACAAGAAGGAAGAGTTTTTGGCCATGGTTGGCACTTCCAGGCCACAGGTTGTCGGTATTAGTGAAACATGGCTGACAGAAGATGATAAAGCTAGTGGGATTGAATGCGATGGGTATAGCGTGTTCAGGAGAGACAGGGTGAATAAAAAGGGGGGGAGGAGTGTTATTGATGATAGCTGATGAGCTTCAGCCAAGGAGTATAGAAGTTGAACTGCAGGATGGGGAAAAAAGCACATTTGAGGCCATTTGGTGTGAGATAGAATCTAGCAGAACAAAATATACAATTGGGTGCTGCTATAGACCGGGTGATGGAGTGGATGGTGTGGATAGTATGCATAAGCAAATAGAAGAAATGAGTGGAAGGAGGGTAATTATTATGGGTGATTTCAATTATGGTAACATTGACTGGAAAGAGGAGAGGGCACATGGGAGGAAGGAATTGGATTTTATGCAGTTATTAAGGAACAACTATCTATGGCAACATGTATTGGAAAATACCAGAGGGCAGAGAGTGCTGGACCTAGTAATTGCAACTGAGAATGTAGCTGTAACGAACATGACCATGTTGCCACCAATTGGTGAGAGTGACCATAAGGTCATGACTTGGGAGGTGGCTAAAGGAGTCGAATTTACAATTAAGACTGGGTACATGTGGAATTGCCGGGCTGGTAAGTATGACAAGCTTAGGTGTGTTCTTGGCTCAATGCCATGGCATGTAAAACTGCAAGGACTGGATGTTGATAGTGCATGGGAGGTGGTTAAGAACTGTTTGCAGGAGGCAATGGTTGACTGTATACCAAGAGTCGGAATAATAAATCAAGTAGGGGTTAAATGGATGAATAACACTATTAAGCTTGAGCTGCAAAAAAAGAAACAATTGTGGAGGGAATTTAAGCAGAAGGGTGACAATCAGGTGCAGGAACAGTATAAAGCTCAGGCCAGGATGGTAACAAGGGTGGTAAGAAAAGCAAAAGCTGGTTACGAAAGGAAATTGGCCATGCAGGCTAAAGAAAATCCCAAACAGTTTTTTCAATATGTTGCAAGTAAAAGGAAAAATGCTCATGGTAGAATGATCTTAAAAAATGCTGAGGGTAGGGAGGTAACCGAATCAGTCGATGTTGTGGAATTACTGAGTGAGCACTTTGCAAGAGTATATCATCCAGGTGGTGACTTTGCAGAAATGGAAGAACCAACAGCTTATACTTGAATTGTGATGAATGAAGTAGAGGTAACTAGTCTATTACAGAACCTCAATGTGAATACATCTGTGGGATTGGATGGTATACCAGCTCGTGTCGTACGTGAAGCGGCCAAAGAATTGTCAGTGCCCTTGACCATTTTGTTTAATTTGAGCCTCAGGACTGGGTCAGTCCCAAGGGGGCGGAAAGAGGGGA
Source organism: Typopeltis vanoorti (assembly GCF_054136105.1). Lineage (NCBI taxonomy): Eukaryota > Metazoa > Arthropoda > Arachnida > Uropygi > Thelyphonidae > Typopeltis > Typopeltis vanoorti. Next base: position 92,052,012 of record NC_143570.1, read on the forward strand.
AAATAGTTCCACTGCACAAATGTGGTTCCAAGGCTGCTGTTGAAAATTACCGGCCAATCAGCATAACAGGAATCATTATCAAGGTCTTAGAGAAAATAGTCAAGAGGAAAATACAAGATTGGATAGAAGAAAATGGGATACTGTATCTGGGACAGCATGGTTTTGTGAAGGGTAGGTCATGCCTCAGTAACTTGCTCACGTATTATAACACAGTGACGGCTGAACAGGATAAGGGTAATGGGTTTACAGTGATTCTACTGGACCTTGCTAAGGCCTTTGACAGGATACCACATGGAATTCTAATCAGTAAATTGCAGCATATGGGGATGGATATAGGGTTGGTGAGATGGATAGGTGGGTGGTTGATGGAGAGATATCAGAGAGTGGTTTATTCATTAGTAGAGTCCAAAAGATGGCCTGTGACTAGTGGTGTGCCCACAAGGATCTGTTCTTGGACCACTGCTGTTTAATTTGCTCAATAATGATGTAGGAAAGGATCTGAGAGGAACGGTTCATTTGTTCGCAGATGATGCGAAGTTGGGCAGGGCAATAGTGAATGCAGATGACGTCAAAATTTTGCAGGATGATTTGGATAGATTGGAGATCTGGGCTAGGGAGAATGGATGTCAATTTAATGTGGCAAAATGTAAGGTTATGCATTTTGGGGTGAAAAGATTGGAGGCAGTTTACTGCATTGGTGGAACCGTGCTCCAGGAAATTGATGAGGCACGAGATTTAGGAGTGTTGGTGGATAAGGAATTGAAATTTAGGGGACACATTGCAAAAGTGGCCAAATCAGCTCATCAAATCACTTGGTTGCTGAAGAATACATTGACAAGCAGGTTATTGTTCCTCTGTATCGAGCCTTGATAAGACCCCATCTCGACTACTGTGCTCAGATTTGGTCACCTAGGTTTCTTCTTGATGGGGAGGAGGTGGAGAGGATCCAGAGGCGAGTGACCAAGATGATAGCAGGTCTGTGGAATGAATCGTATGAGAACAGGTTGAGGATTTGTGGGTTGCAAAAATTGGTTGATAGGCAGAGGAGGGGAGATATGATTGAGACATTCAAATTACTGAAGGGTTTCTATAAAATTAATTCAGAAGATATTTTTGAGAACAGGGCTGGTTGTGGGAGGACTAGGGGACATCCATGGAAACTGGGCAAAAGTGTGGTTAGTAAAGGTTTTAGAGCTGGGTTCTTTACTTTTAGAGTAGTGAATGAGTGGAATGCGCTCCCTGAGTCTGTGGTGGATGCTGTGACAGTGAATGAGTTTAAGGCGAGGTATGATAGATACTGTATGAATGTCGAATAGTTGTGATGAATATGATTTAGGACCTCCCTCGATGAGTCTAATGACTCCCTGGAGTTGCCCGTAGTAATAGTAATAATTCATGAAATTCTTTAATCATATTACTAAATTTTTTCTTCATGTTGTATAGTAATCTGTACTTTCGCTTTCTTGGTTTCCTTGTATAATTGGTCATTACAAAATGAAATTAACAGTTATGATTTAAATTTATATTTTCTGCATAATTCAGATATTTTATTCTCCAATTTTTAAAGTAAGCGATACATTTGCTTATTTTTATCATTCAAAATATGTATATCAAATGTGAAATTTCATTTCCATATTTTTACAATAGAATTGAACTTTATTTCGCCTCTGATAGTTCAACTCCCCCCGTTGCATTACTATCACACACCCGAAAACTGTTATGAAACATAGGTACAGTTTTTATTTAATTCGTTATATTTCTCTAGTAATTGTTCCACATAACTTTAATTTTTCGATACTGAAACTATGTGGTGATTATTATAAATTAGCAAATTATAAATCTGACAATATACATATTTCCTGATTATTATAAATCAGGAAATTATGTGATATTTATATGAGGTCATTCTTATATGCAATATCAGAATAAAGAAAGTGAAAAACCCGAAGTTTCGAAATACATTTCGAAAGCCCGCTCTCGATATGTATTGGTCTACAGATTGGATTCTGAACATGCCAATGTTTTGTGATGTTATGACTGAAAAACAATTCAATCTCATCATGAAGTATTTGCATTTTCAGAATAATGAGGAATATGATCAGGCAACACATCCTTGTCCAGTCCTCAACAAAATTTATGATTATCTGATGAAAAGTCATCAAAAATGTAGATCACTCTACATTCCTGAGAGAGACTTGAGTATCGATGAAAGCCTTATGCCATTCAAAGGTGGACTGAAATGTAAGCAGTATATTCCCAAAAAGAAAGCGAAGTATGGAGTAAAATTTTTTATGCTTTGCGAATCGGAAAGTGGATTTCTTTGGGATTTCAAACCTTATACGGGAAAGCAAACTGTAATCGAGCACGATAAATATTCGGATCTCCTCTGCTGCATGCACATGCACCTTCTTCAGCAAGCAGAAAAACAGGAAATCCTGCCAGACATCTGAGGTTGAACGCTGCTAACTCCAACCATTATCCCGAAAATCTACCACCAACGGCTAATAAAAAAAAACCTGCACGCAAATATTATGTATGTAATAAAAAAAATATCAGAAAGGAAACAAAAATCTGGTGCCCTGAGTGTAAAACTGCTTTGTGTGTTTACCCTTGCTTCAAGGTGTTTCGTGCTGTTCAAGAATTTCAAATTCTGAACAGTATGAAATAAAAAATTTTTGTTTTCAAGGCCATTAAAACAGTCCTTTTCAGGACTACAAATATTGATAGAGGGATACCCGAATGCACTGTTTCTTTTTCATCTTGAAGGCTAATTTTTAAGTTCTTTTTATGACACAGAGAAACTGGAAAGAGTATTCCAGGTAAAGTATTTCATCAAAACAATAAAAAATAATGAAATAAAATCTACCCTATATATATATCATATAAAATGATAAGCCTTTTTATGTCATGTTTATTGAAACGTTTTGAAACTCAGGGGCTACCCTGAGTGTCGAGTCTTCAAAATTCGAGTCATCAGAATTCAGGAGCGGAACCCCCCTTTCGAGGGGGGTTCAATTGAAGGAGAACTAGTCTACCATACCGGAACACGGGGGGTTGGGCGTAGCCCCCTAGTTAATAAATGAAATATATAAATAATAACGGGAACATTTTCACCTTGCCAACACTCAACATTGATGTGATATGGGTTCCAAATTTCTTGTTTCGGAGAGTGTAATATATATATATATATATATATATATATATATATATATATATATATATATATATATATCTAAGTTTTGTAATAAAAATTTCTGCTACAATAAAGTTTGGCAGAATCAACAATATTATTACCACCTTATTTCTGTTTCTCGTGTGGGAGAAAAACGGTAAAATGTCACTCTTATAATTATATGAGATGTTATAATGGCAAAAATAGTAAGAAAAAAGTCATTTGCACTTTCTCTTCAAAACACAAAGAAAGAACATTGTAAATACAGCCAGTGGAAAAGAAAATACTACATATTTTTCTCCTGTTATCTGATTTTTTTTCTTGTAGTACAAAGAAGAAATCACTGCATATAACATGAAGTCTGCAGGAGGGAAAAAAATCTGGAAATTGGTTACATTATAACGAATAGAGAAATCATGTCAGAAAAATTATTCACGTATGATTCTAATCTCAGCAGACATAACATTTTCTTCTAGATTAGATATCTAAAGTAACTGAACCTTTGCTACTATTTTACACTAAAATGAATGGGTATGTTCCCCAAGAGATTTACATTTGTAACAGCTGTCTTGCGAACGATTTATGAAATAAATTATCTGAAATATCCGCAGATTGCTTAGGTCTATATCCCCCCCCCCAAAAAGAAGATTATGAAACGCATATGCACCTTTTCTTTGAAAATAATTCAAATCCTCTTTTTCAAGATAATTGTATGATTTAATTTCTAATTTTTGATAATAAAAGTGAAACTGATCATTATAAATTAAGCAATTATTTTGGCATAAATAATGTATAAGCATGTAAACGAAATATCAGTATTTCTGTTAGGATATAGGTAATCAACAATCGAAAAGGAAACAAGACATTCTTGACATATTCTGCACTACAGCCTGGGGCACTTTAGTGTTCTCCCCTTTCTTCTCAATAGCACTGAGAGTAATAAGCCTTCAACTTTTTAAAAGAAAAACAAACACAAATAATACTACTGAACTTTCTTTTGTGTGGTATGCATATAAACAATTTTGCATGGTGAAAATATAGCATATTATTTCTAAAATTTCACATAATTTCAGCGGACAGTAGAACAGCTGGTTTTAGATTGCAAATAAATAGAACAGAAATAGAAGCTTCACAATACAATCTGATTGTTGTATTATATCTTTTGTCAAAATGGTAAAATGAAGTAATTGATTTTGAATGCTGTCTAGAAAAGCTTTCAAACCTGTATAGAAATTTAGAGTAGTTATGCAATTCAGTTCCAGGAGAGAATAAGGAGAGGGGGAAGCATTAGAAAATCTTCAAAATGAGCAAAAATGTTGAATCATTCCATATATGATATTTTTCACATTATATTTTCAACATATCTACGAGGTTATGCACTAGATATTATCATAATATGCATAATACAAATAAATAAATAAATGACGAAGGCGAAGAATCACTGCTAAAATATCATTGGATGTAAATTTTTGATACCAAAAAGACATGATCGGAAACCGAGTAATGCAATTTAGCATTTTAACATTTTTTTTTTTTATTTTGTCTTTATGAATAACAAAAAATCGTTTCTAAATCTGAAATGTGATGATCCATATAATGCTATTTCGCTAGAAACGAAAGAAAAAGGACATATTTATTTCAATAAATATTATTTAAAAATATAAATATTTGACATAATATTTTCAAAGCAAACATTTGAAAATTTTAAAATTCGAAAAAAAATTATTCAATTATTATACGTAAAGTGAAAGAACAATCAGTGCAACTCTTCTGGTGCACTGATTTGTAGAATAAAATACACCAAATTTACTATCACTAAATAGATTCATTGCAAAAGCTGATCAGTGGTCATTTCAGGATTGATTTTTTTCGCATATGTGAAATTCATTTCAATTTTTGGGAAGAGACACAATAAATCATTTTAGAGGCAAGAAAGGTCAAATAACTTAGGACAGTAAATGAAATTCTAAGCAACACAATAGATGTAAAGGCAGGGGGGGGGACACAAAGGTCACTCAGCAACAGTTAATCCAATAATGGTTATAGAATAGCCGTAACGAGATTAACGGCGGAGGAAGGTAATGGCATGATAGAAGGTAGAATGCCGACGAAGTTTTGATCCATGAAAAAAGCTAGGGAGTGTTGAATATTTCATCCACACTGGCCGGTTGGGAGGTTAAAGGTAGTACCTGAGACAACTCATGTATTTCAGGATTGATTTTTTTCGCATATGTGAAATTCATTTCAATTTTTGGGAAGAGACACAATAAATCATTTTAGAGGCAAGAAAGGTCAAATAACTTAGGACAGTAAATGAAATTCTAAGCAACACAATAGATGTAAAGGCAGGGGGGGGGACACAAAGGTCACTCAGCAACAGTTAATCCAATAATGGTTATAGAATAGCCGTAACGAGATTAACGGCGGAGGAAGGTAATGGCATGATAGAAGGTAGAATGCCGACGAAGTTTTGATCCATGAAAAAAGCTAGGGAGTGTTGAATATTTCATCCACACTGGCCGGTTGGGAGGTTAAAGGTAGTACCTGAGACAACTCATGTCAAAGGTGGAGCAAGATCTGATCACTATTCTTGATATTTACCCATAATGTGAACTTAGCTCCTAGGAGCTGTATTACTGTTCTACATTATGAGAGAAGGTCACTACCCAGACCGGTTTCAACCTTTATTGAGGTCTCATCAGTGAGTAGGTAGACCTAGTTAATATCAAGTTTGTAGCGAACAGAACTTACAACCCTTCTATGAGTATTGCCGAGAGGTGTCCTAATAAATTATTAGATATATGAAGAGCCAAAGGCTTCAATTCGGCGACATATAACTTGTTTAAGTTAAGGGATATTACATGCCATATCGTTTCTTAGCTGAATAAGAAACTCAGAGTTTCATGCCGAATATAGTAGAAACTATATAAAGTTCTGCGATTCCAAGCATAAGCAAATACCTGGATACTGCAGTAACTGACCCTTAAAGGTAGTGCAAGTTGAGGCAACTCATGTCAAAGGTGGAGCAAGCTCCAATCAGGAGCTAAGTTCACATTATGGGTAAATATCAAGAATAGTGATCGGAGCTTGCTCCACCTTTGACATGAGTTGCCTCAACTTGCACTACCTTTAAGGGTCAGTTGCTGCAGTATCCAGGTATTTGCTTATGCTTGGAATCGCCGAACTTTATATAGTTTCTACTATATTCGGCATGAAACTCTTTGAGTTTCTTATTCGGCTAAGAAATGATATGGGATGTAATATCCCTTAACTTAAACAAGTTATATGTTGCTGAATTGAAGCCTTTGGCTCTCCATATATCTAATAAGTAGTGTTAAGGCTTTTACAACAAATTAAAGGCTGACCGGTATATCTCGAGTTGTAGTTAGGTATTGGAGAGGTTAGTGAGATATAGGTATGTTGTTTGTATAGATATTTGTGTGTTGATAACCACTGTTATCAACATACAAACGTGATAACAGTGGTATTCTTTGTGCTTGTCACCACAGGTTTATTAAAAGGAGGTCATGTTTTACAAACTTGCTTATGTACTATAACAAGGTGACAAATATATTGGACCAGGGAGATGCATATAGAGTGATAAGTAATCAAACTGATGTTATGGCCTTACAAGTGGACTTGAATGGATGAATATGAGTGGACAACAGTATGGAACTGTCAATTCAGTGTTGCCAAGTTTAAAGTTCTGAAATTGGTAAGCAACAGTGGGATGCAAAGTATACACTTGGTGGTGAAATTTTGGAGGAAGTTGAGAGATAAGAGATCTTGGATTGGTGATTGACAATGATCTGAAATTCAGTGGTTGCATTGCACAAGTTGTGAAAGCATCACATCAAATTATGACAATGATGTGAAAGATACTAACCAATAGAAATTAAGAGGTTCTGGTTTCATTGTATAAGGCTTTGATCAGACCTCGTATGGATATGTGTGCACAGATTTGGTCCCCTGGTTTTCATGGTAATGAGATGTTGGAATGGGTCCACAGAAGATTAAGTTCATTACTGGTCTTTGAGATCGTGGATATGAGGCCAGATTGAGGGAATGCTGTTTGCAAAGCCTTTCGAATAGGAGGAAGAGAAGAGATATGATTGAGATATTTAAGTTGGTGATGGGGTTGTTACCAGGTTAATGTGGAAGAAATTTTTCGTAGAATGGATGAAGGGCATAGAATAAGGGGGACATAGCTGGAAGTTGTATAAGAAGGGTGTGAGTAGGGCATAAGGAATAGGTTCATTTCATGTAGAGTTGGTTGGTCAGTTTAATGCTTTGTTGACATTGTGGGGAATGCAGATACATTGAATGAGCTTAAAGCATTGTTTTGATGGGCTTTGTGTGTAACAACGTTTACCTTCTGCAATGAGTCTTTAGACTCCATGGAGGTCTGGGGTTAATAATATTAACCATCCAAACAGCCTTATGGATTCATCAAAATATATCAAAAATATAAGTTCGTATCCATGTTATTTTGATAGTATCCAAGTGTTATATTTACTTCAGTAGGCACTGCATCCATGTAATTATTGATGTGTATATATCTATACACATCAAGGCCAATATAATGGCAAACATATAAAAGCAAACATCCAGCCTCATCAATGAAACTGACACTCAATGGGAAAAATATTGATCAAGTGTCAAGATATAAATATCTTGGTTGCTGGCTTAATGAACGGTGGGATCCAGAAATAGATATAAAGACAAGGACTGAAGTTGCACGGCAGTCCTTCATGAAAATGAGAACACTATTCTGCAATAAAGACCTAAACATGGAAGTCAGATGCCGAATGCTGAAATGCTACGTGTAGTCTATTCTGCTCTATGGAGTTGAAACATGGACATTGAAGGCGACAACCATCAAGAAAATCGAAGCCTTTGAGATGTGGCTATACAGAATGCTAAAGATATCATGGACAGAAAAAATTACCAATGAAGATGTCTTAAAATCCATTGGCAAAGCTAAACATCTTGTACAAATAATCAAGAAACGAAAAACATCATATCTTGGACACATCATGAGAAACAGCAAATACCAACTTCTACAAACTATTTTGGTAGGAAGAATTGACGGCAAAGGAACTAGAGGAAGAAAAAGAATATCATGGTTTGACAACATCAAGACGTGGACAGGAAAGAGCAGTGCACAACTGCTCAGATTAACACAAGATCGCAGTTTGTTCGCCAAGATGGTCGCTGACCTTCGATAGAAGATAGCACAATAAGAAGAAGAAGTTAGCATTCAGGAATGTGTTATTTACCCGAGTTAATCACAGTTAGTTACCTAATTACTTAAACAGATTGAGAGAGAAAGAGAGAGAGAGAGATTTCATCTTATTATTACCCAAGACCCCATGAAGTCAAAGACTCATCTAGGAGGTCCTTTTATCATACACACAGCTCATCATACCATACTTTAACCACACTAAAATCCTCTGCAGACACCACACTCTCAGCCATCCAATCCAATGCACCAATCTAATATCCAACCCCATCCACTCTAGTTTGACTATCAACTTATCATATGGTAATCTATCAAAAGCCTTTGTGAAATCTAAGTATATTACTGTGTATCCTTCTCCTCTGTCCATGGAAGCAGTTAACTTATTGTAATAAGTAAGTAGATTACTAAAACATGACCTCCCTTTAGTAAATCCATGCTGTCCATGAAAGATATACCATTGTTGTCAACCCAATTCTGGATCCTAGATCTCACAAGCTTCTCCAACAACTTAACTACAACACCTGACACACAGATAGGCCTATAGTTTGATGCTTGAGTTCTATCATCTCCTTTATGAAGTAGCACAATCTTGCCCTCCTTTCACTCCTTAGAAACTTGACCAAGTGCAAGACTCTTATTAAAAAAATATGCCAAGGCCGGCATAAACTCCCTGGCACATTCCTTCAGAATACGTGGTTATATATTATCAAGTCCCATAGTTAATTTACATCTAGTTTGCTCTACTCCCCATACACTCTTGCTCACTTACAGTCAGTCTCTCTTCCCCATCATCAACTGCTCTCAATCTCTCCATGAAGTAGTCACATTCACAAGATTTGAAAGACCTTACGAACTGCTCATTAAGTATCTCCGCCGCAACTCCTGCAACAGCTGTGTTTATACCATTTTCTCCAATAAATATAATACTTCCGTAATCGTTCTTTCTTCTGCTGACTACATATCGAAAGAAAGTCCTTAGGATTCTTTTTGGCTTCATTAGCTAATTGCTGTTCATACTTCTCTTTAGCTACTCTCACCAACCAAGTCACCCGTTTTGCCTGGTCTTTGTAATTCTCATGGAATTGATTATTTCCACTTCTCTTATCCTGCTTCCATAATTCCCTTTTTCTCTGTATCACATGTTTAATCTCTTTATTCATCCATTTCACACCTACCTTATTTAACCTTCCCACCCTTGGAATACATTTAGACATTGCATCTATTAGATAGTTCTTGAAAATCCCCCAAGCTGCATTGATTTCTTTTCCAGCTAACTCGTCATTCCATGCTACATGTAAGCTGTCTCCTGAGCTCTTCATAATCCCCCCCCCCCCCATTGTAGTTCCACATATACCCTTTTCTCACAGAGGTCCTCACACTGCTGGCAACCACCCAGGTAATCACCTCATCGTTACTCTCACCAATTGGTGGGTGATTTGACACTTCATTTATAATTACATCCTCTGATGAGATGACCAAATCCAAGACCCTCAATCCTCGTTTGCCCTCTATTACATGCTGTCTGAGGTAGTTATCCCTCAAAAACTCAAACTCGTTTTCTTTACTTCCAGTTGTTATCTCATCATTCCAGTCTATATAGCCATAATTAAAATCACTCATAATGATCACTCTTTTCTTATTTGCTTAGCAAATTTGATTATACATTTCATTGTCATTACCATCCACATTTCCTGGTCTATAACAACATCCAACCAAGTATTTTGTTTTCCATTCACCTCTATCTCGCACCATTCTGCCTCAAAACCACTGGCACTGTTTCTTTCTTGCATCTCTACTTTGTATGGACATAACTCTTTCTCTATCATCAATAGCACTCTCTTCCCTTTTTTCCCCTTCTGTCCTTGCAAAACACATCATACCCTTCGATATCTATTCCTGTGAGGATGTCGTTCTCATTTTACCATATCTCACTTATTCTAACAGCTTTTGGGTGAACAGACTCAATTAGTGCAACCATTTCATCTGCCTTGTTTTTTATGCTTTTTGCATTTGTATATAAACAAAACAACTCATTCCTGGATCTACAGCTAGTTCCACTGATAACACTCATTCGATGTGATCTCTCCGTGCTCGACTGGGGCCATTTCCCTTTCTGCTTATTCATTTTAGAACCCTCTTCAATTCCAACTGTTTCCTCTTGATCCCAGATCATCCCATTCCTACACATGCTCTCACATCCTCTTGGAGCATTCACCTTTCTTATGCTGTGTACCCCCTATCCACCCTGAGCCTCCCCATTTCCCTGTTCCTCTTGCACACCCTTTCTCTCATTTTCCATACTCATGTCACTTACTTCCTCATTCATAACCACCCCTCTTCAATCTCTCCTGTTATACTTGCCTGCTCTTCCACATCAATTCCAACTTGATCTGATTCATTCTCTCTACTTGCTTCTCTACCTTCCAGCAACAGTCTCTCCAAGCGACTCACACCATAACCACTCAAATGCAGTCCATTGCTCCCATACAGTTCACTTCATCCTTCAAACTCATTCTACACATTAACAAATTGTACTCCCCTCTCCTCACATTTCAGCCAACATATCATTCTTAATCCTTGCTCTCTGTCTCTTCTCACCACAGTTATACCTAGACAACATGCTTACTACCCTTCTTGTCCCACTATTCTCTTTTATCCGTCTAAGCAGCCTCTTGATATCCATTCTGACGTGCTCTTTGTCTTCTGTCATTCGTACCTATTATAACCATCAACTCCCTTGCTTGCTCCCTCCTCATATCCAATGCCTCAATCATTTTATTCCTTTTACTGCCTGGAAAACATACCTTGTGCATTCTCTCATCCAACAGTGGAGTCGGCATACATACATCCGACTCCATTAATAATGGAGTCGGCATACAACGCCACTTGCTCCTCTTTTGTTAACTCTTTCATACCTACTTGATTTGTTTTAATCATTTTCAACCGAATTTTCTGAATTTCACTCCGTATCCATTTCATCTCTTTCCTCATCCAACCCAATTCAACTTTCGAATCCCATTTCACATTCTCTCTATCATTCAGTCTTTCTAATTTTCAAACTCTCGACTCCCGCCTCACACTTTCACTCATCCTTTTGAGTTGGTTAACAAAACATTTGTTCTTTGCCAGGATAGTAAGAAAAGGACCCAGAGGAACACTCTGGGTTTTCCTATGGATCTTTTAGGTGGAGTGATACATTAAGGAGTCCCTTAGTCGACAGAAATATAATATATGATAATACTGGAACAAATAAGGTAATGCTACTGTAATACTTGATTGTTCTGAATATGATCGAAAAATATCAGTGTTACTCAGAGATCGATCAATATACCCAATTGACCCTACCCACCCACAAATAAAAGCTCTAGACAAATTTTTACGCAATGTTGTATCCAGCCTCCTGAAATTGTTTGAAACTTAAGCCATATAATCCCAGTCTTCTCACATTTATGGGTTACCGAATATACGCAAACAAAAAATACCATTTAGGCTTATAATAGACAGTATTGATTTCCCATCTTATAAAGTGGCCAGATATATAACCAAGGACAATGACATTGTGGTCATTTTGATATACGTTACATTTGACAAAAATAGTCTGACACCTAGTTGTGGTCAAAGAAATGCATTTTAATTACATTTTTAGTACTGACTGAGAGTACCTTTAGCCTGAATGACAGCAACTAGGTATACGATTATTTTTGTCAAATGTAATGTATATCAAAATGACCACAATGTCATTGCTCTTGGTTATATCTGACAAGCAAAATTTGAAGCGCAGAGAGTTTTTTTTTTACATGGGAAGAAGCATAGCCAGTAACGAGAGAAAGAGAGATTTTCACCTTTTTATAATTGCTGATGACAGCTGTGGTCTAGAGCAAATTCATTGTTCTAATTCATCCAAAGAAGTTCAATGAGGTTGAGGTCTAGACTCAGTCAGCCAGTCCAAAATTTGAACATTGCTAGTCTCAGACACACAGTGCAGTATGGCATGGAACACTGTCATGCTGAAACATGCAAGGGTCACTACCGAAGTACTTTCACAGCATCGGAAGCATGAAATTGTCCAGGATGTCCAGGTAGCCATCAGACATTATGGGTTTTGGGGATGCCCACCAATGGACGAAGCCCCTCCAACTGAAACATCACCATACCATTTTCAAACTTGACAGTTTAGAATGATGCAGTCCTGCCACCAGAACCATTCCCTCTTAGGATGTTGTGTGGCATTAAGGAGGAAGTTGTATGTATGGCTTGTTTGTAGCAGATCTGCTGAGATAACCTAAGGAATATGTCTCACTGTAGAGAGTTCTAGTGCTGATAGATGGAGCACTAGAACTGTCCCTGCAGCATTTTTCAGGTTGACTGTAAGATCTGCTGCTGCTGATGTTCAGGACGCATGAACATTCCAAGACAGAGCATGTCGATCTCGGTCAGTGAGTATCAGTGGACTCATAGGGTGTTTTCCTGCTGTGGTAACACCATAACTTTCCATCCACAAATGACATAAGCAATAGTGGATTTTGGTATACTTAGATGGGTAGCAATATCATGGACAGAAAGACTGCTGATATGACACCCAACTACCATCCAATGTTGAAAGTCTGTCAGTTCAGCTGAACATGGCATCTTCACAATGAGTACAGTGCAAAACATGCAGCAAATCCCACCTTTAATTACCAGACTTATGCAGACACTCCTGAATATTTGTATGTGGTAAGATCTGAAATTTGCATGGCTTATAAGGTGTCCAGATGCTTTTGTCAACATAGTGTATCCTCCTTATTCACTAATGTACCTTTTCAAGAAACCTCAGAACTCATTCAGACGCTCTCTCCATCCTCTAGACATATCAGGCTTATTCACCTTAACCATGCATTTTGGTATTTTACCAGGCAGGGAAAAGACTTTTTTGAAAGTCTTCTTAGATAATTATATAGAAATTTTTTGAAAAAAAAAAAAAAATTAGCGGCGCTGAAATTAACAAGGTTATTAGAACTTCATGGAAGAATGGTTTAGAGGTCAGAATTTAGAGTTGGACAAGTTAATATAATATACTGAACGTTTTGGTGATTTGCACAATTCGGTGCTTGTTGAAGGAGAAACGAGGGATGCAGTGATCTTTCCTAAGGAAAACTATTATATTTACAGCTGGATAAAGTTGTATATAGAAGGAAGAGGATAGGTAAAATAATAGAACCTTCTGCCACATTAGTGTTACAGGTTACAGTTTTTTAATTAGCAGTATTCAAATGAGAAACTGGTTGGGTTTCTCAATCATCCCCAAAGCGAGTGTGCTGTTTCTGGGATGAAAGTATATGAAACTGATTGTTTTATTATTATTATTGTGCTAAGACACCATAAAACTGATCTAGGAGGTCCCTTTTGTCATACACAGCTCATCATACCATGCCTTAAATACATTCAAATTCTCTGCAGACACAATGCTCTCAGGCAATACATTCTAATCATTCACAACTCTCCATGCAAAAAACTTCTCATGCGCTTGCTCACACCCTCCTATAGAGTTCCAGGGATGACCTCTTGTTTTCCCCACATTTTATGTGAGGAAAACAAGAGGTCTCCCACCATTTTATGAAAAAACCTCTTCAACATTAATCACATAACAACCCCTTACCAACTTGTATGTCTCTATCATGTCACTACTCTTCCTCTTATCCACTAGGTCAGCAAATTGCATTTCCTCAACCTTTCTTCATATTCAACATTCCAAAGTTCAGAAACTGTTTTGATCAATTGCCTCTGGATTCTCTCCATATCTCTTCATCCGTTATTCCAACTGTTTTACCTACATCCCAGGTCATCTCCTTCCCTTTTTGTCTTCACATGCATTCACATACTCTTGGAGCACAGTCTTTCACACGCTGTGTTCCCCTGTCGACCCTGAGTCTCCCCGTTTCCTTGTTTTTCTTGCACACTTGTTCTCTCATTCTCTACACTCATGCTAACCACTTCTTCATTCATGAGCATCACTTCAATCTCTTCTACTCTTTCACATTGCTTTTTACTTTGCTCAGATTCATTCTCTGCACTTATTACTCTCCCTTCCAGCAGCAGTCTTTCCAAATGACTCTCATCAAAAATTATTCAAACACATTCCATCACTCTTATACAGTTCAATTCTTCCTTCATACTCATTCTACACATTAACAAACTGCACTCCTTTCTCTTTGCATATTTCTGCTTAACATATCATTCATAATTATTGCTCTCTGCCCTATCTCATCACTGTCATACCTGGAAAACACACAGACTACCTTTCCTATCACACTATTCTCTTTTATCGTTCGTAACAATCTTCTGATATCCAAGGCATTTGAAAGAATACCACATTGAAAACTTTTACAAAAGTTGGAGCAGATGGCAATGGATATGAGGCTAGTAGTGTGAATGGGGTGTGGCTGACAGATAAACGCCAGAGAATAGTATATGGTGGAGTGGAATCTAAGAGAATGATGGTGACTAGTGTAGTTCCTCAGGATTTGTTATTAGGGCCACTATTCTATCAATGATATAGGGAAAGATTTAAGAGCGGATATTCAGTTGTTTGCTGATAATGAAAAACTGAGGAATAGCAATAGTTAATAAAGGTGATGCAGATATTCTGCAGGATGATTTTAATAAATTGGCATTGTGGGCAAAGGATAATGATTGTCAATTTAATGTTGCAAAATATAAGGTTATGGTGTATCATATTGATGGTACTGGATTGCAGGAAATTGATGAAGCTAGGGACTTGGTGATAATGGTAGACAAAGAGTTGAAGTTCAGAGGGCATACTGCAAAAGTTGGCAAAATAGTTCAAAGGATTACGTGAATGTTGAAAGACATGCAAACAAGTAAAGATTAGGAAGTTATTATCCCTCTTTATAAGGCTATGATTCGGCCAAAGCTTGATGACTCTGCACAGATTTTGTCACCTGGATTTCTTGTGGACCAGGACATACTCTCCTCCTGCACCTCTAAACCTCGAACCTGCCCTATCCTTCTAGTATCAAAACTGACTCCTCTAGGATGAAATACACCAATAAACTGCTTATTGAACAATTTGCCCTCTGCATCAGCCACTCTAGTCCCATTTTTATCTCACAATGTCATTCTTCCACAATCATTTCTCTTCTACTGGCCACATGGCTAAAAAATTCCCTAGGATTTTCTTGGGATCTTAGGGCCAATCTCTTCTCATATTCCAGTTTTGCCTTCCTTACCATACTATTCTCTCTCTATCCTGGCCTGTGTCTTATATTCTTCATGCATCTTTTCTTCACCTGTCTCCTTATATCTCTTTCATAGCCTCTTTTTCACATGCAGTTCCTGTTTAATATTGTTTGTCATCCACTTTACAGCAAATTGTGTCCTCTTCTTCACTTGAGAATACAGCTTACTATTGCTGCTAACAAATATTCCTTCACAATTTCCCAAGCACTAATGATATCCTGGCCTTCCAATTCCTCCCTCCATGAAACTTCCCCAAGTTGATGTCTGAGACTATTATAATCACCTGCCTTATAATTCCACATACATTCCCATCTCTTTGATACTCCTGCATGTCTATTCATCTTCCAAGTCAAAACCACATGGTCACTCTCTCCAACTGGGGGGGGGGGAGATGTCATCTCCGTTATTATGAACTGTTCTGATGCTGTGACCAAATCCTAACCTCTTGTTTCCTCTATTACATGTTACCTAAGACATTTGTCCCTCAAGAATTCTAGAAATTCCATTCCCTTATTGCTGCATGCATCTTCCTCTCCCCAATTTATACTGCTGTATTGAAAATCTCCCATAACCATCATTCTTCTTGCACTTGCCAAGCTCAACTGTCTAAACATCTCCTAGTCCCCATCCTCTGTACTCCTTGGTTTGTAGCAACACCCCACTAAATATCCCATCTTGCCTATCTCTACCTCACACCATATGCTTTAAAAATTATTAGTGTCACTAGCTTCCGAAGTAATATGTTGGAATTGATACTGGTTGTTGTTCTTGATTAACTGGGTCTCTGTGACTGTTGATAACTTTTTCCATTATTTTGGAGGAATTTTGGTGATAGCAGTCAGTCAGAAGTTTCATGGAAGACTCTCTCTCTCTCTTGGAATATATTTGAAATGTGTTTGCATCCATGCCTTGGGATAATGTAAATGAATATAGGGTTAATAGTTCTGGATCACAACATTTGGGTATTGTATCCAAATGGAAATATTAGTGACTAAATTATTTAGTATTCTTTTGATATCTTTTTGCCAAAAAACCACAGGAGGCACATGGCATTCTCGTACAGGATGACTCGCTCTGGTCATCTGTGCAAAAGTTAAACAGTGGTGTTATATGGATGAGAGATGTTGAAGTGCAGATGAGCAGAAGTTGTATTTGCAAGGGATGGACTTGACTTCTATTTGGACAGGAGATGCATTTTCTTCTTTTGGTTTTTATGAAGTCAGATTTAGATTTGGATTTCCTGATTATTTCACATTTATTGCATCCTTCAATATCGGCTTGGAAATTGCCATGGTATACTAGAATTCTTCCATCAAGGAAAAATTTTAGCATACATACTATTGTAATTTTTAAGTGCTTTATGACACCTTTTGTCAAACTGTGGCTTAGAAAGTAGGCAGGAATTTTGGATTGACTGGGAATGGGTTGATGGAAATGAAGGTCTGCATGCTAGTGAGGATAATTTGTGACTTGTTAAGTGCAAATGTTTGATTCAGAGGAAACAGTAGTCTTATTATGGAAAGGAAGAGGAAGTTTGCAGATTGGCCTACTTACTAACTTTGTAGTGCCAAAGGATATGATATTCAGAATAGCTGGAGGGAGATCGTTCTTTGAGAGAAGAATTTTGCAAGATTCTTCTGGTTAAGAAAAAAGCAACTGGTTTAAGAAAGATTGAGTGTAATGGAAGTATTAACCATGTATTTGGTTAATAGAGGTACAATTTATGCTACTTCATTGCATATAGAAAATATTCTACTTCTTGTCCAGCATGGTTTCAGTGATGTCGGAAAAGCAATTGGAGTTGTGGAACATTACGTTTAGCTAGAAGAATGACCTCACTATTTTGGAAATTCAGAATAGCTGGAGGGAGGACGTTCTTTGAGAGAAGAATCTTGCACAAGATTATGATCTGAATTATTAAGAGGAGAGGTGACTTCTGAAGTACATCTGGAAGGAGACCTGGTTAAGAAAGATCAAGTGTAAAGGAAGAGTGGAGAGGATTATCATGTATCTGGTTTTATAGAGGTACAATTTATGTTAATTCATTGCGTGTAGCAAATAGTTCTACATCTTGTCCAGCATGGTGTCAGTGATGTTGGAAAAGCAATGCCATTTGGAGTTGTGGAACACTGAGTTTACCTAGAAGATTGACCTCACTATTTTGGATAGCTGGGTTGCAGAAAGTTGAGCTCAAGGGATAAGGTGAATATGTCAGAGTTAGTTGTTCACATGTGATGTCATTTGACACTATATGGTAACTCCCCTACCACATTGGCTTGTGGGAGTGAAGCCTTCTGCTAGAAGAAGTTGTAGGGTTGCAGGTGCCCTTTCCACAAAGAGTTAGTAGGGCCAGAAACCTTCATGCTCCTGGTGGGATTCAAACTTGCAGCTTCTTGACTGGTGAGTGGATGTGCTAACCAATCTGTCAACTAGGCTGGTTATGTGAGTGGATTTCAGAATTTGGAGAGCAGTAAATACTGCAGATGAATGTTATTGAATGAAGTAAGGAGGCATTAAGCCAGAGAATGTCAAGAGTAGAAGATTATGAATTTGTCAATTACTGGCAAACAACGTCTGTCTTCACAAAGGCACACGTGCAGCACCCTTGTGGCAGCAGAGGACACTGACTTGTAGAAGTAGGGAGATTCTTGTTCCATTGTATAAGGCTTTGATTAGGCCACACATGGACTACTGTGCCCAGATTTGGTTTTCAGAAGGACGAAGAGATGTTGGAAAGGGTCCAGAGGCGACTGACTAAGGGTAGTTTCTAACCTCTGGAATGTCGAGTATGAGGAAAGATTCAGAAGATGTAATTTTGCAGAGTCTGGTGGATAGGAGGAAGAGGAGAGATATGATAGAGACCTACAAGTTAGTAAGCAGTTGTTATAGGATCAGTGTTGGAGAGGTTCTACAGAAAACAGTGGGAGATCAGGGGAGTACCAGAGGTCATCCCTGGAAACTGTATAAAGAGGGTATGAGTAGAGAATGAGAAGCAGTTTTTTTTCATGCAGAGTTGTGGATGATTGGAATGCCTTGCCTGAGAGTGTGGTGTCTGCAGAGAATTTGAGTGTGCTTAAAGCATGGTATGATAAGCTGTGTGTATGATAAAAGAACCTCCTAGATGAGTCTTTGACTCCATGGGGTCTTGGGTAATAATAATAATATTAAAAGGATATTAATATATCCTTTTAATAAAATGTATTAATCCTATTAAAAGGATATATTAATCATTTTAATTAATATATTAAAAGGATTAATATATTAATTTATATATTAATATTAGACATCTATAAGTGATGTTGTGTCATTTATCTTGGCATTATAATACAGATGTTGGTGAAATCAATGTCCAAGTTTTTTTTGTAAGAATTTTGATATATTTTGTTTTGTTTGATTTGACAAATTTGCTGAAATTTGTCTTTGAGAGAGATTTATTTTAATCACATTGATGGTATCACTGCAATTAAAATTTAGATGCATTGCTGTTGAACATTACACTTAATTTTGAGTTACAAATATACTATGATGAAATAAGAATAGATCTTTATTGTATGCTTTCTTCCTTGTCATCATTAGACAGGGAAACAAGTCTGTAACTTCAAAAAATTGAGAAGGTCTGCGAATTGAGCTATGAAGCATAAGATGAGTTTTTTTTTTTAAATGTTGTCTTGCCTGTTTGAATGTCTCTAGGACTACCATTCTGCATGTTGGAGACCTGAAGTAACTTAAAAAAAAATGGGTAAGTATTTCTGGATTACCTAACCATTATCCCACCTATGTTGATAATATAGTGTGGGTTGTTGGTGGAATTTAAATAAAACATAGACAGAATTAGAAAAATGAAGTGTTTGTTTGGCAACAGAGTTACAGAAGTGTACAATTGGTCATAATTTAAAATTGTTTTTATTTGTATTTGGCTGGGACACAAGAAGTGCAGATTTCATAAAAAGCATAAAATCCAGGAGTGCAAAGTTTCCTTATCACATTTCTTTTTTTTTTTTTTTTAATTTAAAGATGTTGTTAATGTTATGTCATATATGGATTAAATTCTCAGTATATATTAATCTCACCTTTACTGTGCATTCCTAAAATTTGTTTGTTTTATTTTCCTTCAGCAAAACGGTACATCAGAGAAGACGGTGAAGATAAATATCTTTATGCCCATGGGCTGGCAGGCTTTTCAGCAGTCTTTACTGAGGTATATAATTTAAAAAAAAATAAAACTATACAGCATAAAGTAGAATTTTATTATTATTCCAGACCTCTCAGGAGTAATAAGACTCATAATGGAAGGTCCATTTTACACAGTGCCATCCACCATACTCCTTAAACTAATTCAGTATGTACTCCTATTACTCTCTCAGGCAATGCATTCCATGCAAAAAAATTTCTGATTTTCTGAAATTAGCATCCAGCAGTGGAAACCAGATTTCAACACTTTACATTCAGCTGTGTTAAATTGAAATCCCTATTAATTTTCCCAACTCTTCATCTTTTTTTTTCCAAATCCTTTTGAAGAGCTATAGTCAACACTATTACAGATAATCCTCCCAAACTTCACATTATCTGCAAACAACTGAATATCTCCGTGTAATCCATTTGAAATATTATTGATGTAAATACTGAACAGTAATGGTCTCAATACTTAACCTTATGGAATCCCACTTTTCTTGTCTCCAGTACTGTCTCCTCTCACCGATACACAACTCTTTGTTGTCTGAATGCCAATATCTAAACCTATGCTTTGCAAAGATTAACTTGTTACATGACACCTTATCAACTCCCTTTGGATGGGGTAAGAAACTTTGTTAAGTCAATCAGATGACTAAAACAAGAATAGTGATCCTAACAAATTCAAATTATCATATTACCCTCATTTGCCTAAATAATTCTGTATAAAAGTAACTACCTATTTTTTCCAAAATATTAACAATCACAGAAGAAATGTAAACTGATCTGTAGTTTGATGCCCCCATTCTGTCATTGTTAATATTTATTAACAATCACAGAATGGAAATGTTGTCCACATTAAAAGGTTTTCATTAAATAGCCAGATTATTGTTATGCTCATTTCCTTAGGATATAATTCTCAGTATTTAAAATAAATCCTGTTCCTTAACTTCTAATCCTTCAAATTTCCTTATGATATAATTCTCAGTATTTAAAATAAATCCTGTTCATTAACTTCTAATCCTTCAACTGTTCCTGCTTTTCTAGTGAATGGGCTTTATCATGGAAATGTTGATGGGGAGAGAATGATTTCGACTTTGTGTTTGTCCGGTTCGGACCCATCAAACGTGTACAGAGAAGTCTACATGTATAACATACTGAGAAGAATAGAGATCTGCAAGTTGTCCAGATGTGTTGTGCAGTCTGCAGACAAGAGTATACAAAAGAAAATTCAGATAGATTATTATATCTGTACACGAATGCTAGGAGTATTATCAGAAACAAAGGTGTAAAGTTTGTTGTCTTTGTCAGTATGTTGGACTTTGGATTATAGGCATTGGATGATATCGGATGACTCGAATCCAGTTAGAATTGAGATCTATGATTGTAGTACTATTACTAACAGTATTTCATGTGGCAGTGAGTGTGAACCTATCTGTTGTGAGGTGGAATCTAACAAGATCAATTACATAGTGGGGTGTTGTTAAAGGTGCTAATGATGAAGAAATGTATCACCAAATAGAAAAGATGAGTGCGAAAAGAGTAATCATAATGAGACTTTATCCAGATATTAATTGGGTAGCAGTAGAATTTCATGAGAAGAATGAAAAAGAATTTATTGAGCAGTGTCAGGACAACTTATTCAAGCAGCATGTGACAGAAGGAACTGGAGGTCAAAGAGTGTTAGATTTGATTATAGTGTCAGAGGGCATTTCAGTGAAAGATGTAACTATTCTGGCTCCAGTTGGTGACAGTGATCATGCAGTACTCACTTGGGAAGTGACTACTATTATGAATGTGCCATTCAAAGAAGGTTACGTGCTGAACTACAAAGCAGGAAATTAGGACCAACTTATGAGTATTCTGGGTTCAGTGGAATGGGATCAGTTGCTGGATGGAAAGTATATCGACAGTGCATGGGAAGAATTTTTATTATTATCCAGGCCTCCATGGAGTCAAAAGACTCTTCGTGGGAGGTCCTTCCTAAGAAACACAAAGTCTATCAAAACTCATCGAGGGGAGGTCCCCCCTAAGAAACACAAAATCTATCATACCACTCCTTAAACTCATTGACCGTTCTCGCTCTCACCACTCCATCAGGCAATGCATTCCATGGTTCAACCACCCTCTATCATGCAAAGAAATCACTCCTCACCCTCTTGCTCATGGTTTCCTTTCGTATCTTCCAGGGATGGCCTCTTGTCATCACTCCTTCCTGCTGTTCAACTAAGTGAAAGAACTCTCCAGTGTCAACCCTGTAAACACCTTTCAGCAATTTAAAAGTCACAATCATATCACCTCTCCTCCTTCTATTCACCAAACTCTGCAGTCCACATTCCCTCAGCCAATCCTCATAACTAACATTGTACAGTCCTCAACCCACCTTTGTACCCTTTCCACAGTTAATTTATCCCCTTCAAATTCTGGTGACCAAATCTGAGAACAATAGTCTAAGTGTGGTCTGATCAAAGTTTTATACAACGGGATGATAACCCTTTTATCTCTGCAGGTCAGTGTCCTTCTCATTATTGCAGCAATCCTCTGCGTTACCTTCACCACCTTTGCAATATGTCCCTTAAATTTCAGATTTCTATCAATGATCAACCCCAGATCTCTTGTCTGCCCTACTTCCTCCAATATAGCTCCACCAATAGAGTATGCAGTGTCCCATCGATGTATCCCAAACCTCAAGATTACATTTTGCTGCATTAAACTGACACCACCCCATTCATTTGCCCATCTGTCTAGCTTATTCAAATCTTCTTGCAGGGTTTCCACATCTGCACTATTACTAATAACACTTCCCAGCTTCACATCATCTGCAAACAACTGAATATTATCCCCCTGCAATCCACTGACAATGTCATTAATATAAAGGTTAAACAATATAGGTCCCAGTACTGAGACCTGTGGGACCCCACTTGTAACCCTCTGCCTCCTTGAAACTGCCCCACCATACACAGTTCTCTGATTCCTATCAGACAACCAATCCTGAATCCAGTTGACCAATCTGACATCCAGACCCATGTGCTGCTCTTAAATATCAGCTTATCATGTGGCACCCTGTCAAATGCCTTCACAGTCTAAGAAAGTGGCAGTATATGCCTTTCCCCTCATCTAATGTTCTTGTAACTTTATTATAAAAAATAATAAATTATATAAATAATATAATAATTATAATATATATATATATATATATATATAATAAATAGGGTAGGAGTCAAATGGATGTGTAACCTTATTAACCAAGAGATTGGTAAGAAAAGGCTGATGTGGAAGGAATATAGTGTGCATAAGGTTGATGCCCATTATGGAAATTATAAGCAGCAGGCTAGAATAGTCACAACTGTTGTACAGAAAGCAAAGTCTGAGTGTGAAAAGAAACTGGCTCTGCTCGCTAAAGACAACCCACAAGAATTCTATCAAAATGCTGGAAGTTAAAGAAAGGACGAATATGAAAAAAATAACTCTTCTAAATGCAGATGGCATGAGGATAACAGATGCAGAAAAAGTTGTTCAACTAATGAGTGCCCATTTTGTTAAAAGCTATGAACCTGGTGTATGTAACATTTACCTCACTGCTACCTCTTTACTGGATGAAGAAACTCAGGTGTGTGAGAATGAGCTATTAGAGCTGTTTCACAAACTGAATAACAATTCAGCAATAGGGACTGATGGGATATCAGCGCAGCTGCTAAAAGAATTTTCAGCTGAATTACTATTCCTTTTGTGAGTCTCAGAAGAGGGAATATTCCACCATAATGGAAAGAATGTATGGTAATCCCATTGCACAAGGGTGGTGCAAAGACCGATGTATAACTTTTGTTCAATTAGTATCTCAGGAGTGGTGGAAAAGAGTTTGAAAAATTTGGTTAGGGCTTGCATTCAGAAATGGGTTGACTGTGAATCTCTACTTTGCAATGAGCAACATTGGATTACTAAGGGAAGGTCATGTTTTAGCAACTTGCTCACGTTCTATAACAATGTTACCATTGAACTAGATAAGGGGAATGGACACACAATGATACTTTTGGATTTTGCTAAGGCTTCTGACAGAATACAGCATGGTAGACTGTTGCATAAATTGGAGAATATGGGTATGGATAAGAGGATGGCTGACAGACATATCAAAAAGTGGTCTATTGGGGATGCGAGTCTGCAAGATTTAAGCTTCAAGCTGTGCATTAGACTTTAGACCTATTACCATCTTCTCTATAATACTTTGACTCTATCGTAAAATCTTAGTTAAATGACTTCAGCAACATATACAGCATGATAATAGACAGAGAGCTTTTGTCCCTTCGGATGGCTGTGCTGAGAATATATATCTTCTTTCTTCTCTTCTCTCTGATTCCTGCCACCACCTTAAGCCTCTATATATGGCATTGCTGGAACTCCAAAAGGCCTTTGATAGCATCTCCCTTCCTGCTCTCTTTCAAGCACTATCTATTGCTGGATGTCCAGAACCCTTTCTTTCCTATATTATGGAGCTATACTTAGGGAGCTCCATCACTATCACTACAGAATGCTGTGCGACTTCTATTCTCGCAGTGCAGGGTGTTTGCTAGGGTGATCCTCTATCCCCTTTTCTTTAACTGCATCATAGATGAGTTTCTTCACTCTCTTCCTAGACATATAGGCTACTCTCTAGGCGCTTCTTCCTTTAATGCTATGGCCTTTGCGAACAATCTTATTCTTGTAGCCTCTACTAAGGTAGGCTTGCAGGAGCTCTTTGACCAGGCAGTTGACTTTTTCTCTATTCGAGGCCTTTCTATTAATGTAGAGAAGTCCTGCTCTCTAGCTCTTGTCCCCTCTGGTCGTGACAAGAAGTTTAAGGTCGAGACTATAGAGTTTTGCCTGCATGGGAGGCTATTGCATGCGTTGACCATCCTGGAAGAGTGGAGATACCTCAGTATCGTGTTCACCCCCAAAGGGAAGGTCTTCTGTCCCTTCTATCTTAGAAGCTGGCATCGCTTCTTTCAGGAAAGCTCCTTTCAAGCCCCAGCAAAGACTTTCTACTTTCCCACTATCTCCTACCTCGCTTTTACCACACGTTGGTGCTTGGTAGGATGTATATCTCTCTACTGTGCCAAATGGACAAGGCTATCCATTCAGCTGTGAGATTATGGCTCCGACTGCCACCTGACACCCCTACTGCATATTTCCACTCAAGGGTGAAGGACGGTGGGCTCGGGGTTGTTCCATCACTTAGATGGGTGATCCCACATCTACAGCTGTCCAGAATCGCGAAATTAGAACTATCTTCTTCTCCTATCTGCAGAGAGGCTTTCTATAGTCCATTAATACAAGAAGACTTTAGGCAGGCTAAAGACTGGTCCCATTATCAAGGTATCTTAATTGAGTCAGCACCTACAGAACACAAGAGATGGACATCTCTGCTGCATTCTTCTGTAGATGGTGCTCCTTTAAAAGAGTTATATCTGGTGCCTCCCCAGCATGATTGGGTAAGGGATGGCACCAGACTCCTCCCTAGGTTTGAGTATGTTGACCTTATCATGACGAGGATCAATGCCTTATCCACTCGAGCCCGCACAGCTCAATGGGGTAATGACAACTCATACTATAGGGGTGACTGCCACTACAGTGAGACATTGTCTCATTGTTATATAGCCCAGTGTTGCTTATGCACTCATGGGGTCTACGTGCAGAGGCATGATTCCGTGGTCTTCATTCTGAATATCCGCTAAAGAATGAAGGTTGGGAGACCACGGTGGAACCACATTATAGGACCTCTGCAGGTTTGCATCAGCCAGACTTAGTGGTTAAAAGAGATGGTGATGATTGGGTAGTTGATGCCCAGGTGGTGGGAACTGGGTGCCCACTAGCCTATAGCCATAATAATAAGGTAAACTATTATAAGAATAACCAAGATCTAGTTAG
The DNA here is from genome assembly GCF_054136105.1 of Typopeltis vanoorti. Lineage (NCBI taxonomy): Eukaryota > Metazoa > Arthropoda > Arachnida > Uropygi > Thelyphonidae > Typopeltis > Typopeltis vanoorti. The sequence goes on from NC_143570.1 coordinate 92,077,736, forward strand.
TAAGATACGGGAGGAGCATGAAGCAACTCCGAGGTTTACCAGCGCCACCATCTCTTTGCATAGCATATGGAGCGCAGATAGTTATAAAGACTTAAAACAGCTTGGGCTTACACAGAAGGATATAAAAGTTCTTTCCTTGAGGGCTCTACAGGGCACACTGGTGGCATGGCATTGCCACCAGAGAATGACTACAATGACAACTAGAACAGGCATAGGGTTAAAACACTTGTAAAGGCTTAGGCCTATATCAAGTCTGGACGTGATGTAAGGGTAGTACTGCCCATAACCAGTACAAAGATTAATAAAAACAAACAGACAAAAAAAAAAAAAAACAGTGGTTTACCACAAGATCACTGCTTGGTCCACTGTTATTCAATCTGTACATTAATGATATTAGGAAGGATTTGACAGACAACATCCAGCTATTTGTTGATGATGCAGAGATAGGTAGGATAATCAGGAATGCTGCTGATATGCAGTATTTGCAAAATGATTTGAATAGGATGGAATTGTGGGCATGGGAAAATGGATGTCAATTCAATGTCAGTAAATGCAACGTCATTCACTTGACAGAATACATGTGAACATTTTTAATATGATACCAATGTCGTATTATATTGGTGGTCCTATTGTATTATATATTTTCCTAACACAGTTGGTGGGATTATGCTAGAAGAAACTGATGAGGCTAGGGATCTCGGAGTGTTAGTAAATAGGAAGTTAAAGTTCAGGGGCCATGTAATAAAGAATGCAAATACAACTCAAAAGATAATTGCAATGCTGAAACAAATCTTCACATGTAAAGATAAGGATGGCCTTTTTTCTCTTTACAAGGCTTTAATAAGAACTCATTTGGCCTATTGTGCACAGGTCTTGTCTTCTGGTTTCTGTTGTGATTCTGATATATTGGAGAGAGAGCGAGTACAAAGGAGAGTGTTAAAAATGATATCAGGATTGTGGAATACTGATTATAAAGATAGATTGAAAATTTGTAGACTGCAGAATTAGCAAATAGGAGAAAGAGGGGTGATATGATTGGGACTTACAAACTTCTAAGAAAGGGTCATACAGGATATTAATTGATAGAATGTTTCCATTTATGGAGGATGGGGAAAGGGCAAGAGGGCATCCTTGGAAGCTAAGAATGAATGTCACTAAGAAGGGGATGAGGACACTAGATTTTTCTCTCATAGGGTGGTGCATGATTGGAATGGATTTCCATTAGATGTTGTGAGTGGAAGTAGTGTGAACGAATTCAAGATTAAGTATGATAGCTGGTGCATGTAGTATGTGGCCTCACTTGATGAGTCCATGACTCCCTGGAGTCACGGACTCTTAATAATAATAATGTTATCATAGCCACAACATATTTATCAAGTGAAAACATTGATTTAAAAATTTTGGATCAATTTTCCTAACACTGTTGTAGTCTCCATAATTTTTACTGAAGTCAATACTAATCACCATGTGACACTGAAGGAAAGGATTTGGAGTATCGCATTTAAGCATATTTTGACACAACTACTTTAGGCTAAGCCTCAGTCAGTTCTTCGTTCTGATTTCAATAATAATAAGTATCCGAGTGGTAATTTTCATGCTAGTTATTATTATTATTTTCCTGACCTCCATGGAGTCACAAGACTCATCATGAGAGGTCAACACTAGTCAACTCAGTCTATCATATCATCCTTAAAATCATAGTCTGCACATTGACAACTCCTCTCAGGCAATGCATTCCATGCTTCTACCACTCTCCATTCGTTTCCCTTGTTCGACCATATGAAACATCTCCTCAGCATTAATAAGATAACCCTTCTACAGCTTAAATGTTTTTATCATATTCCTCCCCTTTGCCTTTCATTCACCAAACTTCATCCCCTTCAAATCCTGGTGATCAGATCTGAGCACATAAATCCAGATGTGGTATGATCAAAGTTTTATACAATGCGACCAGCACACTTTTATTTCTCATTGTCAATGTTCTCCTCAACATTGCAACAACTTTCTGAGATATCTTCACAATTTGTAATATGTCCTCGAAACATCAAATCTCTATCCATAATCATCCCCAGATCCCTTGCTTCCTCCAGTTCTTCCAGTATAATTCCACCAAGTGACTATGGAGTATCCCATCTGTGGATCCCAAATTTTAAAATTTTACATTTCATTGTATTAAACTAATATCCCCATTTGTTCATCATTCCAGCTTATTCAAAGAGCCAAACCATCAATATTGTTACTAATAACCCTCCCAAGCTTCATATCATTTGCAAACAACTGAACATATAACTATAAGAAATTTAGTTTAATCCTTTATCCAAGTGTGTGCAAACAAAGTTTGCACCTGAAAGTATCTTCAGGACTGGGGTAAAGTGGTACAACACCAGGCAACTCCTTGCAAAGGTAGAGCAAGCTACCAACACTCCTATCTCAGTATCTCCCATAATGCAAAACACATCTCTTTGCAGATATGTATAATGTTATGCATTAAGTGTTGTACCACTTTACCCCAGTCCTGAAGATACTTTCAGGTGCAAACTTTGTTTGCACACACTTGGATAAAGGATTAAACTAAATTTATTATATTCTGACTAAGTGAAAAATAAACTTTGAATATATAACTGTAGTTGTCAATGACAATATCATTGACATAAAAATTAAACAACAATGGTCCCAGGACTGAATCCTGTAGAACTCCACTTGTAACCTACCTACTTCCTAATGCTGATCCCCCATGTATAGAATTCTTTGATATCTATCAGAGAGCCAATCACCAATCAAATTCACTAACCTGATATCTAAATCCATATGATGCAACTTAAAAATCAAGTTGTCTTGTGGCACCTTGTCAAATTCTTTGGAAAAATCCAAAAAAAATGACAGTGTATGCCTTACCCTCATTCTCTGCTCTTGTTATTCTATTCTAAAAGATAACCAGATTACTAAAGCAAGAGTGCCCTTTAACAAATCCATGCTAGCTTGCATAAATGTTATTCTCATCTGCCCAATTCTGTGTACGAGTTCTTGCCAATTTCTGCAAAATTTTAATAACTACAGAAGAAATACCAAGAATTACCAAAAAATACCACCCTTATGCAATGGTGCTTAGCCTCCTTCCATTCACCTGGAGTATTCCCCAACTTTCATTAAACAGCCAAGTTAATGGCATTGTCAGTTCTAACACATTCCCTTAAAACACCTGGTGAAATTCTGACTAGTTCCCCTACCTTATTGGCATTTAGCATAGTCAGTATTCATAATACATCCTCTTCATTTACTTCTAAAACTTCACCAGTCATTATGGTGGTGCTAGGGTCGCTGAAGCACATGGCGTGTGATTTGAGCGGTGATAGGGAAAAGTGTTTTTTAAACGGTATGAATTCTTTTGTGAATTGTGCTGAATTTTTTTCTCAGTAACACAAGTCTTATTTAGTCGTTCTGCTTTTGGAGTTTCGTTGTTATATATTGTATTATTTTTGGGTTACCGAGAAGGCGAGGTCACAGTCGGCAGCATTTGCAGTGGAAGAGAAGATAAGTTTTCGCTATCTACTATAGTTGAATATAGCATTATATTTATATATATATGTTTATATTTAGCATTTATATATATATGTGTGTGTGTATGTGTGTGTGTGTCGGTGATACAGTGTTCATATATATTTTTTGCGATTAGTTTAGTAGTTACTTACTTGGTAGAACAGAATGATGGACACAGCTGCAATCACAAATGACGTGTCACCAAGTCCTCTGATATTTAAGAACTCTATTATACGTAACATAATACAGGACTTTGTGGCATGCAGTGTTTGCGGCATGTATGCTTCCCGGGAATTGGATATGTAGCGGATGAGAGAAGGGGGAGTGTGTATATGCGCAAATGCAGACAATGGGAGGAAATCAATGAATTAGATATTTCGATAACCGACCTAGTTGCTTCAGGGACGGGAAATGAATGTCAGGAGATGAGTAGTGTGATAGGAGAGAATGACAAGCGAAGTACAAATGAGAAAATAAGAGTCGGAAGTGGGGAAGGCCTGAATGACTGTGAAGTTTACGGAGGTGGTTTTAATTGGGTAAATGAATGGCGAGTAAGAGTCACTAACTTGCAGAGAGGGATAAATGAGCTGGAATGTCTTGTGAACAAGATGAGATTAGGAGAATGGAAGAGATGTATGCAAGGTGAATCAGAGTAGGAGTGAGAGAAAGTTTTGGGAATGATAGAAGAGGAGAGTATAGAAACAGTAGAAGAGAGGTATGGGAATGATAGAAGAGGAGAGAATAGGATACGTGGAAGAGAGTTATGGGAATGATAGAAGAGGAGAGAATGGAAACAGTAGGAGAGAGGGAATGGGAAGAGGTGTAATGTACGGTGACACAATGAAGGAGTGATGTCAAGGTGCCATCCCTTGAAGTTACAAAAGGAAACTGTGAGGAGTGGTTTCTTTGCATGGAGGGTGGTTGAACCGTGGAATGCATTGCCTGATAGAGCGGTGAGAGCGAGAACGGTTAATGAGTTTAAGTATGATAGAATTTGTGTTTCCTAGGAGGGAACTCCCACGATGAGTCTTGATAGACTTGTTTCCTAGGAAGGACCTTCCTTGATGAGTCTTTTGACTCCTTGGAGGCCTAAATAATAATAATAATAAAATAATTATCCTTCTAAGAATAAAAGCTGTAGTACCAAAACGGAACTCTCTAATAAAGTGATCATTAAATAGCTCAACTATGTCATCTGCTTTGGTCACTGTTCTCCATCTACAAGCAACAAGATAATCCATCCACTATCATTTTTCCTCCCACTCGACATAGCGAAAAAATGCCTTGGGATTTTTATATTTTGATTACAGAACCCTCTTCTCTTATATTTTAATTTTTCTCTCCTTATAATACTAGTCACGTTCCTTGCCTGAGCTTGATATTCTTCATGAAACTGTTCTCCATTTCTCTCATTATATGCCTTCTATAATCTCTTTTTCTTCTGCAGTTCCTCCTTTATTCCTTTTGTCATCCATTTGACTCCAAATTGCTTTATTTGCTTCACTCAAGGTATGCAATCTGTTATTGCTGTCAACAATTTTCTCTTATGTATTTCCGATACACTAGTGACCCATCTTCCTTCAAATTCTTTCATCTATTGTACTGCTTCAAGCTGCTTTCTAAATCTATGATAGTCACCTGCCTTATAATTCCACATAAATTCTTTCTGTTTTGATACTTCTGCATGCCTATTCATCTTCTAAGTCAGGGCTATGTAGTCACTCTCACTATAGTTCTTCTCCATAACGATTGCTTGCTTTGCACTTGCCAGTCACTGTTATTTCGTGTTATTTCTACTGAAATTCTCCACCCTGAGAGTGCACAATTCATCTCTTATTATGAGTAACACTTCACCACATTTACCTTCCCTATTCTGCTAAAATAAAATAAAATATGCTATACTGTTCAATTTCTATCCCTATTAGAACATCCTCCTCAGCAGTGGCGTACCCGGGAAGGGGGCCCGAGGGGCCCTGGGCTCCCAAAAGAAAAAGTTAAAAAACACTAGAAATTTTCCAAAACACTTTTCCTAATTAAAATTCATTTTTTTATTTACATTATATCATGTCTTCTATTTCTATACTACTTATGAATTGGGGGTCACATAAGGTGAGAGAACTCTATAGCAGTGTTTCTCAACCTATGGTCTGCAGACCACCTGTGGTCCACGAAGATTTGACAGGTGGTCCACAGGCTTAAATTAACCAAATAAATCTATAATTTTTAATTATGCAAACAAAACAAATTAAAATTGAATAAGTAAGTAAAAATTATTAAAATAAAATGAATACTTTAAAAAAAAAATAGCGGCAGAATGTTCATGGAATGAACATTCTGCCACTATTTTAATTTGTAGCAGCAGAATGACGAGTAATAAAAGAGGGGTGAAGGGAAAAACAATATGGTTTTATTACTTCCACCTTCCCTTGCTGTGTTGTCAGATTTGAAGTGAACATGGGTTGTCCACATGACCACATTTCAACCAATTGCTTATTGTTTATTGATTTTTATTGTTGAAGGTTTTCCTCCTTCAACCAAGGCTCAATATATCTTCAGAAGTGCTAAGTAATACTTAGACAAAATGTATCGTGAGTTAACTCCAGTATTTATATATTTTTCGGAAATCATGCGAAAAGCAAGCTGACAATTGAGTTGAAATGCTAACTCTCTCCAAACAAATTCCAATAATATGTGAAACTGCCATAACAGAATTCACTCTATATATTTATATATATATATATATATATATAGAGTGAATTCTGTTATGGCATACATTAATTTATTCATATATAAGAAAATAAATAAGAAAAATAAGAAAAGTCCACGCGGTTAGCCTAGTGGCTATGCACTTCGCACCCATATGCCTGGGGAAGGAGTGTCCTAGGTTCGATTCCCGTCAGTGACGTGAGGATCTGAAGGATCTTCCTCAGCCATAGCCAAGTTGGCCAGTCTTGGGCGTGGACAGCAGGGTTTTTTCCCCAGTTTATTCTGGGGTTTTTCATCCTGCAAAGCAGGCAAACTGGCCTCGAGAACTCAACACTACAGGCCATAGGATACACCGGGGCATAAGGCTGACCACCTTATCCTGTAAACAGAGTGAGGTCCGATGATCAATGGACCCTCGACACCGCAAGGTAAAAGAGGGTATAAGGAAGATGAGATGAGAAGAAAATAAATATTCACTCATATATATATATATCTTAGTTTTAACACGTTTACGAATTTTAACACTTTCGGTTGAATTTTATTGCTGCCGAGCGAACTCTCACAATCTAATTAATAACAATAGTTTTTAGTTAGATATTGTGTTTGCCGGTGCAACATATGTTTTTACTTGAGTCTATACATACAGCATAGTTTCTGTATGAGGGGACATGTGATTTATTAATTAGTGTCGTTTTGAACCCAGTTGTCTCTAATTGCACTATTTTTTGAGAAATAGATTACACAGACTGCTTGTACTTTATTCACTGACATAATAAAAGTACTCGTTTTTCTTGCCTCTGCAATATAGTGGCTGTTGGGTGAGGGCGTGTTGTTTACCACTGGAGCAAGTCACTGTCACCCTGCTCTGAACATGTTTCAGCTTTTTTCATTTGTGAGGTATATGCGAAACTTTTTAATTTCTTTTTTCAAAAAGTAAAATCAGGGGTGAGAGTTATATGCGACTAAGTACGGTATTTGAATTATGGATAAGTACATTGGTACCTTCTTTAAATGGAAAAATATCTTCGATGACAGTGATAATACAAAACGAGTTTGTAATGACAGTTTGTGTGTAGTTTCTGAAGAGAAAGAGGTCTGTAAGGAATCCACAGAAACAGAGAATTCCCATCAGTTGCAATGCAATAATATTAATACGCTTAACGAAAGGAAAGATTTGCTGACTTGCTGGATACTCGACCAGTGGATCGCATTCAAAGGTAAATATAATTGGTTAGTTTGTAGGAACATTTTTCTGTTTTGTGACTTTTCTCCCTTTACGGTAATTATGCCTACATTATTGTGTTATTATTCAACAATTGTTTACAGTTTTGAATGTGTATATAAAATGTGTATATAAAGTCAATATCAACAGTAGCCTGCTTACGAACACGTGATGAAAAGGGCGGGGAGGTTTGGAGCTTCCCCAGATAGTATTTAAAAGGTAAATACAATTGGTTATTTTGTATAGGGCCCCGAAACTTATTAGTTTAGAATTTATCCACTGGGAAGGGTTTGTGTCCACTCAAAACTCTGAAACAGAATTTGGAAACATTTTCCGAATAATTTTTTATAAGAAATTTCTGTGATTTCATGATCCATTTCAGGCTTGCAGTCACGAGAACGACCTTTCATTATCGAAGAAAGAGCAGTTAATTGAGCTTTCAAGTGATAGTGGGCTTAAAATGCAATTCCATGATCGTGGTTTGGCTTGATTCTGTATCTCGCCTTCAGAGAGAAGTGAATTTCCCCAAATTATTTGAAGAAGTCGAAAATCGTCATGCAGTTTTCTACAACCTATCTTTGCAAGAAAGGATTTTCATTGCTCCTTCAAATAAAAACAAAATACAGAATTCATCTTAGTGTGTGTGTGTGCCGATCTTCGACTGAAGTTGACCAATATTGAGCCAGATATCCAGCAACTCTGCAGGGTCAAGAAAAAATCATCCATCTCATTAAAAGTAAATAGTAACATAATTATTATATCATTTTATTTATTTGTTTAATAAAAATTAAAACTTTGTTTTAATTTTTATCCACAAAATTTAATTTTTTATCTATATATCCGGCCTGGTTGGCCGACTCTCCAGCCAAAAGGCTGCGAGTTCGAATCCCGCCATGGGCATGGCTGTTTGTGATTGTCTGTGAAAATACTAGTTGTAGTGGTCGGTGGTAGACAGCATTGGTGTAGATGATGATTGTAGTTGGGTTGGTGAAGAGGGAGAGTTGTAGAGTAGGTGCCCTTCCTCGATATGTCTTTGGACTGCCTGGAGATGTTATGTAATAATAATATCAACAAGCTTTATATGTTCATTGTGCATTACATAGTTTGAATTTGGCACTTGGAAATGCTATATCTGTGACAAATAAGAAATTGCATTGGCATAATTGAAAAGGTACACTATTTCTTCAATACCCCTAAAAGATAGGACATCCTTGTTGTTTATAATATTATAATATTAATATCTTTTAAGATTTATAAGATCTTACTTAGCTTGCAAAAAATATTTGCATGCACCTTACCATTGTTTAAAATAATGCAAAAATCTGACAATGACCTCTTAATTGCCCTAAATTTTGTTGATGATGTTGTGGCTCAATTAAATACCATTCATGAAACACCAAATTCTTCATTTAAAGATATTTACGATGAAGCATGTATAAAAGCCAATAATTTTAATGTTGACATTAAAAAGTGAAGGACTTCATCAAAACAGACATTAAGTCCAATGTTCCAGCCAATTCTGTAGAAGAGTATTTCAGGAGAACTATTTCATTCCATTTATTGACCAAATATTGACTCAACTTCATGAACATTTCACTCAGCACCGCAAGGTTTTGAAATATATTTTTTTCTCTTCTACCAAATGGAAAAGATGCTCTAACAGCAAGTGCAGTGGAAGATTTTTGTCAGTTGTGTGAATTTTATGCCGGTGATTTGCCTTATACAAATCGAGTAATTTTGAACGCTGAATTCAAGTTATGGTATAAGAAATTTGAAAAACTGTTTGCAATAGCTCCATTTAAAAATGCCATTGATGCAGTTTCAAAGTGTGACAAAATGATACATCCTAACATCTATAACTTATTAAAAATATTTGCAACGTTTCCGGTAACGACATGTGTTAGCGAAAGGTCATTTTCTAACTTGCACCTTTTAAAAACCTATTTAAGATCTACCATGATACAATCACGATTGAACTGACTGGCTTTGCTATATATATACACACAGAGAGAAATTAACGTAACCACGACTGAAATAATTCAAGAGCTTTGTAAAAAGAAAACTGGATTTTATTCTTTAAATAAATTTTTATAATTACCTAATGAATTTTATTTAATGAATGAAAAATAACGAATTTTAGTTGAATGGATAAAAATATTTTTAATGCAAATTCATTGTATTAAAAATATTTTTATCCATTCAACTCAGCCCCCCCCCCCCCCAAGATTAAATCCTGGGTACGCCACTGCTCCTCAGTTAACCAAGTTTCACTGATACCAACAACTTGTGGAGAGAGTGAGTCAATCAATGCCACAAGCTCATTCTCTTTATTCCTAATTCTCCTAACCTTTGTATATAGAAAAGCCAGTGTATTTCCAGTATTCTTATAGCCATTATTACCTCCCCTCATAATTCACCTGGCTTTGTAATATATTGTATTTATTTATTTGTTTTTGATCTGGGAGGAAAGACAAGAGAGTGGTTGTTAGAATTTTTCAACTTTAGTTGGAAATTTGCTAAAATATCCAGCATATGGAGGCAAATGAAAGATACCTATCCTGAAACCAGGTAAACCTGCTGAGGATGCAAAGAAATACAGGCCAATCGCTCTCCTATGCACAACACTGAAGCTGCATGAAAGGTTAATCTTGAACAAACTAAATCCAGAAATAGAGAAAGTGCTGATAAAAGAACAGGCAGGATTTACACCAGGAAGATCATGCTCTGGACAAATATTAAACTTAACACAGTTTATTGAAAATGTCACTTAAAGGGGGGTTAGCAACAGGAGCTATATTCGTAGATTTGACATCAGCATATGACATATTAAATTTTAGTAAACTTATAGTCAAAATTTACAGCATGGCAAACAGCTATCGGTTAGTGGAGATATTTAGGTCGCTACTGCTCAGCAAGAGATTCTTTTGTTGATTTTCAAGGAAAATGGAGCAGATTGCATATCCAGAAAAATGGTCTACCTCAGGGAAGTGTGCTCTCTCCCCTGCGCTTCAATATATATATATATATATGCAAAGTTGGGATGAACCATGAAAAGTAGTAAAGATGTTGTGGCCTTACAAGAAGACTTAAATAAATTGAGTGATTGGGCACATAAATGAGGATGTAAGTTCAATGTTGCAAAATGTAAGGTTTTATAATTTGGAAAACAATGATAGGATGCAGAATTTATGCTTGGTGAGGATATATTGTTGGAGGTGGAGGAAATAAGAGATGTGGGGGTGATAGTAGATAAGGATCTAAAATTTAGGGGACACATAGCCAAAATTGTGAAGACAACACAAAGGCTTCTGGGAATGATGCGGAGAACACTGACGTGTAGAAGTAGGGAGATTCATTCTTGTTCTGTTATATAAGGCTTATTAGGACATACATGGACTATTGTGCCCAGATTTGGTCACCTGGTTTTTAGAAGGATGAAGAGATGTTGGAAAGGGTCCAAAGGCAACTGACTAAGGTAGTTTCTGACCTCTGGAATGTTGAGTATATGAGGGAAGATTGAGAAGATGTAATTTGCAGAGTCTGGTGGAGAGGAGGAAGAGGGGAGATATGATAGAGACCTACAAGTTGGTAAGGGGTTGTTATAGGATCAATGCTGGAGAAGTTCTACAGAAAATAGTGGGAGATCGGGGGAGAGCCAGAGGTCATTCCTGAAAACTGTATAAAGAGGGCGTGAGTAGGGGAGTGAGAGGCAGGTTTTTCGTGTATAGTTGTAAATGATTGCAATGCCTTGCCTGAGAGTGAGGTGTCTGCAAGGAGTTTTAGTGCATTTAAGACATGGCACGATGAACTGTGTGTGTGATAAAAGGACCTCCCAGATGACTCTTTGAATCTATGAGGTCTTGGGGTAGTAATAATAATAATAATATATACTAATGACCAACCTATAAACCTTCTTATATGCAGGTGACCAGGCAATAGCTTATCAAGCAAAATCCTTGGATAACATTCAGAAGCAGCTCAGATAAGAACTAGAAATCCTTATAGTTTGCTATAAGGAAGACCAACTGAAACCAAATCTGAGTAAAACCCAAATTTCAATCTCAATAAGTCAAATTTTAGTCAAACTGGAGTAGATGGGATTGGATATTAGATTGGTGCATAGGATTGGAGACTGGCCATCTGATAGGTATCAACAAGTTGTGTATGGGGGAGCGATATCCAGGAAAAGGAAAGTCACTAGTGGTGTGCCTCAGGGATCTATTTTAGGGACATTGCTGTTTAACTTGCATATTAATGATATTCGTGAAGATTTGGATGGAGATATTCAGTTGTTTGCAAATGATGCAAAGTTGGGTCAAGCTATGAAGAGTAGAGATGTTGTCGCCTTACAAGAATACTTGAATAAATTGAGTAATTCAGCACGGGAATGGGGATGTGAGTTCAATGTTGCAAAATGTAAGGTTTTAAAATTTTGAAAACAAAAATGGGATGCAGAATTTATGCTTAGTGAGAATATATTGTCGGAGGTGGATGAAATAAGAGATCTGGAGGTGATAGTGGATAAGGATCTGAAATATAAGATGATGAGTTGCAGCCAAAGAAATTAGTATATCAAGATGATAGACATTTGAATGATAGTACATTTGAAGTGGTCTGGTGTGAAATAGTGACCAGCGCAACCAAATATATATAGTTGGCTGCTGCTATAGACCACGGGGGTATAGGGGGTGATATTGAATTCATGCATCAGCAAATTAGTGCAATGAGTGCAGGGTTAGTGATTATTATGGGGGATTTTAATTATGGTGATATCAATTATAAGGAGAAAATATCATGTGGCAAAGAGGAAATGGAATTCATAAATCTTCTGCAAGATGTATTCAACCTGCGCCAGTAAAGGTTGGTCGATTGGTAGAGCCTCTTCCAACTACTAACCTCGCTCAAACTTACTTAACTGAGTCATTAGTAGCAGAGTTTGATGCTGTTGGTGTACTCACCCTCGATGAGTCTTGAACTCCCTGGAGGTGTCAAATAATAATAATAATTACTTGAAACAGCATAACTGAGGGGACACATTGTGTGAGAGTGTTGGACCTGGTCATTGGTTCAGAGGATGTATGCATAAGTAAGGTGTCTTCAGTACCTCCAATTAGTGAGAGCAATCATGTGGTATTGACTTGGGAAGTTGCAAAATTTGTGGATTTCTCGCTTTACGGAACTACAGGTTAGGCAATTATAACGAGCTTCACAGTGAGCTTGCAGCAGTCCCATGGCAGAACATATTGCTGGAGAAAGATGTTAGCAGTGCATGGGATAAAATCAGCGGTATCTGAGGAAGGCAGTATCAGATTGTGTCCCCATGGTCAGGAAGACAAACAAGGTAGGCATTAAATGGATGAGTAATAGTATCAAGCTTGATCTGCAAAAAAAAAAAAAAAAAAAAAGGTGTTATGGAGAATTTTCAAGGAGAAAGGCGATCAGTACACCCATGAACGGTACAAGGCTCAAGCTAGGAAGGTTACCAGCATAGTAAGAAAAGCTAAATCAGATTATGAGAAGTCCTTAGCCAAGGAGATCAAGGGTAATCCCAAAGAGTTCTTCCGCTATGTGGCAAGTAAAAGGAAGAAGATCTTCAGAAGGATAATCTTAGTGGGTGCCGATGGTATCGAAGTGACCAATTCAGATGTAATAGTAGAGTTACTGAGTGATCACTTTTCAAAAGTCTATAACCCAAGCAAGAATATCTCTGTACCTGTAGCAATAACTAATGTAAGAATTGAAGTTAAGAAATCATAGGTACTTAGTATATTGCAAAATTTAAATGCGAACACTGCTGTAGGTTTAGATGGAATATCAGCCAGGGTGTTGCATGAATGTGCAAAGAATTGTCAACGCCTCTTGCTTGGTTATTTAACTTAAGTTTGAACTCTGGTATTGATCCCTAGGGAGTAGAAGGAAGGCAAAGTAGTTCCTTTGCATAAAGGTGGCTCTAAAACTGCGGTAATTAATTACAGGCCAATCACCATCTCGGGGGTGGTGGTATTGGAAAAGTTGGTTAAAAACAAAATTCTAGAATGGGTGGATCAGGATATGATACTCTATAGGGGCCAACATGGTTTTGTTAAAGGTCAATCCTGCATTAACAATTTATTAACTTTTTATAATAGAATGACATCTGCATTGGACAAAGGAAATGGCTACACAGTGGTACTTCTGGATTTTGCTAAGGCTTTTGACAGGATACCCCATGGAATGCTATTGTGCAAAATGGAGCAGATGGTGATAGATACTAAGCTGGTGATATGAATAGGAGAATGGCTTAGGGAGAGATACCAGAAGGTGGTGTATGGAGGAGCAGAGTTCAGGATGAGGCAGGTGACCAGTGGTGTGCCTCAGGGCCATTGTTGTTTAATTTGTACATAAATGATATAGGAAATGGCTTAAAAGGAGATATTCAATTGTTTGCTGATGATGCAAAGTTGGGTAGCGCAATAAAAAATCAAGCTGATATTGAAAGTTTGCAGGATGATTTAAATAAGCTGGTAGAATGGGCAAAAGGTAATGGATGTCAATTCAATGTGGAAAAGTGTAAAGTTATGCATTTTGGGATTAAAAGATTACCAGCTGTGTACTACATTGATGGAACAGTACTCCAAGAGATTGATGAGGCTAGAGACTTGGGGGTGTTGGTAGATAAGGAGATGAAGTTCAGGGCACACATTGCTAAGGTGTCCAAGATTGCACATATGATTACTTGGTTATTATGGAACACACTAACATCCAAAGATAAAGAGGTTATTATTCCCTTTTATAAAGCGTTGATACTTCCATATTTGGATTTACTGTGCTCAGGTCTGGTCACCTGGATTCCTTTGGAAAGGGTTCAGAGGAGGGTGACTAAGTTGGTGATGTAAAAGATAAAGTGAAAAAACAAAGTGAGTGATGTAAAAAATGCTCTTTACATTGATAGATTGAGAGGTTGTGGATTGCAGAGGTTGGTCGATAGGCAGAGGAGAGGGGATATGATACAAACATTTAAGTTACTGAAAGGTTTTTATAAGGTTGATGCAGGTGAAATATTTTAGCTGTGTGATAGTGATGGAAGAACAAGAGGTCATCCCTGGAAATTAAGGAAAAGTATGGTTAACAGGTGTGTGAGAATGAGGTTTTTCACCTGGAGGGTGGTGAATCAGTGGGATGCATTGCCTGACTCAGTTATGAGTTCTTCATCTGTAAATGAATTCAAGAACAGATATGATAGATATTGTTTTGATAGTTTGGGTCTCCCACAATGAGTCTACTGATTCAATGGAGATGCCTGTAATCTTCTTCTTCTTCTGCAGCTTCTCCCACTTAAGTGGGGTCACTGTTTGTTATAAGTCTCCTCCACACCTTCCTGTCTTGGGCTGTCACCACATCCAAGTTCTTCATCTTCAAGTCCTCTTCTACCAGCTCCCTCCATCTCTTCTTTGGCCACCCACACTTCTTCCTTCCTTGCACATCCATCTGCACGACCCTTCTTCCCACATATTCGTCCTCCCTCCTCATCACATGACCAAACCATCTCAACCTTGCCTCCTGTATTTTCGCTCCTAAGTTCGTAACTTTCACTGTTCCCCTGACATAGTCATTTCTCAGATGATCCTTTCTGGTCACACCGCACATCCGCCTAAGCATTCTCATCTCTGCTACTTCGATCCTGCTAATGTTATTTTTCCTCAGGGCCACAGTTTCTATAGCATATGTCATAGCTGGCCTCACTACTGTCCTATAAATTTTGCCTTTCAGATTGATCGGCACCCTCTTATCACATAACACTCCAGCCATCTCCCTCCAGTTCCTCCAACCTGCTTGTATCCTGCATCCCACTTCCTTCTCACCTCCACCATCTTCTTCCACTGTTGAACCTAAGTATCTAAAGTCTCTCACCTCCTTGTTGACATTTCCTTTCAGCTCCAGGTCTGTCTCCTGGCCACCGCCCACTGCGCAACACATATACTCTGTCTTACTTCTGCTCAGTCTCATACCTCTCTCTTCCACTACTTTTCTCCATCTTTCAGTTTAGTTCCCACTTCTTCTCTCGAATCTGCACACAGCAAGATGTCATCTGCATACAACATTGTCCAAGGTGCATCTTCTCTCACCTCCTCTGTTACCACCTCCATCACAATATTAAACAGAAACGGACTTAATGCTGACCCTTGATGCAGGCCAGCTGTTACTTGAAAACTTTCTGTCTGTCCCAAACAGGTCCGAACACTTGTCTTCCCATTTCTGTACATTTCCTGCACCAACCTGACATATTTCTCCGGCACCTTCTTCTCCCTCAGACACCTCCAGACTTCTTGCCTTGGCACTCTATAGTATGCTTTCTCCAGATCAATAAATACCAGATGTAGCTCCCTTTGTTCCTCTCGATATTTTTCCATCATCTGTCGTAACCCAAAGATAGCATCTGTTGTTGATCTACCAGGCATGAAGCCAAATTGTTCCTTTGCAATCTCCACCTCCTCCCTCAATCTACCATCCAGAACCCTTTCTAGGATCTTCATTGTGTGGGACATCAACTTTATTCCTCTGTAATTTTTACAGTCTTGTGCATCCCTTTTACCCTTGTAGATGGGAACAAGAGTACTCTCCCTCCATTCCTCGGGTATATTTTCCTGTTGGCAAACTTTCATGAACAGGTCCCACAGCAGGTCAATTCCCTCTTCCCCCAGTGCCTTCCATGCCTCCACTGGAATTCTGTCGGGGCCCACCGCTTTTCCATTCCTCATCCTCTTCATGGCCTCTGTCATCGAGTCTACTGATCCGATGGAGATGCCTGTAATAATAATAATAATAAATTTAGGGGACACGTAGTCAAAATTGTGAAGACAACACAAAGGCTTCTGGGAATGATGTGGAGGACACTGACTTGAAGAAGTACGGAGATTCTTGTTCCATTGTATAAGGCTTTGATTAGGCCACACATGGACTATTGTGCCTAGATTTGGTCACCTGGTTTTCAGAAGGATGAAGAGATGTTGGAAAGGGTCCATTGGCGACTGACTAAGGAGTAGTTTCTAACTTCTGGAATGTCGAGTATGAGGAAAGATTGAGAAGATGCAACTTGCAGAGTCTGGCGGACAGGAGGAAGAGGGGAGAAATGATAGAGATCTACAAGTTATTAAGGGGTTGTTATATGATCAATGCTGGAGAGGTTCTACAGAAAATAGTGGGAGATCAGGGGAGAACCAAAGGTCATCCCTGGAAACTGTATAAAGAGGGTGTGAGTAGGGGAGTGAGAAGCTGGTTTTTTCATGCAGAGTTTTGAATGATTGGAATGCCTTGCGTGAGAGTGTGGTGGCTGCAGAGAATTTGAGTGTTTAAAGCACAGTATGATGAGCTGTGTGTTTGATAAAAGGACCTCCTAGATGAGTCTTTGACTCTCCATGGGATCTTGGGTAATAATAATAATAGGGAGGCAAGGAGAGAGTTGAATATAGAATGGAATGGTATGAAATTGGTCAATTATCCAAATCCAACTTATCTAGGTTTTAACTAGATAGGATCTTAAATTATAAGCGACACATAGAGAAGACAGCAGCTAAAACTCAAAACACATAATAATATTCTGCACCGATTAACATCTCGGTGGAATGCAAGTCCACAAGTACCTCACACCTCTGCACTGACACTTTGCTTTTCGACAGCCGAGTAGGCCAAGTGAACTTAATGATTGATAAAGAACATATGATTTGATTTTCAGAGCAAGATTTACTAAATTTTCTGTTGTCTGTGTAAGTCACTGACTTAAATATGTTAATTTCTGCCTTAGGAGATATTTTGTATTTAATGCCAGAAGACCTAGTGTTTTAAGATTATGAGTATGAGTGAGTAAAAGGGTCACTGTTGTGTTCATATAAAATTTTATTTTATCAAAACTTATTTTGATAATGTCTCAGTTCCACAAGCATTTTGATTAGTAAGCTTTTCCTGATTTAGCACATTCAATATTGATTTTTTTCTTAGAAGAAGGGTTAGAAGTTTTCTTAACCTTTTTATAATTGAAGGCAAAGCACTTCATTTTCCTTTTTGCCCAAAGTTGCCTTCACTTCAAACAGTTTCCTAAGGGAGATTCCAGCTATTGTAGTACACTTTTGATAGTAAGTAATAATGTGTAGTAATGAATTTATCAGGGTGTTTGATATCAACAGGCTTATAATTTACAGAGGACAGTCTCTATGTGGTCCTGAGGCTTTAACACCCAAGCCACCACTTTTTCTTTTATTCCATAGTCTTGTAGTAAGACCAATTCTCAGACTCTTAAGCTTTGTTCCTTTCTGAACTTGTTTAATCTACTTCTTTCAGATGAAGTAGATTAAACATTAAACACTTTCTTGTTTTTTGCTGCTCAAGATTCATTACACTTCTGGAGTATATCCTGTAAAAATTCCTCATTAGCTTAATATCCAACATGAGGATCAAGAGACAACATCTGAAGGAAATAGGGATTAAAACCATACAATGCAAACATGGATTTTTCTTGGATACTGCTGTGTTTATATAGCAGATTAAAGAGAGAATAAAGCTGTAGGAAGGTGGAAGTCTCAATGCTTTGCGTTAGAGTCAGACAGACTTCAGAGAATTTGTTTCAGTGATTTGTTCATTCTCTCACTCAGTCCATTACATTGAGGTTGGGATGGAGTTGTGAATATTTTCTTGATATTAAAAATCTTACATACTTGTAGAAGCAATTCTGATGTGAAGTTTGGACCTCTAAAGTTAAGAATGATTCAGGATAACCATACCTACAAATAATGCTATCAACAAAACGTGGTCAAAGTTTCTGCCTTCTTGTCAAGCACGGAAATGCTTCAGGAAAGCAAGATAGCATATCTGCAGTACAAAAATATATCTGCTACCTCAATCAGTTGTGTTGAGTAGACCAACAATACTTCGAAATGTACTGAAATGGCCTAACAAGTAGCTTTTTATTCTGAAACAGTGCCTTCCTTCTGAATAGATTTTTTAGCTGACAGGTATGACATATCTGTGACCTACTAAAGAGGAAGCATGATACTGATTTAATATCCAAGGTAACATCTTTGATTATTATTCTACTTTTACCTTTTCTAATAGAAAATAATTTCTGCTCATTTAGAATAAAACTTTCTGGTTTAAAAGGCAAATAATCCAATGGAAATCAGCATTTTGAATTAAGGTTTAGATCTCTCCCCAAGATGGATTCTGCTGTTGATCATTTCTTATTTCATCAGATTCCTGCTGTTCTGAAGTAACCTCCTTTAATGGATTTGGTGATGAAACAGTAATTGGATTGATGTCCACATCACGTTTCTCAGTGGGATGAACATGTTTTAATGACTACACTGGAAAACAAACATCAATGGGTGGAGAGGTCTCCTAGAGTAGTGCTTCCCAAACTTCTGGATAGCAGGGCCCCCTTTGGAAAAATTAAAATATTTCACAGCCCCCTCGAAAAAAAATCATAATATAGACATATATTATTATAAAATTTAGAAAGTATTTTTTAACTTGGGTATAGTTATGTTAAAGATACCAAGCAATTTTAAACCTGGTTTTACTCCATTTTTCCCAAGTAAGCAAACAGACAAAATGTCAAGTTTGCACCTGCAATATCAGCTAGTCTTGCATATATTGCAGGCGCAAACTTGACATTTTGTCTGTTTGCTTACTTGGGAAAAATGGAGTAAAACCAGGTTTAAAATTGCTTGGTATCTTTAACATAACATTATTATAAAATTTATTGTATTTATATTCAATACAAAACATACACAATGAATATTGCAAAAACCAAATGCAAATGTTACATTTTTAGCATCTTACATACACATTTCACATGGCACATTATCTCATATTTTTATATAGATAGATATATTGTTATTGTACATTTGCAGTACAAGCATATGAAACGTAAAATGATTATTATTATTATTACTGCAAGACCTCATGGAGTCAAATACTCATCTGGGAGTCCTTTTATCACACACACAGCTCATCATACCATGTCTTAAACATACTCAAACCCCTTGCAGACACCACACTCTCAGGCAAGGCATTCCAATCATTTACAACTCTGCACGAAAAAAACCTGCCTCTCACTCCCCTACTCACACCCTCTTTATACAGTTTCCAGGGATGACCTCTGGTTCTTCCTCGATCTCCCACTATTTTCTGTAGAACTTCTCCAGCATTGATCCTATAACAACCCCTTACCAACTTTTAGGTCTCTATCATATCTGCCCTCTTCCTCCTGACCAGACTCTGCAATCCACCAGACCCTGCAAATTACATCTTCTCAATCTTTCCTCATACTCGACATTCCAGAGGTCAGAAACTACTTTAGTCAGTCGCCTTTGGACCCTTTCCAACATCTCTTCATTCTTCTGAAAACCAGGTGACTAAATCTGGGCACAATAGTCCATGTGTGGCCTAATCAAAGCTTTGTACAACAAAACAAGAATCTTCCTACTTCTACACGTCAGTGTCCTCCTCATCATTACCAGATTAGTAATAAAGAAAGAATTAAAAACATAAAAGAAGTTTAATAACAATTTAATGTGCTGGATGTGTTTCAATACTGCTACACAAAAAGTCAATATCAGATGAAAAATATTTAAAACTAATTCTTAGATTTCTGCTTTGAAATGAAACTTATATGAATAAGCATATATTTATTAATATTCATTAAGCACCGAAATATGCAGAAAGCAAAATTTGTGAACCCGCACAAATGTGTGATTTTTTCCTCATTAAAATATAAAAAATAACAAAAAAGAAATAAATAAAAATTAAATATGTTTCTTTTAAGATAAAAAAAAATCTACTTAGTCCTAAAACATATTAAATTAGTTTTCATTATTTCATGGCACCCCTCAACAAAACTCACGGCCCCGAAAGAGGCCATGGCTTACAGTTTGGGAAGCACTGTCCTAGAGAGATATAGTATCTAAAGAACAATTTCTCTAAAAATTGATTAAATCAAGAGAAATCATACCAGATTCAGTTACAAAAGTATCTATAGAGTAATGAAAATTCTTCTCCCAAGATCACTTGAAAAAGATGAATTGTTAATTTCCTGAGAGACCAATAGCTTACAAGAAACAAAGATTGAAATCTGGAAGATGAATTGTTTGACAGATATGACAAGTGGTTGAAAATCCCTGTTAATTTTACATCCTGGTCTAAATCTCTTATATCATGCTGTATCCGATCTAACATAATAACATGATCTAACGTAATAACATAAATAAATTCTTCAGTATCAAATAGTATTTTACATGGAGTACCAACTTATTGAAGCATTAACTAAATTGAAAGGTGCTATCTCATCATCCTAATCTATATTATCACAATTACAATCAACAATAATTATCACCCTTTTCCTATTTGCTTGGCTAATTTTCTTATACATTTCATGGTCATTACCCCCACATTACCAGTCTATAGCAACATCCAACTAAGTATTTCATTCTAGCCACTCTCTCTCTCTCTCTCACACCATACTTCCACTATTTCCCCCTTTCGTCTCTACTTTGTATGGACATAACTCCTTTTCTATCATCAATAGCACTCTGCCTTCCTTTTTAACATTTCTTTCTTCACAAAATACATCATACCCCTTTTCATCTCTATTCCTGTCCACGTCATCCTCATCCAAAAATGCCTCATTTAATCCAACAGTTTTTGTGTGAACAAACTCAGTCAATGCAACCATTTTATTTCCCTTGTTTCTGATACTTATAGCATTTGCTCAAGGAAGGTATGGAGAAGTCACAACTAATAAGTGATATCATTGAAAATTGTTATAGATCCAAGAATGAGCTGTTATGTCTGTGTAACACATCGTAATTCTTGCTCTCTGCCTCATCTCATCACTGTCATACCTGGGCAACACACTGACTACATTTCCTATCTAAATCGTACTTACCGAGTGCGAAATTTAAGGATGTAAGTGAGAGTATTAGAGTGCAAAAACAGAGGGTGAAAGAATTAATAATTGTGGCGGGTACGAATGAATTGAAAGGTGATAAATTTTTTATGAGAGAGGACTTGAAAGTATTGTTAAAGGTAGCGAAAGAAAAGAGTGACAGAGTTAGAATGGTTAGTCTGTTGCCGTGGTATGACAGAGAGGAGTTTAGAAGGAGGGCCATAATCGCAAATCACATTATGCGCAGGTTATGCAGACGGTGTGGTGTGGAATTCGTGGACGTGTGGAATGAGTTTGAAGGGCAAAAGGACTTATACAAGATGGATGGCCTGCATTTAAATGGACTTGGTGTGCGGAGACTGGAAAGAGTGTTGCTGAATGAAGTGAAAATGGATGTGCAAAACCAGGGAAACTAGAACTACCAAGGAGGTGGGGGGGGAATGGATATGCAGACATCAGTGAGACAGATGAGTGTAAGAATGTATATAATGTACCTGAGCCAGCACTAAGGACAAAAAATGGGAATGGGTCATTTAGAATAACGCATCAATATGGGGGTGGGACTAAGGGATCACTGCATTTCATGTATACTAATTCCAGGAGTATTAGGAACAAGAAGGAAGAATTTTTGGCCTTGATTGGCTCTTCCTGGCCACAGGTTATTGGCATTAGTGAAACATGGCTGACGGAAGATGATATAGTTAGGGGGATAGAATGTGTAGGTTATAGTGTGTTTAGGAGAGACAGAGAGAATAAAATGGAGGGAGGGGTATTATTGATGATAGCTGATGAACTGCAGCCAAGGAGAATTGAAGTTGTATCGCAGGATAGTGAAAGGAGCTCATTTGAGGCTGTTTGGTGTGAGATTGAGACTGGCAGAATAAAATATACAGTTGGGTGCTACTATTGACCAGGTGATGGAATAGATGGTGGAGATAGTATGCATAGGGAAAATGATGAAATGAGTGGAAGGAGGGTAATTATTATGGGGGGATTTCAACTATGGTAACATTGATTGGAAGGAGGAGAGGACACATGTGAGGAAGGAAAAGGATTTTATTCAATTATTAAGGGATAACTATTATGAGACAGCATGTAATTGAAAATACTAGGGGTGTGAGAGTGCTTGACCTGGTAATAGCATCTGAGAATTTGACTGTAATGAATATGACCATGTTGCCACCTATTGGTGAGAGTGATCATAAGGTCTTGACCTGGGAGGTGGCTAAAGGTGTGGAATTTTCGATTAAGACAGGATATATGTGGAATTACCATGCTGGCAAGTATGACAAGCTTAGGAGATTGCTTGGATCGGTGCCATGGCATGTACAACTGCAAGGGCTGGTTGTCGATAGAGCATGGGAAGTGGTCAAGGAGCATTTACAGGAGGTTATGGCTGATTGTATACCTAGGGTCCGAATAGTAAAACAAGTAGGGGTTAAATGGATGAATAACACCATTAAGCTTGAGCTGCAAAAAAAGAAACAACTGTGGAGGGAATTTAAAGAAAGGGGTGACCTGCAGGCACATGAACGGTATAAAGTGCAGGCCAGAAAGGTAATGATTGTGGTAAAAAAAGCAAAAGCGGATTATGAAAGGAAACTAGCTATGCAAGCAAAAGAGAATCCCAAACAGCTCTTTCAATATGCTGCAAGCAAGAAAAAACTGTACACGGCAAAATGATTTTAAGGAATGACAATGGTAAGGAGGTCACTGAATCAGTCGATATAGTGGAGTTACTGAGCGCTCCCTTTGCAAAAGCATATCATCCAGGTGGTGACATTGAAAAAACGAAGGAACCATTAGTTTATACGGGAATAGTGATGAATGAAGTGGAGGTGGCTAGTCTATTACTGAACCTTAATGTGAACACATCTGTGGGATTGGATGGTATACCGGCACGGGTCTTGCGTGAAGCGGCTAAGGAATTATCAGTGCCCTTGACCATGTTGTTTAATCTGAGTCTCAGGTCTGGTTTAGTCCCAAAGGTGTGGAAAGAAGGGAAAATAGTTTCACTGCATAAAGGAGGATCCAAGACTACGGTTGCAAATTACTGACCGATCAGCATATCAGGAGTCATTGTCAAGGTTTTGGAGAAAGTAGTCAATGGAAAAATACAGGAATGGATTGATGAAAATGAAATACTGTACGGGGGACAGCATGGCTTTGTGAAGGGTAGATCATGCTTCAGTAACTTGCTCAAGTTTTATAACAAGGTGATGGCTGAACTGGATAAGGGAAATGGGTTTACAGTGATACTGCTGGACCTGGCAAAGGCGTTTGACAGAATACCACGTGGAATACTAATCCGTAAACTACAACATATGGGAATGGATATAGGGTTGGTGAGATGGATAGGTGGTTGGTTGATGGAGAGATATCAAAGAGTAGTTTATTCAGGAGTAGAGTCCAAAAGACGGCCTGTGACTAGTGGTGTGCCGCAGGGTTCTGTTCTTGGACCACTGCTGTTTAATCTGTTCATTAACGATATAGGGAAGGATCTAAGTGGAACAATTCATTTGTTCGCTGATGATGCAAAGTTGGATAGGGCAATAGTGAATGCAGAAGATGTCAAAGTCTTGCAGGATGACTTAGATAGATTGGAGTTCTGGGCTAAGGAGAATGGATGTCAATTTAATGTGACAAAATGTAAGGTTATGCATTTTGGGGTGAAAAGATTAGCAGCAGTATACCACATTGGTGGAATTGTACTCCAAGAGATTGATGAGGCCAGGGACTTGGGACTGTTGGTGGATAGGGAGATGAAGTTTAGGGGGCACATTGCAAAAGTAGCGAAATCAGCTCATCAACTCACTTAGTTGTTGAAAAATACCTTGACGAGCAGAGACAAGCAAGTTATTGTACCTCTGTACCGAGCCTTGATAAGACCTCATCTCGACTACTGTGCCCAGATTTGGTCACCTCAGTTCCTTCTTGATGGGGAGGAGGTGGAGAGTATCCAGAGGCGAGTAACTAAGATGATAACAGGTCTATGGAATGAACCATATGAGAACAGGTTGAAGATTTGTGGGTTGCAGAAACTAGTTGATAGGCGGAAAAGGGGAGATATGATTGAGACATTCAAATTGCTAAAGGGATTCTATAGGATTAATTCAGAGGATATTTTTGAGATCAGGACTGGTGGTGGGAGAACTAGGGGACACCTATGGAAGCTGGGCAAGAGTGTGGTTAGCAGGGGTGTTAGAGCTGGGTTCTTTACTTTTAGAGTGGTAAATGAGTGGAATAAGCTGCCAGAGTCTGTTGTGGGTGCTATGATAGTGAACGAGTTCAAGGCAAGGTATGATAGATACTGTGAGAATGTAATCGCATAGTTGTGTGGACATGATGTTTAGGGCCTCCCTCGATGAGTCTAAGGACTCCTGGAGTCGCCCGAAATAATAATAATAATAATATATAATAATTTTCAATGATATTACTTATTAGTTGTGACTTCTCCATACTTTCCTTGAGCAGTTTCTTTTTCTCCTTACTCATCCCAAACCTCATTTAAATACAGCTGTTTTCCTTACATCCCAGGTCATTTCATTTCCTTCTTGTCTACAGATGTGTTCACATCCTCTTCAAACATCAACCTTTCTCACACTGTGTTCCCCTGTCCACCCTGAGTCTCCCCATTTCCCTGTTTGTCTTGCACAGTTGTTCTTTCATTCTCTACACTCATGCTACCCACTTCAATCTGTTTTTCCTTACGTTTCTGATCTTTCACATCACTTCTAACTTGCTCAGATTCATTTGCTGCAAACATTACTCTCTCTCTCTCTCTCTCTCTCTTCCAGCAGCAGTAGTCTCTCCAAATGACTTACACCAAAACCATTCAAATACATTCCATCACTCTTATTCAGTTCCACTCATCCTTCAAACTCATTCCATGCATTAAGAAACTGCACTCCTTTCTCCTCACACATTTCTGGTAACACATCGTAATTCTTGCTCTCTGCCTCATCTCATCACTGTCATACCTGGCCAACACACTGACTACATTTCCTATCATACTATTATCTTTTATTCTTCTCAAACCCTCTGATATTCAGTCTTGCATTCTCCTTGTTTACAGTCATTTATTTGTTCCTAATACCATTATCAACTGATTTGTTTGCTTACTTGTCATATCCAATGCCTCAATCACTTTGTTTATTTTACCTTCTGGAAAACAAAAATACTTTATCTTTGTTTTGATTATTTAATATCAACTTGTAGGTATTAGCTGATACGTTCAACTTAGATGATATCTTAAACTGATGAAGGATTCAGGCTTTTCAATAAACTCTCCACAGTTTGAGCCATTTCTAATCCCTGTGCAATATTTATCATTTCTTTTCCATATACAAATCTTCTAAGTTCTGTTTTCAGTCCATCCCTGAATTGAAAAACTAATTATATCAACATCTGTATAATTCTCTATCTGTATAATTTTCATTAGACTTGAAAATTGAGCACAAGACTAGTCAGCCTGTCATATGACTTAGATAGGTTTCTTTATTACTCTGAGTACAACCATTAATTTCCCGCAGATTGTGTCCTAAATCCAACTTTCTGTAATATGCATTGAACAAAGTTTCATAAAAGAAGCATAATCAGATGCATCTCTAGCTCTCTGAGTTTTGCACAAAAAAAAAAAAAAGAAAAAGCCTTTTCTACAATTATTGAGACTTCAGTATTATGAACAGTTGCTTATCAAAAGTCTTCCTAAATTTTTAATAGCTTTAAGTGAGCTAAAGAAAGCTTCATCTTTTTCAGAATTTTTTCAACTAAAATTCTGTATAGCATTGAAACAAGTTTTTTAATCTTATAAATTCTTCATTTTCCAGGAAAATTTCAGTCAGTACTAGAAGCACCCATATTAATTATTTATACAAAATGCAAAAATGATCATCATATGGAAACAGTAGTGGTGTGAGATATGAAGAGAGAATGTGAATGCAAGAGGTAGAGACATACAGGGGTACATGACATAGGGAGAGAAGAGTTGGATGTATGTATGGGGATGATCAGCATAAAAATGGAATAGATCAGGATGTAAGTGGGGTAGTTGAGACTGAGTGGATATATATGGTAAGCAGGTGTGGTAAGGAAATCACAACCAGCAAGTAGCTTGAATAGGACTGGTTATAAATATAAAAGTGAACTGCTGTGTTTATTTACAAATGCTAGGAGTATCATACAGAAATAAAAAAAAAAAAAAAAAAAAAAAGAAAAGAAAAGAAATTTCACTGATTGATTTTATTTGCCCACCAATCATTGGAATAAGTGAAACATGGTTGAATGAAGATGACATCCTAATTGGAATAGAAATGGTAGAGTTCAGTGTTTTTCATGAGGATAGACAGGACAAGAAGGGAGAGGGAGATGTGCTGCTGATGATAGCAGGGGAATTATGTCCACATAAGGTACATGAAAGAGAGAAATAGTGGCAATGGTTATGAGAGAGTGTGAGGTGGAGGTTGATAGTAAAAGATATTTAGTTTAATGTTGTTATAGTGAGTGAGAGATTAGAAGAAATGTATAACCAGCTCAGGTTAGTGAACAAAGGAAGGTTGATTATTCTGAGTGATTTTAATTATGGCAGTATAGATTGGAATGAAGAGATAGCATTTTGGATAAGGAAAATGAATTTCTCAAGTTCTTGAGAGATAACTATCTCAGGCAGTATGTAAAGGAGGACATGTATGGATCGTGAGTTTTAGATTGGATCATTTTATCAGAGGATGTTATTGTGAGTGGGGTTTTGCACTTCTCTCCAGTTGGTGAGACTGATCATGAAGTGATCACATGGGTTATATCTAACCATACAAAAACTTCTGTAAGTAAAGGATATGTGGAAGTATAAGGCTGGTGATTATGATAAGCTTAGGAGACAGCTTGGA